>NC_088415.1:38477833-38780333 GCF_034236695.1 Oncorhynchus nerka
GGGTTGCAGTGATGGGACAAGACTGTAACTTCCAATTGGGGAGAAAAAGGGGTAAAAGTACAAACAACATCAAAAAAGTTTAAAGGAGGAATAATGGTTTGGGGCTGTTATTCATGATTCATGCTCCTTAGTTCCAGAAAAATCTTGTCGAGATTGGTGTGGAACAACTTACACAGAGTCCTGACCTCAACCCATCGAACATCTTTGGGATGATTTGGAAAGCCGACCCCGAGCCAGGCCTAATCGCCCAACATCACTGCCTGACCAAACTAATGCTCTTGTGGCTGAATGGAAGCAAGTCTCTGCAGCAATGGAGGTTGTCAATGGAGGTTGTGGAGGTTGTTAAAGATTGGAGGTAGTCAATGGAGGTAGTGGAGGTTGTTAAAGCAGCAAAGGGAAGACAAACTCCATATTCATGCCCATGATTTTGGAATCAGATGTTAGACCACATACTTTTGGTACTGTATATATATTATTATATACAGTACCAGTCAAACGTTTGGACACACCTACTCATATCAGGGTTTTTCTTAATTTTATAATTTCATAGAATGTAGAATAATAGTGAAGACATCTAAACTATGAAATAACATATATGGAATCATGTAGTAACCAAAAAAATGGTTAAACAAATCAAAATAAATGTTATATTTGAGAATCTTCAAAGTAGGAGTTCCCACATATGCTGAGCACTTGTTGGCTGCTTATTCTTCTTACTTGTGTCCTTTAGGAGTGGTTTCTTTGCAGCAATTTGACAATTAAGGCCTGATTCATGCATTCTCCTCTGAACAGTTAATGTTGAGATGTGTCTGTTACTTGAACTCTGTGAGGTGCAATCTGAGGTGCAGATAATTGCTGATTTCTTAGGCTGGTAACTCTAATGAACTTATCCTCTGCAGCAGAGGTTACTCTGGGTATTCCTTTCCTGTGGTGGTCCTCATGAGAGCCAGTTTCATCATTGCGGTTGATGGTTTTTGCAACTGCACTTAAAGAAACTTTCAAAGTTCTTGAGAATGTCAGTATTGACTGACCTTCATGTCTTAAGGTAATGATGGACTGTCATTTGTCTTTACCTATTTGAGCTGTTCTTGCCATAATATGGACTTGGTCTTTTACCAAATAGAGGTATCTTCTGTATACGACACATGCCTTGTCACACCAGAAGAAATGCAATAAGAAAATCCGCAAATTAACTTTTAACAAGGCACACCTGTTTGTTGAAATGCATTCCAGATGACTACCTCATGAAGCTGGTTGAGAGAATTCTTTTAAAAAATATTTAAAAATCACCTTTATTTAACCAGGTAGGCAAGTTGAGAACAAGTTCTCATTTACAATTGCGACCTGGCCAAGATAAAGCAAAGCAGTTCGACACATACAACAACACAGAGTTACACATGGAGTAAAACAAACATACAGTCAATAATACAGTTGAAAAAAAAGTTTATATACAATGTGAGCAAATGAGGTGAGATAAGGGAGGTAAAGGCAAAAAAAGGCCATGGTGGCGAAGTAAATACAATATAGCAAGTAAAACACTGGAATGGTAGATTTGCAGTGGATGAAAGTGCAAAGTAGAGATAGAAATAATGGGGTGCAAAGGAGCAAAATAAATACAGTAGGGGGAGAGGTAGTTGTTTGGGCTACATTATAGATGGGCTATGTACAGGTGCAGTAATCTGTGAGCTGCTCTGACAGCTGGTGCTTAAAGCTAGTGAGGG
This sequence comes from Oncorhynchus nerka, assembly GCF_034236695.1. NCBI lineage: Eukaryota > Metazoa > Chordata > Actinopteri > Salmoniformes > Salmonidae > Oncorhynchus > Oncorhynchus nerka. The sequence goes on from NC_088415.1 coordinate 38,479,555, forward strand.
AGATAAGTGTTTCCAGTTTCAGAGATTTTTGTAGTTCGTTCCAATCATTGGCAGTAGAGAACTGGAAGGAGAGGCAGCCAAAGGAAGAGTTGGTTTTGGGGGTGACCAGAGAGATATACCTGCTGGAGCGCATGCTACAGGTGGGTGCTGCTATGGTGACCAGAGAGCTGAGATAAGGCAGAGCTTTACCTAGCAGGGTCTTGTAGATGACCTGGAGCCAGTGGGTTTGGAGACGAGTATGAAGCGAGGGCCAGCCAACGAGAGCGTACAGGTCGCAGTGATGGGTAGTATATGGGGCTTTGGTGAAAAAATGGAAGGCACTGTGATAGACTGCATCCAATTTATTGAGTAGGGTATTGGAGGCTATTTTGTAGATGACATCGTCGAAGTCGAGGATCGGTAGGATGGTCAGTTTTACAAGGGTATGTTTGGCAGCATGAGTGAAGAATGCTTTGTTGCGAAATATGAAGCCAATTCTAGATTTAATTTTGGATTAGAGATGTTTGATATGAGTCTGGGAGGAGAGTTTGCAGTCTAATCAGACACCTAGGTATTTGTAGTTGTCCACATATTCTAAGTCAGAACCGTCCAGAGTAGTGATGTTGGACGGGCGGGCAGGTGCAGGCAGCGATCGGTTGAAGAGCATGCATTTAGTTTTACTTGTATTTAAGAGCAATTGGAGGCCACAGAAGGAGAGTTGTATGGCATTGAAGCTCGTCTGGAGGGTTGTTAACACAATGTCCAAAGAAGGGCCAGAAGTATACAGAATGGTGCCGTCTGTGTAGAGGTGGATCAGAGACTCACCAGCAGCAAGAGCGACATCATTGATGTATACAGAGAAGAGTCGGCCCAAGAATTGAACCCTGAGGCACCCCATAGAGACTGCCAGAGGCCCGGACAACAGGCCCCCCGATTTGACACACTGAACTCTATCAGAGAAGTAGTTGGTGAACCAGGCGAGGCAATCATTTGAGAAACCAAGGCTGTCGAGTCTGCCGATGAGGATGTGGTGATTGACAGAGTCAGGTCAATGAATATGGCTGCACAGTATTGTTTCTTATCGATGGCGGTTAAGATATCGCTTAGGACCTTGAGCGTGGCTGAGGTGTACCCATGACCAGCTCTGAAACCAGATTGCATAGTGGAGAACAGGTTAGTAATAGGGGTTGCAATCATTTTGGCAGATCATTTTAGAAAGAAAGGGTCCAGATTGTCTAGTCCGGCTGATTTGTAGGGGTCCAGATTTTGCAGCTCTTTCAGAGCATCAGCTGACTGGATTTGGGAGAAGGAGAAATGGGGAGGGCTTGGGCGAGTTGCTGTGGGGGGTGCAGTGCTATTGACCGGGGTAGGGGTAGCCAGGTGGAAAGCATGGCCAGCCGTAGAAAAATGCATATTGAAATTCTCAATTATAGTGGATTTATCTGTGGTGACAGTGTTTCCTATCCTCAGTGCAGTGGGCAGCTAGGAGGAGTTGTTCTTATTCTCCATGGACTTTACAGTGTCCCAGAACTTTTTTGAGTTTGTGTTGCAGGAAGCCAATTTCTGCTTGAAAAAGCTAGCCTTGGCTTTATAACTGCCTGTGTATATTGGTTTCTAGCTTCCCTGAAAAGTTGCATATCACGGGGGCTCTTCGATGCTAATGCAGAACGCCATAGGATGTTTTTGTGTTGGTTAAGGGCAGTCAGGTCTGGAGAGAACCAAGGGCTGTATCTGTTCCTGGTTCTAAATTTCTTGAACAGGGCATGCTTATTTAAGATGGTAAGGAAGGAATTTTAAAAAATAACCAGGCATCCTCTACTGAAGGGATGAGATCAATATCCTTCCAGGATACCCCGGCCAGGTCGATTAGAAAGGCCTGCTCGCTGAAGTGTTTCAGGGAGCGTTTGACAGTGATGAGTGGGGGTCGTTTGACCGCTGACCCATTTCGGATGCAGGCAATGAGGCAGTGATCGCTGAGATCTTGGTTGAAAACAGCAGAGGTGTATTTAGAGGGCAAGTTGGTTAGGATGATCTCTATGAGGGTGCCCGTGTTTACGGCTTTGGGGTGGTACCTGGTAGGTTCATTGATCATTTGTGTGAGATTGAGGGCATCAAGCTTAGATTGTAGGATGGCTGGGGTGTTAAGCCTGTTCCAGTTTAGGTCACCTAGCAGCATAAGCTCTGAAGATAGATGGGGGGCAATCAGTTCACAAATGGTGTCCAGAGCACAGCTGGGGGCAGAGGGTTGTCTATAGCAGGCGGCAAAGGTGAGAGACTTGTTTTTAGAGAGGTGGATTTTTAAAAGTAGAAGTTCAAATTGTTTGGGTACAGACCTGGATAGTAGGACAGAACTCTGCAGGCTATCTTTGCAGTAGATTGCAACACCGCCCCCTTTGGCCTTTCTATCTTGTCTGAAAATGTTGTCGTTTGGGATGGAGATTTCAGAATTTTTGGTCGTCATCCTAAACCAGGATTCAGACACGGCTAGAACATCTGGGTTGGCACAGTGTGCTAAAGCAGTGAATAAAACAAACTTAGGGAGGAGGCTTCTAATGTTAACATGCATGAAACCAAGGCTATTACGGTTACAGAAGTCATCAAAAGAGAGCGCCTGGGGAATAGGAGTGGAGCCAGGCACTGCAGGGCCTGGATTCACCTCTACATCACCAGAGGAACAGAGGAGGAGTACGATAAGGGTACGGCTAAAAGCTGTGAGAATTGGTCGTCTAGAACGTCTGGAACAGAGAGTAAAAAAAGGAGGTTTCAAAAAGGATAAAATAGCTTCAAGATATAATATGAATACAGTGAAGGTAAACCTAGGTATTGAGTGATTATGAGAAAGATATTGTCTCTAGAAACATAATTGAAACCAGATGATGTCATCGCATGTGTGGGTGGTGGAACTGAAAGGTTGGATAAGGTATAATGAGCAGGGCTAGAGGATCTACAGTGAAATAAGACAATAAACACTAACCAGAACAGCAATGGACAAGGCATATTGACATTAACTTAAGGAGAGGCATGCTTAGTCGAATGATCATAAGGGTCCTGTGAGTAGTGAGGGTGGTTGGGGTCACGGCGTTTCAGACAGCTAGCCGGGCCATCGGTAGCAAGCTAGCATAGGATGGAGGTCTGTTTTTAGCCTCCTCGTGTGTTTCCGTCAGTAGATTAGTGGGGTTCCGTGTGGTAGAGGGGATCAATCCAATTGGCAAAATAGATATAGTTAAACTGACCCCCAAAAAATTGTCCAATAGACCTATCCAGCTAGCAGCCGATAAGACAGCTAACGATTAGTGGGCCGCAGATGGGCGTTCAGGTAACGTCGCGATGAAGGGGCCAGTTGGATAACTCCCTCTGGCAGATAACGTCAGTAGTCCAGTCGTGAAGGCTCGGTGGGGCTCTGCATCGGCAGTAAAACGGGTCCGGATAGGTGATTGTAGCCCAGGAGTGGCTAATGGAACTCTTCAGCTGGCTAGCTCCGGAATAATTGATGTTTGCTCCGGAACCAATGTAAACCAATAGTCACACGGATAGCAGCTAGCTAGCTGCGAGATCCAGATGTAAATGTCTAGAGCTTTCTGTTGAAATCTGGGGATATGGAGAGAAAAATAGGTCCAGTATGATCTGGTCTGAGTCGCGCTTTTCGAGCTAAAGGATAGCTGATGACCACCAACCGTGGTTAGCTGAATACTAACGTTAGCCAGTAAACTGGCTAGCTTCTGGTTAGCTTCTGGCTAGCTTCTGGCTAGCTTCTGATTAGCTTCTGGCTAGCTTCTATTGTGGATTTCAGATTTTAGGTAAATAATACTTATTTTTTTAAACAGGATAGTGTTTTGAAGTAGATTTTTTGGAAAAGAAAATATATAAAAGATATGCGAAGAAATATGTAAATATATACAGTGGGGCAAAAAAAGTATTTAGTCAGCCACCAATTGTGCATGTTCTCCCACTTAAAAAGATGAGAGAGGCCTGTAATGTTTATCATAGGTACACTTCAACTATGACAGACAAAATGAGAAAAAAAATCCAGAAAATCACATTGTAGGATTTTTATAGAATTTCTTTGCAAATTATGGCGGAAAATAAGTATTTGGTCAATAACAAAAGTTTCTCAATACTTTGTTATATACCCTTTGTTGGCAATGATAGAGGTCAAACGTTTTCTGTAAGTCTTCACAAGGTTTTCACACACTGTTGCTGGTATTTGGGCCCATTCCTCCATGCAGATCTCCTCTAGAGCAGTGATGTTTTGGGAAGGTTGTTGTACAACACGGACTTTCAACTCCCTCCAAAGATTTTCTATGGGGTTGAGACCTGGAGACTGGCTAGACCACTCCAGGACCTTGAAATGCTTCTTGCGAAGCCACCTCTTCGTTGCCAGGGCGGTGTGTTTGGGATCATTGTTATGCTGAAAGACCCAGCCACGTTTCATCTTCAATGCCCTTGCTGATGGAAGGAGGTTTTCACTCAAAATCTCACGATACATGGCCCCATTCATTCTTTCCTTTACATGGATCAGTCGTCCTGGTCCCTTTGCAGAAAAACAGCCCCAAAGCATGATGTTTCCACCCCCATGCTTCACAGTATTTATGGTGTTCTTTGAATGCAACTCAGCATTCTTTGTCCTCCAAACACGAAGAGTTGAGTTTTTACCAAAAAGTTATATTTTGGTTTCATCTGACCAGATGACATTCTCCCAATCTTCTTCTAGATCATCCAAATGCTCTCTAGCAAACTTCTGACGGGCCTGGACATGTACTGGCATAAGCAGGGGGACACGTCTGGCACTGCAGGATTTGAGTCCCTGGTGGCGTAGTGTGTTACTGATGGTAGGCTTTGTTACTTTGGTCCCAGCTCTTTGCAGGTCATTCACTAGGTCCCCCCGTGTGGTTCTGGGATTTTTTGCTCACCGTTCTTGTGATCATTTTGACCCCATGGGGTGAGATCTTGCATGGAGCCCCAGATCGAGGGAGATTATCAGTGGTCTTGTATGTCTTCCATTTCCTAATAATTGCTCCCACAGTTGATTTCTTCAAACCAAGCTGCTTACCTATTGCAGGTCCAGTCTTCCCAGCCTGGTGCAGGTCTACAATTTTGTTTCTGGTGTCCTTTGACAGCTCTTTGGTCTTGGCCATAGTGGAGTTTGGAGTGTGACTGTTTGAGGTTGTGAACAGGTGTCTTTTATACTGATAACAAGTTCAAACAGGTGCCATTAATACAGGTAACGAGTAGAGGACAGAGGAGCCTCTTAAAGAAGAAGTTACAGGTCTGTGAGAGCCAGAAATCTTGCTTTTATGTAGGTGACCAAATACTTATTTTCCACCATAATTTGCAAATAAATTCATTAAAAATCATACAATGTGATTTTCAGGATTTATTTTCTAATTTTGTCTGTCATAGTTGAAGTGTACCTATGATGAAAATTACAGGCCTCTCTCATCTTTTTAAGTGGGCGAACTTGCACAATTGGTGGCTGACTAAATACGTGTTTTGCCCCACTGTATATACACGGGACACGACAAGACGAGGACAAAGTACGTCTGACTGCTATGCCATCTTGGAATGAAAAGAATGCCAAGAGTGTGCAAAGCTCTCAACAAGGCAAAAGGTGGCTACTTTGAAGAATCTAAAATATATTTTGATTTGTTTAACACTTTTTTGGTTACTACATGATTCCATATATATATATATCCTCATATCTTAGAGGATAGATTTTTAGATTTTTAGAAAGCAGTATGTTATTCAATTGTTTTATCTTATCTTTAACTCTGCATTGTTGCTTTGAATAAGTCAGCATTCCACTGTTTGTCTACACCCAATGTCTACGAAGCATGCAGTAAATAAAATGATGTTTGATTTGAAGCAGCATAGCCTAATTGATGACCGCAGTAGATGCCACTGAGCACCACAACAGATGACACTTTTATCTGCTACTCACAGGTGTCCAGAGAGGTTAAATTCAAAGGATAATTGACTCAGTCATGACGTTACCATTAATGGATAACAAACGTTTTAACTGATTAAATGATCCTCTACAGTTCAGACTGTCATTAATACAGAAACATACCACTCAGAGTCAATTCTCCTGCCAAGATACAAACAGAGACAAAGCGATCCATTAGCTAATGTAGAAACACAAGTCATAGCTCCTGTATGGTTGAAAAGAACAGAACAAATTCCTCCAGTTAATAGTTGTCCTGTCTCATAATTGGTCTGACAGACAGTCTCAAGCGTTTACAGCCAGTCAGCACTGAAACCAATTACCACTCAAATGGGGCCCATGTATTCTTCCTCCTGATTGAGAGAGAAGTCGAATCGACTCAAAATCAAATCGCATGCTTGGCAAACAACAGGTGTAGACTTAGAGTGAAATGCTTACTTACGGTCCCTTCCCAACAATGCAGAGAGAAAAAACGTATCAATAATAGAAAAATAGAAAAATAAGTATCAGAGGAATAAATACACAATGGGTAGCCTAGCGATGACTTGGCTACCCCGAGCTGACAAGGTACAAATCTGTCGTTCTGCCCCTGAACGAGGCAGTTCATCCACTGCTCCTAGGCCATCATTGAAAATAAACATTTGTTCTTAACCTACTTGCCTAGTTAAATTGAGGTACAGTTGAAGTCGGAAGTTTACATACACCTTAGCCAAATACATTTAAACTCAGTTTTTCACAATTCCTGACATTTAATCATAGTAAAAAATTCCCTGTTTTAGGTGAGTTAGGATCACCACTTTATTTTAAGAATGTGAAATGAATAATAGTAGAGAGAATGATTTATTTCAGGTTTCAGATTTCAGCACATCCCCAGTGGGTCAGAAGTTTACATACACTCAAATAATATTTGGTAGCATTGCCTTTAAATTGTTTAACTTGGGTCAAATGTTTCGGGTAGCCTTCCACAAGTTTCCCACAATAAGTTGGGGGAATTTTGGCCCATTCCTCCTGACAGAGCAGGTATAACTGAGTCAGGTTTGTAGGCATCCTTGCTCGCACACGCCTTTTCAGTTCTGCCCACACATTTTCTAAAGGATTGAGGTCAGGGCTTTGTGATGGCCACTCCAATACATTGACTTTGTTGTCCTTAAGCCATTTTGCCACAACTTTGTAAGTATCATTGTCCATTTGGTAGATACATTTGCGACCAAGCTTTAACTTCCTGACTGATGTCTTGGGATATTGCTTCAATATATCCACATAATTTTCCATCCTCATGATGCCATCTATTTTGGGAAGTGCACCAGTCGCTCCTGCAGCAAAGCACCCCCACAACATGATGCTTCCACCCCCGTGCTTCACGGTTGGGATGGTGTTCTTCGTCTTGCAAGCGTCCCCCTTTTTCCTCCAAACATAATGATGGTCATTATGGCCAAACAGTTCTATTTTTGTTTCACCAGGCCAGAGGACATCTCCAAAAAGTACGATCTTTGACCCCATGTGCAGTTGCAAACCGTAGTCTGGCTTTTTTATGGCGGTTTTGGCGCAGTGGCTTCTTCCTTGCTAAGCGACCTTTCAGGTTATGTCGATATAGGACTGGTTTTATTGTGGATATAGATACTTTTGTACCTGTTTCCTCCAGCATCTTCACAAGGTCCTTTGCTGTTGTTCTCGGATCGATTTGCACTTTTCGCACCAAAGTACATTCATCTCTAGGAGACAGAACGTGTCTCTTTCCTGAGAGGTATGACAGCTGCATGGTCCCATGGTGTTTATACATGGGTACTATTGTTTGTACAGATGAACGTGGTACCTTCAGGCATTTGGAAATTGCTCCCAAGGATGAACCAGACGTGTGGAGGTCTACCATTGTTTTTGATGTCCTGGCTGATTTCTTTTGATTTTCCCATGATGTCAAGCAAAGAGGCAGTTTGAAGGTAGGCCTTGAAATACATCCATAGGTACATCTCCAATTGACTCAAATTATGCCAATTAGTCTAACAGAAGCTTCTAAAGCCATGACATCATTTTCTGGAATTTTCCAAGCTGTTTAAAGGCACAGTCAACTTAGTGTATGTAAACTTCTTTTTTTTAATAGACAACTGGAGAAAAGCTACAGTCACAGAAATGTGGCCAAATTGAGACGAATAGCTCAAACGCAGAGTACTGTCAGTTTTGGCAGTGTGCACCCGGGAGAGCGCAGATGTACGTTAAAACCCGGAGACATTTATAAGGCCTGTAAAACACTGCTTGAAGACAAGGAGAGGGGAAATGATGTGTCCTTTCCAGGGGCAGGGAGGGACACGCATTTGTCAGATGATGAAACACATTCCCTACTCTCTGTAATTGAGCCTAGTCATAATGAATGTGTCACATCCTCCCCTTCCCATCTGAGATGGACTAGTACTGCGAAGGGAGGGAACATCGTATTGTAATTGCATTATATTGAACATTGATTTGGATTTTGAGTGAAGGAACATAACTGTCCTATGTTGATCCTGGATTGTCGTTTACCTGTGTTGATACCGAATCACCATTAAGATGGCAACAGCATATTGTAAATGCATGTATACCGCAGTGGCGGCTGGTGATGGGAGCACGGCTCATATTAATGGCTGGAATGGAGTAGATGGAATAGAATGAAACACGTGGAAACTAAATGTGTTTCATTCCATTTGATTTACTCCCTTCCAGCCATTACTATGAGCCGGCCTCCCCTCAGGAGCTCCACCGGTTGAATGCTGTGAGTGTAGGTGTATTTTCATACCATATTTCATACCTTTTCGTTGTAAATTATAATCTCTTAATGATTTATTATGCAATCTCCTCTTCTGGAAAACCAGGACATCTGCTTAGCTACAATACAGCTAATTGACCCCTCGCTAAGCCCCAGAATTGTAGGCAACCAATCGTAGTGCTAAAATGGATAGCAACTGTTGTCAAATCCAACACCTCGGACAAGCTCATTTGAAACACATGAAATCCATTGAGGGCATTACAAAAACAAAGAGCTTTAATCCAAAACCAAATTGTTTAAATGGCTAAATAATTCTACAGTGCACCAGGGGTACTTGCTACTGTGATTACTGAAATGCAAAGCCTGTTGATGGAGTATTTTTCGAATCCAAAATAATACTTTTGTTACATTGTTTGCTAGCTCAGCTGGTTAGCTAGCTCTTAGTCTTATTGACCAACCAATGTTGCTAAAACTAACTTGTTTTTTTCGAAATATATGTTAGCTAGCTAAGTTAGCCATGTTATGAATACAACTCTTCAATGCTGTCGACATCAGGATACGATTTAACTGCACTAGTTTGCCACAAAAGTGGTTAGTGACTTTGGCTGCCTGCTGACAGTGTATTCAGAGCCATCTAATGCTAGCCATAATACAACCTTCATTTTAACAGGTTCCTGTGAAGCAATTGTAATGACGGTTTCAAGTTTTTAATGTCACCCAACAATGACGTAATCAATATCAGTGTAGTACTAAAAATAATATCAGATAGAACGAAAACACACAAGACATAAAAACAAGAAATAAGACGATACATTTCGTGAAAATCAATTTAAAAATGAACACCAAAAGAATCACAAAATAGAAAAGTTGTGTTGGAGCTCAAAAACGTACAGTATGGCGCCATCTCGTTGTAGTCAGTCCACCACAACAAACCCGAGACTCTCCTGATTGACAGGGAAGGGTGCAATTGCGGCCTGCAATTCTGGGCGTTCTTCAATGTGGGCATTGCTGCATCTGCAGGAACCACTCTTTATACTTCAATTGGTACATTTTTAAGTTTGCCCGGGGGGTGCTCGAAGGGAGACGTTCATGCAGGAACCAATGGGTTGCTCAAGGGGGGGGGGGGTTAATGCAAGAACCAATGGGATGCTCGAGGAAAGGTTAAGATCATTGCGAGGGGATTTCGCCAGTGGTTAGAAGGGGAAATTGGGCTTCTCAGGAAAATGTTGTCCGAGGTTGCAACAGTAATAACTAAGGGAGGCTTAAAGAAAATGAATTCTATACGATTGTAGATGGGTTCAGACTGGATGTAAAGTAAAATGTTCAGTTGTCCCTGTTGAGGGAAATGATGAGCATGAATACAGTGAGGGGGAGAAAGACGAAAGGGTAATTAGGCCCTAATCCACAATGTCTGTTTTCCTGAAGCGGCCAGAGTGCAGTGTTTCAGTATCCAAAATTACCATAGTAGATACAGATGAGGCACAGCCAGTAGACACAACGTGGTGGATCATCTCCTCCCTATGCTTCTCTCTCTCTCTCTCTCTCTCTCTCTCTCTCTCTCTCTCTCTCTCTCTCTCTCTCTCTCTCTCTCTGACAGGGTGAAGATCAGGAACTGATTGAGGTGATTCAGATGAGCTGATGAATCAGTCTACTGAGATCACTCATCCTCCAGTTCCACATTTTCAGACTGCATCATAACACTTCTTTACATTAAGATGCTCTTTTACCTGTGCCCAACGCTGCTACTGTTGTAATACCATTGTACTACACAGGTATAGGAACATGTTACCTATGTTAGCCATATATCTTGATTTTATAGAGACTGTAAGCAGCAATGGGACAATATGCTTTCAGGCACATTGGCCGTTCCTTTCATTTTTTTTCGCCTCTCGTCTTGTCCTTTTTAGCGGATTAGGGAGAAACTGGAACACTTTATTCACGGTTCCTACAGTAACTTAAACTTAGAGCTGCTGCCATCAAAGTGGTGGGCGGCTTTGTTCTCAGTGGAGAAATTGCTCACAACAGCCCTTCTTGGTGCACATCTGATTGGAGCCTAACTAACACACACTGACACACTCCCCACCCCCACAGCCAGCAGCAACACGCCCTGCTGAAAACTCATGTCACAAATGTTTGACAGCAACTTTGTTCTCACCTAACGGCCTCGAATGCTTCAACACACATCTGATGTTGCAGGCGTATGTACGCATTTGCTAATATCTGCTGTAATGCGTAAAGTTGGATTTTTGTGTCATGTGTTGGTCTCATCTCGTCTGGAATAGAGTGCAGTGACTAATTAGGAGTGTTGATGCTAATTTACAACTTATGAATATTATTATGAATATGAATGCGTGCCACTTGAATCTCACAGTGTGATGGGCGACAGTCAGATGGATGATGGGAGATAGGGGGAGAGAGTGAGAAGAGAGAGAACTCTGAAAAATATGAGAGACAGTGGAGAAAGAGAGCGAGAGAGTGAGTGAGTGAGTGAGTGAGTGAGTGAGTGAGTGAGTGAGTGAGTGAGTGAGTGAGTGAGTGAGTGAGTGAGTGAGAGAGAGAGAGAGAGAGAGAGAGAGAGAGAGAGAGAGGGGAAAAGCGAGAGTGATTAACACTAAAAACAAGCCCACATGATGGTGTTAACTACTGATGACAGGCTTGTCATGTTTGAATGTGGATAGCTGTCATTTCAATACCTCAATTAACACGCCTCAACAGTCTCCTGTCTACGTAAATTGAGATTTGGGCAATGTGTGCGATCCAGTCATGTGTGATGCATGATGACGGTGGACTGGGGCAACATCATGACCCTAAAAATACAGTTAATTAGTGTAAAGACTATTAATGAAGCTTATGATATGATGACTTCAGCGTCGATCTCACGGCATTGCCGGAAGTACTGAGAAGATCATGGGTCTTCTGTTATAACAGCAGCAAGCAAGTTCTAGGGCACCAATTCTGGCAAATGATTGAAATGAATGATTTTCAACAGTGAAAATGTTGTGATAAACAAACTGACCTAAAATATTCCTACATCACCCATGTGATGTGACTGATGGAGCTGAACTTGTGTGAGGATAGAAAGAGGATAGAAAGACACTTGCATGAGAATTGTTTTTGCAGTTAGTCTTTCTCCATTCTCTGTTTAACATTGTCGTCACTCAAAATAGACCATAATCACACTTCCAGGGAGGAATAAAGAAAAAAGAAAAGAACTGAATAACTCTAAAGCAGTCACGAATAGGGGAGTGTGAGAGGTTTTGACACCGGCTGGTGAGTGTGTGGTGAATTGGCTCTGAACTTCCTGTTTGAAGATGAGTCACTCAGACAGAATCTTAAATAGACAGGGCAAACAGCCTGAATGTTCAATGCAGGCAGCACCCAAAGGAAATCAACTTTAAACGCTCTTTAAGTCCCAATGGATAAAAGCCTGGTGAGATAATACAAACGTGTGCTCCTCTTGCCCTGGCTTGGATCACACTCAGAGTATGAACTTTGCATTCTAACTTGTTGCAACAAAACAAAGGATGTTAGAGGAACATTTGAATTGTTAGGAATTATGATGACATTGTTCTTTTATCCAGACATGAAAAAAACTGCAAAGCTTCTGGGACATTGTCAGGCAACAGTGCAAACACAGTAAGCTCCAAAATCCACGACTTTAAAACTAAGACTATGCATATAAAAGGGACATAATCCTTGTAAATCCAGGAAGATTTACAGCTCAACAACTGTTCCTCTGACATTTCTACAACAGGTAAGTTTCAGAACTGGGTTCAAATACTTGCACACAGATGTATTTGAATATATTTTTCAAGTATTTAAAACCCAGGTCTGGTGTGTAGTGATCCAAAAGAACAGAGATATTTCTTCCTCAGTGCCCCTCAGCCAACAGAGAGAGAGCACTTCCAGCTAAAGATGTGTGACAGATAGATCACATCTCATCAGTATGCACAAGGCCAACCTCGGTGCAGGATGCTGCTCTCTGTCTGTCACTTATCACGGCGATCAATAGAAAAGAGAATACCGGATGGGATATTGGAGTACACCAGCCATCGTGATCCAAACCACCTCCCATCCAATTCAACACAGAGGGAGGGGCAGGGGGTGGGAGGGGCTGGGGGTGGGAGGGGAGCTACGAGCCCGGAGGTGGGGCAGGACGGGAGGGGAGCTACGAGCCTGCAAGGCCCTGGGGTGGTGCAGAGCTGCTGTTTAATGGAGTTTATGTTATGTTAGAGAGGGAACAGGAAGAGAGTGATCTTATTGCGAGGCTATGTAGACGTGTCGACGTGCACCTTGTGGGACCCGAGCACTTAGACAGAGGACGTCTACTGTCAAAGGGGCCTTGGGGAAGAATCTGAAATATAAACTGTTTATTTTATATGTCAACACTGATGGCAAGTCACTTACCACTGTAGCCGTCTACTGCTACTTTGGAGTTATCCAACCTATGGCTTGCACTGGCAAAATGACATTTAGACTTTGTTCTAGTACCAGATGGTTCAACAAGATGGGAAGATAGTGAGGATACAATTAACAAATCAAATCTAGTAGTTCATATGGGAGTTCATGTAGGCCTCTACGCTACAGCAACACACACAAATAGGAGGGGTGTTTGACAGCAATGATGAAAATCCAACAAATGGGTTTATCAAGAAAAACGAACAAAATGACTAATTTGAGGCAGAACTAGTTTTTCTTTAGTGCCCCGTTTGTTGCATGTTAGTTAACATGTTATGCTTAGTAGCACATCATATTAAAGCCTGGTTGGCCAATATCCTCTTGAACGACTTTTATCCCTTTCATCATCTAACAACATGGGGTATGGACCTATCCATTGCCATGTAAGCAATACCCAGTTTTATTCATTAGTGGTTTGGGGCTTCATAGATTATTAAATAACTCAACCCTCAGACAAACTGTCACCAACTGCCTCTAGTTCCTACCAGCCTATGTCCTGGCACACAACCAAACAAAATGTTGCTATGCAGATTCACTTAGCTAGTTCAAACAAGAGACCATTAGACCATTCTGAAAAATAACTTTGACTGACAATGGATGGAATTTCATGTCTATAACAACATTGATGTGTTTTCTGCGCGTTAGTTCTCAAGGCAATGCAGTAGTGCAATTCAGTCAATCAGTACAGGAAGGGTCAAAACTGTTGACAATCAATGCTCATATACAGTAATTAAAAATAATATATAACAGTTTGATATTGAAATGTTATCAATAAACTATTCTTGTAATTAAAAGGGACCTGATAAGTTTGACAACAAGTGCACTACAGTAGCAGCATGGCCAGAACTGCCTCCTCTCAAACGGCAGTCTAATGATACCATTATTGTCAGCCACTAGTTAGGAATAACGAGTCCTTTTAGGAAGACAGAATAACCCTTCTCTTAAATCTCAGTCTCTCCACTCACACAATACAGAATATGACACAGAGGACTGTTGACACACTAGCTGGGATTGTCATTTAACTGTGCTGATCCTGGATTGTCATTTAGCTGTGTTAATCCTGGATTGTCATTTAGCTGTGTTGATCATGGATCACCATTTAGCTGTGTTGATCCTGGATCGTCATTTAGCTGTGTTGATCCTGGATTGTTAATTAGCTGTGTTGATCCTGGATCGTCATTTAGCTGTGTTGATCTTGGATCGTCATTAAGCTGTATTGATCCTGGATCGTCATTAAGCTGTGTTGATCCTGAATCGTCATTTAGCTGTGTTGATCCTGGATCATCATTAACCTGTGTTGATCCTGGATCATCATTTAGCTGTGTTGATCCTGGATCATCATTAAGCTGTGTTGATCCTGGATCGTCATTTAGTTGTGTTGATCCTGGATCATCATTAAGCTGTGTTGATCCTGGATCATCATTTAGCTGTGTTGATCCTGGATCGTCATTAAGCTGTGTTGATCCTGGATCATCATTTAGCTGTGTTGATCCTGGATCATCATTAAGCTGTGTGGATCCTGGATCATCATTAAGCTGTGTTGATCCTGGATCGTCATTAAGCTGTGTGGATCCTGGATCATCATTAAGCTGTGTTGATCCTGGATCGTCATTAAGCTGTGTTGATCCTGTATCATCATTTAGCTGTGTTGATCCTGGATCGTCATTAAGCTGTGTTGATCCTGTATCATCATTTAGCTGTGTTGATCCTGGATCGTCATTAAGCTGTGTTGATCCTGGATCATCATTAAGCTGCGTTGATCCTGGATCGTCATTTAGCTGTGTTGATCCTGGATCGTCATTAAACTGTGTTGATCCTGGATCGTCATTTAGCTGTGCTGATCCTGTATCATCATTTAGCTGTGTTGATCCTGGATCGTCATTAAGCTGTGTTGATCCTGGATCATCATTTAGCTGTGTTGATCCTGGATTGTTAATTAGCTGTGTTGATCCTGGATCGTCATTTAGCTGTGTTGATCTTGGATCGTCATTAAGCTGTATTGATCCTGGATCGTCATTAAGCTGTGTTGATCCTGAATCGTCATTAAGCTGTGTTGATCCTGTATCATCATTTAGCTGTGTTGATCCTGGATCGTCATTAAGCTGTGTGGATCCTGGATCATCATTAAGCTGTGTTGATCCTGGATCGTCATTTAGCTGTGTTGATCCTGGATCGTCATTAAACTGTGTTGATCCTGGATCGTCATTTAGCTGTGTTGATCCTGGATCGTCATTAAACTGTGTTGATCCTGGATTGTCATTTAGCTGTGTTGATCCTGTATCGGCATTCATTTTTGCTGATAATCAATGTTGTGTAAAACACCAGTTCAAGAAAGTGAAATCTCTCATATACTCATGGACCTGCCCTGAAAGAGGCAGTGTTAGGTATTACAGTCTCTCACAACTAGAAAATATGGCTTTTCTGAGAACCAACAAGTGATCAGCAGACCATTGAATCATCCAGTGTGACCAATGATCCGTTGATTTATCCAGGCCCCTGGCAACCGAAGGCACCTCTCTCCCTCTCTAATTGTTTTATCTGAAAAGCTGTTAGTAGGCCACTGAGAGGCTTTTTAAATGGCACATTGTACACTAGGTTGAATTCCGCTGGTTCAACTAAGAGTCTTGTGTTAATACACTTGAAAGCAAGGCAAATGCCCAAATACTGTACAATATTGCTTATACTGTGCACCTTAACACAGGGATGGGGTGCACCCTCCTATAAGTATCTTACTCTGCAACTGATTCACAGTTTCTGTCTAAAAGAAAAGCCTTTTTTTCTGAGTTGGAGGCCAAATGCAAAGGTCATGCAATTTGCAATTTGCCAAGCCTTTTAATTAAACTTCAAGGCCATTGTAATGCATATTCACAATAATTTAATATGGTGAGAGCAGACACTATTCTCTCATACAATTCCCAGTTGTAGACTCTGCTTTCTGAACATTTTACATTCTACCCACACTTCTCTGTACACTGCACCCATATTAACAGATAATTATTAATGAAAAGGCTGTATTGTGTCAGGCTTAAATGAGCTTGATTGTGATGTCCTTTGGCACTGGATCGATATGTTGCAAGCAATCCGGTGCATGTTATCTCACAGGGTAGAATCCCCCATTCCCCATCTTCTCAGAGCCAATTGAAGATGGCTTGCTTTTCTCTCTATTATTTAAAATAATCTCTCACTCTCTCTGTTTCGGTTTCTCTCTCTCTCTTTCCCACTTACTCTCTCTTTCCCTCTTTTTCTATCTCTCTCTCTTTCCTTCTCTTTCTCTCTGTCTTTCCTTCTCTATATCTCTCTCTCTTTCCTTCTCTTTCTCTTTCCTTCTCTTTCTCTCTGTCTTTCCTTCTCTATATCTCTCTCTCTTTCCTTCTCTATCGCTCTCTCTTTCCTTCTCTTTCTCTCTTTCCTTCTCCTTCTCTCTCATTCCTTCTCTTTCTCTCTCTTTTTCCTTCTCTATTGCTCTCGCTTTCCTTCTCTTTCTCTCTTTCCTTCTTCTCTCTCCCGTTCCTTCTCTTTCCTTCTCTTTCTCCCTCTCTCTCTTTCCTTCTATTTCTCTCTCTTTCCTTCTCTATTGCTCTCTCTTTAGTTCTCGTTCTCTCTTTCCTTCTCTCTCGTTCCTTCTCTTTCTCTCTCTCTTTTCTTCTTCTCTCTCTCTCTCTCTCTCTTTCCTACTCTTTCTCTCTCTCTCTCTCTCTCTCCTCCTCTTTCTCTCGCCCTTTCCTTCTCTGTCTCTCTCTCTTTCCTTCTCCTTCTCTGTCTCTTACTGCCTTTCCTTTCCCCTTCTCTTCTTTATGACCTTTATTTTAGACAGAATTCTCCAGAAACATTACTCTTAGAAAGATAAAACATCAATACTGTTCTGGCCCGGTACCCATTCCATATTATAAATAGGGTTTATCATCTGGACGAGAAAGACCATACATCAGCACAACAAGACAAAGTCAATTTCAAAGGCACAACTTAAAACTTTATTCCAACTTCTATATACTTGGCCTTACAGTAACTTCGGGTGGAATGATGGGCCGTTTGCCCCCATTTCATTAGAAAAAAATAGACATACAGTTCATTCAGAAAGTATTCGAACCCCTTGACTTTTTCCACATTTTGTTACGTTACAGCCTTATTCTAAAATGTATTAAATTCAACATTCTACACACAATACCCTATAATGACAGAGAAAAAACAGGTTTTTAGACATTTTTGCATATTTATAAAAATAAAAAAAACTGAAATATCACATTTAAATACTGTAAGTATTCAGACCATTTACTCAGTACTTTGTTGAAGCTCCTTGGCAGCGATTACAGCCTCGAGGCTTCTTGGTGATGCTACAAGCTTGGCACACCTGTATTTGGGAGGTTTCTTCCATTCTTCTCTGCAGATCAAGTTCTATGAGGTTGGATGGGAGCGTCGCTGCACAGCTATTTTCAGGTTTCTCCAGAGATGTTCGATCGGGTTCAAGTCTGGGCTCAGGCTGGGCCACTCCAGGATGTTTGTCTTTCTGAGTGCTTCTCCCATCTCCACAGAGGAACTCTGGAGCTCTGTTAGATTGACCACCGGGTTCTTGGTGACCTCCCTGAAAAGGCCCTTCTCCTCCAATTGCTCAGTTTGGCCCGGGCGGCCAACTCTAGGATGAGTCTTAGTAGTTCCATTTAAGAATGATGGGGACCTAAAATGCTATAGAAATGTTTTGGTACCCTTCCCCAGATCTGTGTCTCGACACAATCCTGTCTCGGATCTCTACGGACAATTCTTTCTACCTCAGGGTTTGGTTTTTGCTCTAACATGCACTGTCGCTGTGGGACCTTATATAGACCGTTGTGTGCCTTTCCAAATCATGTCCAATCAATTGAATTTACCACCGGTGGACTCCAATCAAGTTGGAGAAACAAACAAGGATTATCAATGGAAACAGGATGCACCTGAGCTCAATTTCGAGTCTCATAGCAAAGGGTCTGAATATTTATGTAAATAAGGTATTTCTGTTTTTCTTTTTCTTTTTTATAAATGGGCTAAAATGTCTAAAAACCTGGTTTTGCTTTTTTCATTATGGGGTATTGCGTGTAGATTGATGGGTAAAAAATTCAATTGAATCCATTTTTAGAATAAGGCTGTAACGTAACAAAATGTAGATAAAGGGAAGGGGTCTGAATACTTTACGAATGCACTGTATATCAAACAACAGAAGGACAGTGACATCCTGTCACGGGATTCATGGTTAAATAACTTTACTCATGCTGGATTTGATTTGATCATCTTTCTATTGGTAAATTAACTGGCCTGCTAGCTGTTTGCTTTTTGAATGTCTGTACTATGTAGAGGAAACAACTTATTACAATAGAGATAAAGGTAGCCGTATTTCCCAGAAAACTCTTGTTTCTGCCAATATCTTTAGATACTGTTTGTCAAGGGACAAACCTAGACCCTGAAGGGAGCATCTAACCTCTCTGCTGACATTTCCCAATAGTCTTTGGTGGAATGGATAGCAAAGTGTGAGGGGGAAAAAACTGTACTGTTTACAGTAAAGTGGGCAATATCGTGATGGACTTTCCTGGATTGTGTTTCGTAGGTGTTTATATTGTGTCTCTGTAGGTCAATTAAACTGAAACACACATTAAATATGTTTGTTTGAGAGAGAGAGACAAGGGTAGTGTGTGTGTGCACATAAACATGTGTGTGTGTGTGTGCGTGCACCGTGTATGCGCATGTGTTTGCACAAGCGTGTGTGTGTGTGTGTGTGTGTGTGTGTGTGTGTGTGTGTGTGTGTGTGTGTGTGTGTGTGTGTGTGTGTGTGTGTGTGTGTGTGTGTGTGTGTGTGTGTGTGTGTACGTGGGAGAAGAGAATTGCAAACAATTTCTCTTTTCCCTCCATGTGGTATAGTAATGTCTCACTTGGGTTCCTCCACTCTGATTGCTCATTTTCCACCTGGTGCCTTTTAATGTGGAAGGCCATCCTCTGAGGTAATTGTTGAAATGCCATAGAGTGCCATTACTCTATTTGCTCTAGTAGATCACAAAAGTGAAAGAGCGTAGCATACAGTGGTACTCCTGTGTTTTTTTTTTTTTTAGCACAGCAGCACAACAAATATATTTGATCAGTCTAGCACATTTTTATACACATTTATGCAGTTCTCACAGTGGAACAAAAAAACAAAAAAGTTAATCATTTACAATTTGATCCGTTGTGCTGTACCGTTGTGCTCTATTCTTTGTATTTACAAATTGGTATATTGTTTTCATATACTGTACCCTTGTTCAGCTTATGTTGACATATCCTACATAACTTCAGCTGTAAATCTAAAAGATCCACCACCATACTTTACAGTAGGTATGGGATTCTTTTTAGCATATGCATCTTTCTTTTGATGCAAAAACCCCCACCGCTGGTGTGATGGCCAAAGAGCTCTATTTTCATGTCCTCCATCAAATGTAAACACCCGGAGTTTGCTAAACGGCACTTGGATTGGAACCAGCTCTTGATCAGATGACATGAAAATAGAGCTCTTTGGCCACGCACACCAGTTGTGGGATTTTGCATCAAAAGAAAGACGCATATGCACAAAAGAACCCCATACCTCCTGAAAACCTGTGGTTTGAATTGAAGAGGGCTGTCTATAAGTACAGACTGAAGGATATCGAGGATCTGGAAGGATTCCGTATGGAGGAATGGTCTAAGATCCCTCCCAATGTGTTCTTCAACCTCATCAAATATTTTAGAAAAAGGTTCAGTGCCATTCTTCTCTCAAGGTGAGGTAATGAAAGGTTTTGAAAACAGGGGTGCCAATTATTTTTACCCATATCTTTTTGAGAATAAAACAAAAACTTTTTAAACAAAATCTGTATTAGCAATTGCATTAGAATTGTATTACTATAAAATAATATAGTTTTCCAATTTCTTTGAGCATACAATATAGCTCAGTATTCATATTTTTTGCTCATCTTTATCAAGGGTGTCAGTAATTTTGGAACTGACAAGCATTTCGCTACACCCACAATAACATCTGCTGAAAATGTTTATGTGACCAATACAATTTGATGTAGGCCAAAGCCTTATTCAAACACAAACACATCCGCATGAATTTGAATGTCAAGTATCAATAAAAATGGCAGCCGTTGCAGGAATGTCATAAATCACCATACTCTGCACCACAGTATGTCAACAGTATATCAACTCTGTTGTCGGCTCCAAAAACCATAACAATGCTGTACACACATCTCACCAATGAGGTGAGTAAGTATGCAGTATTCAATAGGCAAGAAATACACAGCCTAAAATGGGTTACTTTGGGTGAAGAAACCAAAGACTGTTGATGCGACTCCATCTGAATATTTCATGCGATTAAAGGGATTGTTCTCAGCTAGCTTCCAGCTGTGCTGTTGTTATGCACGCATATATCAGCTGTGCTGTTGTTATGCACGCATATATCAGCTGTGCTGTTGTTATGCACGCATATATCAGCTGTGCTGTTGTTATGCACGCATATATCAGCTGTGCTGTTGTTATGCACGCATATATCGGCTGTGTAAATTACATTATTTAGTCACAGCCAGGAGACGATGAGAGTCAGACAATCAAGAACAGCTACTCTCTGAAAGTTGTTTATTCAGCTTTGTCAACAAGCCACGGTTCATAAATCTATAATGCTGCTTTGGGAAGCATCTCTAGTGTTGCCTTATTCATGTACAAGACACTGACGAGCTAGTGGTGTCTCCTTGTTCCAGTCCATTTATGTAGTAATATCACATATGCTCAATTCCTCTCTCTACTTTCATGGTTGATTTTCTGGTTTAAAATAGGAGATCTGATTGAGATGGTCTTGTAACTTCTTCAATGTTCAATATCGATTAGCAATATACAGTAATATAGACATTTAGATCCAACCTAATGAGAATGGGTTGGTAATTACAGAAACTTGGGAGATGCCAGACGTGAAGATATTGGTAATGGTGCATTCATGTTTGGAGGCACAAAATATAATGACAATAATTGCAATCATTGTCTATCTGTACAGGAAATGAGAATAAGTTCATTAATTTCATTATCATTTTTCATTAGGGGTTTTCATCATGAGCAAACCCCAGTGAGGCTGCTGAGTAACAAGCATACTAATGGGGAAGTATCTCGAGCTGAGAATGAAAAAAGAAACAATCCCAGCTCTGTATAATTTCTCTGTTGTCTTGTTTGATAGGTTATATATGAATGCTTTGGGAGGAAGGCAGAGACAATTTCTGTCTGGACTATTTGTTTTTTAGCTTGGAGTCTGACAGACCATCACCTTTGAACAGACACCTCCCATAAACTCTCCTTGGTTACTTACCTCTATGTGCTGACGTTCCCTCTGCTCAGGAGTCTCATTGGTGCTAAGGTGTAGGCCCAGCAGGTGTCTGCCAATACATATTATCAGAGAAAAGGGAACTTATATTTTAGGAGTTCTACAACTGCACGGAGTGGCCAGCATGCAATATTAAAAATAATCTTGTTCTCAGGCAGCCAAAAAACAGAATTACGGAACTGCCACTCGACACGGTGTGGAGAAATATCAGAAACAGTGTCTGCGAAGAAATGGCATGATTTGATCAGCATTGGCCAGTGCTACGAATCCCAGAGGACTGTGCAACTAGAACACCGCCTCACATCCTTTGAGAGATCAAATAGTTCTGTCTGTGGTCTCACTCTCTGCAGGTGAATGCAGTGTAATTCTCTGGTGGCCTAATAAATGGAATAGATAAGGTCAGCATTCACTCCACTGTGTGACCTCATTCTAGAACACAACCAGCACCATAACTAACCTAATTCTAGAACAGAGCTATGTCTAACCCATTTATATTGTTGGCAAGTGAAGTCCCAATCTGAATGTATCAGAATTTTAATTGGTTTCAATGAGAGATGAATGATGAACTGCGTCAAGAAGGAGGGAGGAAAGCCATAGTGTGTGTGGGAAATCTACACTATGCTGTGCCTTTTACGACAAGGTATTGTAAAAAATACAGTGCCTTGTGATTTATCCTGTTGTCTTGGACATCTAATTTAATACCCCTTTGTAATTTTTTATTGGATAATAAATGAGTCACAGCACATATTAACTATTTTGTTCTGCGTCACCGGGCTCTAACGTTGTTCTCACAGAACTGTCAGATCAGATATTTCTAGGTCCAACGTTGATCTTTGTAGGTCAAACGTTCACTTCTATGGAGACCTATTATCCTGGGACCAGACCAGGACATGATATTTGTTCAAGGATAGCTTGAGGTGATATGCCTGAATGTCTGGGGCGAAGCTAATGAAGACCCAATACCCAGATGCTTTTCAGACACTCCAATCGGTCCTAGAGGAGAGCAGGGGCTGAACAGAGCAGAACAGAGCAAATCTGGCCTGAGTTAGTAGGGGGATCATTCTGCCTCTGTGAGCTGTGTGAGAGTGGTCATGGCTCTAAACGCTTGGCAGTGCAGACTGGCCCTTGACAACCACATTGTTTAAAGCTCCATGAGATTACCCCAGCCATAACTGCTGTGAGGCTGTGATATTAGTTGCTGGATGGATTTACAGCAGGTGGGGTAGAGGCTGAGCCTGAAGTGGGAGCCTGTGCCTGTAGGCTGAACTGAATTGAAGTGGGCTTGCGTCTGTCTGTCTCTCCTGGGACAGGTTCTTGGACTTCAGACAGGTCTGTTTATACCAGCAGAGCAAAGGGAATGTCACGCAGGGAAATATCATTTAGTCCCTATTGTCAAGGTCTGCACCACTTTTATATCAGAGAAAGTTGCCTTCCATTGAGGTCTACACCACTGTTAAACCAGAGAAGGGTGGCAGCAGAGGTGAAGGCCCTCTGGTGATGAACCTTCACTAAGCAATCACATTTTTAAAAGGCTCTCGTTACACTGAGGAAAGTGCAATCAGGTGTGTTGTAAATCATATTGTTTTCAATTTGTTTACTTCCCAGCTAGTACATTTGGTTCCTTGGAAGTTGCGGGAACGTACGCTTTTGGTTTTCCATTGGTTCTGGGAACGAAGCCATGAGCTTCCTGACCGGTAAAACTGAAAGCTTTTTAAACATTCTGAAAACTTTGCCTATTCTGGGGTAGTACGTTTTTAGGTTGTTGGGAGATTCAGAGAAGATTTACTGTGGTTCCCTGAAAGTTTCCCATGGGAGGTTTTATAGATTACTTGAAGGTAATGAAATAACGTCCTGAGAAAATGTCTCAATGAGACTTTTAATAACACTTGCTGTTTTGAACTCCAAGCATAGACATATGGAAATGCATTTTCTTAGGCATGAATCATGCAAACACTTGTCTTTTGTGACATGGCATCAGTGAGATTTAAACCTATGATCTTCTGTTTTCTATCCATGGAAATAGTCCACTGTGCCACCAGACCCAATTTAAAAGGAAACAGGCACTCATTAAGAGCCAATTAGTGGGTGCGGCCAACACACCTCAACACGCAACAAGTTAGGACAGAGAGAGCTTTGTTGATACTGAGAATGGAATTTATATGGGACCCGTTTCAAGAAGCTAGGCGTATGTTGCACGTCACTGCTTCACAGGAGAGGCACTTTAAAATATTTTTTTATTGCTATTATGCAAATATGCAAGGAACCATTTCACTGTACCGATTACTTCGGTATCCTGTGCATGTGACGAATAAACAGTGATTTGATTTTATATAGTGTGTGTTTACCAGAGACAGTATTGTGAAGAACAACATGACCTGCACCAAAGCCAAATTAGGATATAGGCCAAGGACGAGATAAAGTGTATTTTTACCTGCCGTTTTTCCTTATTGTAGGCTACTACTTTCACCACTTTTAGTCTTGAAATCTTTGGTTGTTTACTACACTCTGGTTAGCACATGGCCTCACATGTGAATCCTTAAAGTGATGGATGGGGCTTAAGAGGGTGAATTGGTGTAGACAATAAACAGCCCTCCAGTAGGTGTACCAAAACGTTCAAGTGCCATTTTCTCAAAAGTGGGGTGACAAATGTATAAACTTTTAATTAAAGAATAATTACTTTCCCATTATTCCTCAACTGCAGTGTATGATATAACATTTCATAATGTTGCTACATCAAGGCAGCCATGTACTAAACAACCAAACTATTTCAAGCCTAAGGCTGGTTTATACCACGGGTGTGTTCGTACATTTAATCTGGAGTGCTCTGGGCATTCGTAAACTCAGAGCATTGTCAGATTGTCTGTTTGTAAATTCAGAGCGTTTCGATCTCGGAGCGTTCAGACAGCACACTCGACTCTCTGTCCAAGGAGTAGGGTTGATCCGAGCATTCTGACCTCACAACGGCAGTCAAGCATACAAACAAACTGGCTAACGCTGGCTAGCTTGCTAGCTATTACCAGACACAAATGAGAGAACAGCTTACCCTGACCATTTTACTCGCCCTAACAGAGCTGGTTAGGCTGTTTTTATGTTGTCTAGAGAGTTGGTGACTGCAAACGTGCTGCTGGCAACAATTTAATTACGCTTTTTTTGCAAACGTTTACTGGCCAATTCAATGGGTGTTGAGCATTAGTAAATTCATCAGTTATTCTGCGCTCCACTATGCAAGTACCCATTTCATTAGAATGTTCACGATGTCACTGCGACAACTATCGATAGACGTAGCTGGTAAATTCACTCTCTATTTTGATTTCAGAGCACTCAGTCTAGAGTGCTCTGATATCAAAATAGAGAGGGAATTTACCAGCTACGTCTATTGACTGTCTATTGACAGTTGTCACAGAGACATCATCTTTTGTTTAGATATTTAGCTAGCTAGCTAAACAACTAACCAGAATCCCAACTCATAACGTTACTACCCTGCATGAAACTGCAGGTAGATAACTAGCCAGGTTCAATGTTAGCTAGCTAACGAATAATAATATACGAATAATATTACTGCACAGATCATACAGGTAATGTTAGCTAGCTAGCTACAGTGCCTTGCAAAAGTATTCACCCCTTGGCGTTTTTCCTATTTTGTTGCATTACAACCTGTAATTTAAATCGATTTTTATTTGGATTTACTCTAATGGACATACACAAATAATCCAAATTGGTGAAGTGAAATGAAAAAAAGAACTTGTTTCAAAACATTCTAAAAAATAAAAACAGAAAAGTGGTGTGTGTATATGTATTCACCCCTTTGCTATTGTGAGGGTTGAAAATATGCTTGGCCTATCATGAGGGTGTCTGTGTGTGCTGGAAGTAACATTTTGCAACATATGGTGTGACTAGCGGAAAGGCTATGGCTAACCTTGGGTGTAGGCAGTTATCATGAGTTGTGGGGGACACATACAGAGCATAGTGTTGCGAAAACAAACTGTCTTTTGTTAGACAATAACAGGAGCCAGATGTGTGATAACTGTATCCAGAGTGTGGGCCCAGAAGATAATTTGCACAGCAACAACTACACCTGCCAACGGGAGCGCCTGGGGGCTGGGACCAGCCTGTGCGCCAACGATAGGCTGAGTGAGTCTAAACCACGCTCAGCCTCTACTCTGATAGGCCAACTCAGAAGCGGGAACTACTTCTGTCAGAGTATATTAGAAGAACTTTGTCAGGAACTAGTCAGTTCTCTGTTCTGCCCTGCGTGGTGTTACAGTGAACCCGTATATACGGAAATTGCATTTACCATTTATTGCTTGACTAATAATAAAAAACATAGAAGATTCTCAGTGACTCTGTGTCACCTTCTGTCCTGATGCCAGATTCGATTGACGCAACCCTAACACTATGAAGCCCCTAAATAAGATCTGGTGCCATCAATTACCTTCAGAAGTCACATAATGAGTTAAATAAAGTCCACCTGTGTGCAATCTAAGTGTCACATGATCTGTCACATGATCTCAGTATATTATACACCGGTTCTGAAAGGCCCCAGAGTCTGCAACACCACCAAGCAAGCGACACCATGAAGACCAAGGTGCTCTCCAAATAGGTCAGGGACAAAGTTGTGGAGAAGTACAGATCAGGGTTGGGTTATAAAAAAAATATCAGAAACTTTGAACATCCCACTGAACACCATTAAATCCATTATTAAAGAATGGAAAGAATATGGCACCACAACAAACCTGCCAAGACTCACGGACCAGGCAGCCAACCAAAACTCACAGACCAGGCGGGCATTAATCAGAGAGGCAACAAAGATAACCCTGAATCAAATCAAATCAAAGTTTATTTGTCACGTGCGCCGAATACAACAGGTGTAGATCTTACAGTGAAATGCTTACTTAGAGGCTCCATCCAAAAGTGCAAAAAAGGTATGAGGTGAACAATAGGTAGGTAAAGAAATAAAACAGTAACAAGAAAAGGCTAAAAGAAAAGGCTATATACAGACTAAAAAGGCTATATACAGTAGCGAGGCTATAAAAGTAGCGAGGCTACATACAGACACCGGTTAGTCAGGCTGATTGAGGTAGTATGTACATGTAGATATGGTTAAAGCTACTATGCATATATGATGAACAGAGAGTAGCAGTAGCGTAAAAGAGGGGGTTGGTGGGAGGGACACAATGCAGATAGCCAGGTTAGCCAATGTGCGGGAGCACTGGTTGGTCTGCCCAATTGAGGTAGTATGTACATGAATGTATAGTTAAAGTGACTATGCATATATGAATAACAGAGATTAGCAGCAGCGTAAAAAGCGGGGTTGGGGAGGGGGGCACACAATGCAAATAGCCCGGGTAGCCATTTGATTACCTGTTCAGGAGTCTTATGGCTTGGGGGTAAAAACTGTTGAGAAGCCTTTTTGTCCTAAACTTGGCACTCCGGTACCGCTTGCCATGCGGTAGTAGAGAGAACAGTCTATGACTGGGGTGGCTGGGGTCTTTGACAATTTTAGGGCCTTCCTCTGACACCGCCTGGTGTAGAGGTCCTAGATGGCAGGCAGCTTAGCCCCAGTGATGTACTGGGCCATATGCACTACCCTCTGTAGTGCCTTGCGGCCAGAGGCCGAGCAATTGCCGTACCAGGCAGGGATGCAACCAGTCAGCTCTCGATATTGCAGCTGTAGAACCTTTTGAGGATCTCAGGATCCATGCCAAATCTTTTTGGTTTCCTGAGGTGGAATAGGCTTGTTGTGCCCTCTTCACGACTGTCTTGGTGTGTTTGGACCATTCTAGTTTGTTGTTGATGTGGATAACAAGGAACTTGAAGCTCTTAACCTGCTCCACTACAGCCCCGTCAATGAGAATGGGGGCGTGCTTGGTGCTCCTTTTCCTGTAGTCCACAATCATCTCCTTAGTCTTGGTTACGTTGAGGGATAGGTTGTTATTCTGGCACCACCCGGCCAGGTCTCTGACCTCCTCCCTATAGGCTGTCTCATCGTTGTCGGTGATCAGGCCTACCACCATTGTGTCGTCTGCAAACTTAATTATGGTGTTGGAGTCGTGGCTGGCCATGCAGTCATGGGTGAACAGGGAGTACAGGAGGGGACTGAGCATGCACCCCTGGGGAGCTCCAGTGTTGAGGATCAGCGTGGCAGATGTGTTGCTACCCACCCTCACTACCTGGGGGCGGCCCGTCAGGAAGTCCAGGATCCAGTTGCAGAGGGAGGTGTTTAGTCCCAGGATCCTTAGCTTATTGGTGAGCTTTGAGGGTACTATGGTGTTGAACGCTGAGCTGTAGTCAATGAATAGCATTCTCACATAAGTGTTCCTTTTGTCCAGGTGGGAAAGGGCAGTGTGGAGTGCAATAGAGATTGCATCATCTGTGGATCTGTTTGGGCTGCATGCAAATTGGAGTGGGTCTAGGGATTCTGGGATAATGATGTGAGCCATTACAAACCTTTCAAAGCACATCATGGCTACAGATGTGAGTGCTATGGGCCTGTAGTTATTTAGGCAGGTTGCCTTTGTGTTCTTGGGCACAGGGACTATGGTGGTTTGCTTGAAACATGTTGGTATTACAGACTCAATCAGGGACATGTTGAAAATGTCAGTGAAGACACCTGCCAGTTGGTCAGCACATGCCCGGAGCACACGTCCTGGTAATCGTCTGGCCCCGCAGCCTAATGTATGTTGACCTGTTTAAAGGTCTTACTCACGTCGGCTCTGGAGAGCGTGATCACGCAGTCATCCGGAACAGCTGATGCTCTCATGCATGCCTCAGTGTTGCTTGCCTCGAAGCGAGCATAGAAGTGATTTAGCTCATCTGGTAGGCTCATGTCACTGGGCAGTTTGCGACTCTGCTTCCCTTTGTAGTCTGTAAGAGTTTGCAAGCCCTGCCACATAAGACGAGCGTTGGAGCCGGTGTAGTATGATTCAATCTTAGCCCTGTATTGTAGCTTTGCCTGTTTGATGGTTCTTCACAGGGCATAGCAGGATTTCTTGTAAGCTTCCGGGTTAGAGTCCCGCACCTTGAAAGCGGCAGCTCTACCCTTTAGCTCAGTGCGATTGTTGCCTGTAATCCATGGCTTCTGGTTGGGGTATGTACGTACAGTCTCTGTGGGGACGACATCCTCGATGCACTTATTGATAAAGCCAGTGACTGATGTGGTTTACTCCTCAATGCCATCGGAAGAATCCCGGAACATGTTCCAGTCTGTGATAGCAAAACAGTCCTGATTGTTTAGCATCTGCTTCATCGGGGGCACATTTTTATAGACCAAATCACTGGTGCTTCCTACTTTAATTTTTACTTGTTAGCAGGAATCAGGAGGATAGAGTTGTGGTCGGATTTACCAAATGGAGGGTGAGGGAGAGCGTTGTTTTTTCCCCCCTGGTTGCACATTTAACATGCTGATGGAAATTTGGTAGAACTGATTTAAGTTTCCCTGCATTAAAGTCTCCAGTCACTAGGAGTGCCGCCTCTGGGTTAGTGGTTTCCTGTTAGCTTATTTCCTTATACAGCTGACTGAGTGTGGTCTTAGTGCCAGCATCTGTCTGTGGTGGTAAATAAACAGCTACGAAAAGTATAGCTGAAAATTCTCTAGGCATGTAGTGTAACCTGCAATATACTCAACTTCAGGCGAGCAAAATCTAGAGACTTCCTTAGATTTCGTGCACCAGCTGTTGTTTACAAATATGCACAGGGGGTATTTTTTTATCGGCAGGGACTGGGAAACGAGTCAGAATTGAAGGAATGATTGGATGGCGCTAAATACAGGGATATTCTGAGGGAAACATTTTTCAGTCTTCCAGAGATTTGAGACTGGGACTGTTCACCTTCCAGCAAGACAATGACCCTAAGCATACTGCTAACGCAACACTCGAGTGGTTTAAGGGGAAACATTTAAATGTCTTGGAATGGCCTAGTCAAAGCCCAGACCTCAATCCAATTGAGAATCTGTGGTATAACTTAAAGATTGCTGTACACCAGCGGAACCCATCCAACTTGAAGGAGCTGGAGCAGTTTTGCCTTGAAGAATGGGCAAAAATCCCAGTGGCTAGATGTGCCAAGCTTATAGAGACATAACCAAAGTATTGACTTTGTCTTATTTCTTGTTTGTTTCACAATGATACAAACCCCCAAACAATCTATTTTAATTCCAGGTTGTAAGGCAACAAAATAGGAAAAATGTCAAGGGGGTGAATATTTTCGCAAGCCACTGTAACAGTACACTAAAACATGAAATGAAAACGTCTTTCTGACAAAATTAGAAACGTGTAATATGTGAAAATGTAGCTAGCAAGACAAGGCTGGACGCTTCTCTCTCTGTCATGGACGCCATGGTTGCCCATAGTTTGAAGATGTAATCTGGAGACAGGTGTTTTATACAGCCTTCTGTGTGTTCTCTTTTCAACTCTGTCTGCATATTTGCAATCAAACACCAGAATTTTCTCCATCTCCTTAGCTATCATACCCTAATTCCACTGATTTCAACACTGATTCCTCCAGAAAGTGGAGAGGAACACTCATGCATTTCTACTACGTGATATCTTTCAATAAAGCTGCGTTAGAAAGGATTACACCAACTGACCAGCTCATGTTATAGACAGCTGCAGGCTACAAGGCAGACCAATCAGAACTTATCTCTCGGCAGGTCCAGCCCATTCATTATCTTAGCCAATCATGTGTATCCCACATTTACAGGGACATTCTCAGGTCTCCTGCAACATTCAATTAAAATGATAGACCACATTAATGTCAAACCAGGAATGGTGCAAGGTGATAATTATAGAAGATGGTAGACGTATTATGATCTGTCAAGATCATATAGGAATTTTCACTTAGAACACAGGCGATGTTATAATGCTACGATTATAAGGGCATTACACAGACAAGCCTCCATGACTTCTCCAATATCAATCAATTCACTTCTGCCTCTCACTTCACATAATGTATCTTAGAAATGCAATATTTTGCCAGGGTGTGCATCTAAAATATCAGATTATTCCCCATATACTGCACAAGTCTTATCCTGGTCAAATGAAGTGGAATATATAGGGAATTAGAGTGCAATTTCAGACATAAAATTGTATTTTTTATGTAGTAGCCTAGAAACAAACCCACATCCACTATCCCATTATTGGGGACTAATAGTGCCCTTCTTCCTACCTTTGCCACTTCAATAGAGATTTGCGTCTCACTTAATGGAAAACTGAGGCAGGTTCATGGCGAGATATTTACAGCTGCTCCAGTCCACTATTTACATACTTTATTGTCTATCAGGTGAGCAGAGGAGGAAGCCATTTGCTGTTCAAACCCTCAGTGGTGAGAGAGGCTGACCTCTAATTTAGGTTAGAGACCAGTCACCTAACATACTCATCTGCAGTAGCAATGGGAGCCCCATGGAACTACACAGGAAAGCAGAGAAGATAAATGGTGGTCGCCAGATACAAATGTATCTACTTACAGTATCTATTACATTTACTGTATAGCATATGATATATGAAAATGGCACCGGAGAAGAAGGCATGCGTTTTAAGTGTCCTCAACCGATTTAGTTTTTTTGTTTGTTTATTTGCCTTATTTTTTTACTTATTATGTTCATTATGTTGCCGCTGCCATCTCTTATGACCGAAAATAACTTCTGGACATCAGGACTGCGATTACTCACCACGGACTGGCAGAATCCTTTTGTTCCTTTAACGAGTTTGACGAGCCCGACGCAAATGATATACTGCTTTCTTGGGAACAGGCCCATATCCCCGTGATTTGCGTGAAGAGGAAGCAGAGAAAAAGGGGCAGGAGAGCAGGCTGCCTTCTGAGAATTCGTAGGCGATCGAATAAACCCCAACTTCCTTCCATTCTGCTAGCAAACGTGCAATCTTTGAAGAATAAAATCGATGACCTACATGCAAGATTAAACTACCACCCGGACATTCAAAACTCTAATATCTTAAGCTTCACGGAGTTGTGGCTGAACGACGACAGTATTAACACACAGCTGTCTGGTTATACTCTGTTCCCGGCAGGATAGAACAGCAGAGTCTGGTAAGACAAGGGGCGCCGGCTATGTATTTTTGTAAATAACAGCTGGTGCACGATATTTAAGGAAGTCTCAAGCTATTGCTCGCCTGAGGTAGAGTATCTCATAATAAGCTGTAGACCACACTATCTACCTAGAGAGTTTTCATCTGTATTTTTTGTAGCTGTTTACATACCCCCACAGTCAGAGGCTGGCACTAAGACAGCATTGAATGAGCTTTATTCCGTCATAAGAAAGCATGACAATGCTCACCCAGACGCGGAGCTCCTTGTAGCCAGGGACTTTAATGCAGGGAAACTTAAATCCGTTATACCAAATTTCTATCAGCATAAACTCTGGACCACCTTTACTCCACACATAGAGACGCATACAAAGCTCTCCCTCGCCCTCCATTTGGCAAATCTGACCATTATTCTATTAAGCAGGAAGCACCAGTGACTAGATCAATAAAAAAGTGGTCAGATGAAGCAGATGCTAAGCTACAGAACTGTTTTGCGAACACAGACTATAATATGATCCGGGATTCCTCCGATGGCATTGAGGAGTACACCACATCAGTCATTGGCTTCATCAATATGTGCATTGATGACGTCGTCCCCACAGTGACCGTACGTACATACAGTACATACCCCAAACAGAAGCCATGGATTACAGGCAACTTCCTCACTGAGCTAAAGGCTAGAGCTGCTGCTTTCAAGGAGCGGGACTCTAACCCAGACGCTTACACGAAATCCCGCTATGCCCTGCGACGAACCATCAAACAGGCAAAGAGTCAATACAGGACTAAGATCGAATCATACTACACCAGCTCTGATGCTCGTCGGATGTGGCAGGGCTTGCAAACCATTTCAGACCACAAAAGGAAGCCCAGCGAGCTGCCCAGTGACACGAGCCTACCAGATGAGCTAAACTACTTCTATTCTCGCTTCGAGGCAAATAACACCGAAGCATGCGTGAGAGCACCAGCTGTTCCAGAAGACTGTGTGTGATCACGCTCTCTGCAGCCAATGTGCGTAAGACCTTTACACAGGTCAACATTCACAAGGCCGCAGGGCCAGACGGATTACCAGAATGTGTACTGTGAGCATGCACTGAACAACTGGCAAGTGTCTTCACTGACATTTTCAACCTCTCCCTGTCCGAGTCTGTAATACCAACATGTTTGAAGCAGACAACCACAGTGCCTGTGCTCAAGAACACTAAGGTAACCTGCCTAAATGACTATCGACCCGTAGCGTTCACGTCTGCAGCCATGAAGTGCATTGAAAGGCTGGTCAAGGCTCATATCAACACAATTATCCCAGAAACCCTAGACCCACTCCAATTTGCCCCAACAGATCCACAGATGATGCAATCTCTATTGCACTCCACACTGCCCTTTCCTACCTGAACATTAGAAACAGCTATGTGAGAATGCTGTTCATTGACGACAGCTCATCGTTCAACACCATAGTGCCCTCAAAGCTCATCAAAAAGCTAAGGACCCTGGGACTAAACACCTCCCTCTGCAACTGGATCCTGGACTTCCAGAAGGGGCGCCCCCAGGTGGCAAGGGTAGGTAACAACACATGCGCCGTGCTGATCCTCAACACGGGGACCCTCAAGAGTGCATGCTCTGTCTGCTCCTGTACTCCCTGTTCACTCATGACACAACAGTGGTAGGCCTGATCACCGACAACAATAAGACAGCCTATAGGGAGGAGGTCAGAGACCTGGCCGTGTGGTGCCAGGACATCAACCTCTCCCTCAACATGATCAAGACAA
The DNA here is from genome assembly GCF_034236695.1 of Oncorhynchus nerka. NCBI lineage: Eukaryota > Metazoa > Chordata > Actinopteri > Salmoniformes > Salmonidae > Oncorhynchus > Oncorhynchus nerka. The sequence continues at coordinate 38,512,802 of NC_088415.1, forward strand.
AGGAGTTGATTGTAGACTACAGGAAAAAGAGGACCAAGCACGCCCCCATTCTCATAGACAGGGTTGCAGTATAGTATCACCAACAAACTAACATGGTCCAAGCACACCAAGACAGTCGTGAAGACAAAACCTATTCCCCCCAGGCGACTGAAAAGATTTGGCATGGGTCCTCAGATCCTAAAAAGGTTCTACAGCTGCACCATCGAGAGCTGACTGGTTGCCTCACTACCTGGTATGGCAACTACAGAGGGTAGTGCGAATGGCCCAGTGCATGACTGGGGCCAAACCTCCTGCCATCCAGGACCTCTATACCAGGTTGTGTCAGGGGAAGGCCCTAAACATTGTCAAAGACTCCAGCCACTCTAGTCATAGACTGTTCACTCTGCTACCAGCAAGCCAGGTCTAGATCAAAAGGCTTCTAAACAGCTTCTACCCCCAAGACATAAGACTCCTGGACACCTAATCAATGGCTACCCAGAGTATTTGCATTCCCCCCTCTTATTACACCGCTGCTACTTTCTTTTGCTGTCATCTATTCATAGTCACTTTAATAACTCTACCTACATGTACATATTACCTCAACTAACCCGTGCCCCTGCACACTAACTCTGTACCGGTACTCCCCTTTATATAGTCTCGCTATTGTTATTTAGTTATTTTACTGCCGCTCTTTAATTACTTGTTACTTTTATTTCTTATTCTTGTTTTGTATTTTTTTTAAACTGCATTGTTGGTTAGGGGCTCGCAAGTAAGCATTTCACTGTAAGGTCTGCTACACCTGTTGTATTCGGCGCATGTGACTAATACAATTTGATTTGATTTGATTACAAGGACAATTCATAGTGACCAACATCTCAGAATCAGAAGTTAGCCTATAGGCTCGTTTTCCTCTGTAGTCCCTTGACAGAGTAAATATTGATAGCTGGTAGCTAGAAAACAGTCTGTCTGGTGTGATATACGTCTCGAATAAACCCTGGTGGTTATTAGATACTCAACAGGACATTCCTCCTCCAGAAAACCTATGTTCCTCGGATGTTAATGAAGACATGGTTGTGGTCTGGTGTGCTGAGCAGTTATTTTTTCCCAGTTTAATGTCTTGTTAGTGGCACATCTCACTACGCTCAGCCTCCCAGTCCCTCCCCAATGTGATTTGAGGTGACTGTTTTCTCAATGCATCATCGAGACGCTCCCAGAAAGCAATAAAGTGACAGAAAACACAGCAGTACTACAGGAAAGGAATATCGTGTCCCAGTCTATTCCTCACAGATGGGCAGTCTCATGAAAAGATACAGTTTAGTCCATGTGATTATAGGATGGAGTCTTGGATGTTGTATTGTGTCCGGAGCCAGTTTGCATTGAATTTTGACCAGCCAGTGTGATCATTTTAATGAAGTTGTAGTTGATGTATAAAAACTTATACAATACAGTGAGTTGAAGAAATCACGTTCTGTCCATGTTTCAGTAAAGTAGGAGGCTGTGGTTGGATTTGGTCCTATCAGGATGAATAGCTCTTTGAAGCAGAGAGAGGTAGAGACCGTATTTTATTCAGCATGTTATTCAGCATAAACAGATGTTAACTTTTTACCTTTCAGCAATTGCAGTTGCAGATTGAGGTCACGGGTGGTCAGTGAATTAAATAACCCTGACCAAGAACTTTCCTCGAATCTCATTCTCGAATTCCAGCAGATTCTCCAGCAGTATTACTCTCTTAACAGTCTTGTGACAGATGTTAACATTTAAATGTTAACCAAAAATAAAAGCTAGCCTACGCACACGCTCGATTTGGCTTCTGGGTGTAATGTAAACGCAGGAAACAGGAGCAGATGGTGAGTTCAATAATAACGAACATGGAGAATTACAAAACAAGAGAAGCGTCTGGACATGAAAACTAAACCAATACTGCCTGAAGAGTGATGCTAGTGCTATATATAGGGGAAGTAATCAAGGTAGTGATGGAGTCCAGGTGTGCCTCATGATGGTGTGCAGGTGTCCGTAATGACTAATGAGGGTTGACAGAACTGGTGGGTAGTAGACCGGTGATGCCGTAGAGGGGAAGCGGGAGTAGAAGGGGGAAATTTCGGATGATGCTGGGATCTAGAATGTCATCCACCGGAACCCAGCCCCGCTCCTCTGGACCGTACCCCTCCCAGTGGTACATTATGTAAATCCCTGTTCAGTGACTTTACTTTCCTTGAGATATTTCAACAACTGGATTGGAGTCCACCTGTGGTAAATTCAATTGATTGGACCTGATTTGGAAAGGCAAACACCTGTCTACATAAGGTCCGACAGTTGACAGTGAAATAAATAATTGTCCATAGAGCTCTGAGACAGGATTGTGTCAAGGCACAGATCTAGGGAAGGGTACCAAAACATTTCTGCAGCATTGAAGGTCCCTAAGAACACAGTGGCGTCCATCATTCTTAAATTAAAGAAGTTTGGAACCACCAAGACTTTTCCTGGCTGCCCGGCCAAACTGAAAAATCGGGGGAGAAGGGCCTTTTCAGCGAGGTAACCAAGAACCCAATTGTCACTCTGACAGAGCTCCAGAGTTCCTCTGTGGAGATGGGAGAACCTTACAGAAGGACAACCATCTCTGCAGCACTCCACCATCAGGCCTGTATGGTAGAGTGGCCAGACAGAAGCCACTCCTTAGTAAAAGGCGCATGACAGTCAGCTTGATTCTCTGGTCTGATGAAACCAAGATTGAACTATTTGGCCTGAATGCCAAGCATCACATCTGGAGGAAACCTGGCACCATCCCTACGGTGAAGCATGGTGGTGGCAGCATCATGCTGTGGGGGTGTTTTCAGCAGCAGGGACTGGGAGACTAGTCAGTATTGAGGGAAAGATGAACGGAGCAAAGTACAGAGAGATCCTTGATGGAAACCTGCTCCAGAGATCTGATCTCAGACGGGGGGTAAATTCACCTTCCAACAGGACAACGACCCTAAGGACACAGCCAGGACAACGACCCTAAGGACACAGCCAGGACAACGACCCTAAGGACACAGCCAGGACAACGCAGGAGTGGCTTAATAAAACAAGACCAGAAAATATCTGTGCAAAATATCTGTGCAGTGACGCTCCCCATCCAATCTGACAGAGCTTGAGAGGATCTGCAGAGAAGAATGGGAGAAACTCCCCAAATACAGCAGTGTCAAGATTGTAGTGTCATACCCAAGAAGACTCGAGGCTGTAATCGCTGCCAAAGGTGCTTCAACAATGAACTGAGTAAAGGGCCTGAATTCTTATGTAAATGTGATAATTCTGTTTTTTTATTTTATAAATTTGCAACAATTTCTTTGCTTTGTCATTATGGGATATTTTGGGTAGTTTGTTGAGAAAAAAAGAACAATTTAATCTATTTTAGAATAAGGCTGTAACGTAACAAAATGTGGAATAAGTCAAGGGGTCTGAATACTTTCAGAATGCGCTATAGCTAGAGTTGTCAATCAAAAAATATGTTTTTCAGTTTTAATGTCAGTTTCAAGCATAATGTATGTATCAAAAGCCCTCAACACATGCACACACAGACACATGCACACGCACAGACACTCATAATTAACAAGCACATGAACACACACATTTTCCATTCATGGACATTATATGTGACCCAGGCAGTGTTTTCTTTGATTTCATCAGCTGTGTTGAATCAGTCTGAGATCCCTTTGGTCAGACTTTAGTGTCTGAGAGAGGGTGTCTGGAAGACGCCTGATAGAGCACAGCTCCATGGCTGTACATGTGTATTGGTTAACAGTGGTTGATCAAAGGACTGGCTGAGACGGCTGTTCACAAAGCAGCTCTGGTAGGCTCTGAGAGGAGACAGTGGGTTGACTGACAGGGGCTCTTCAGACATGGGATTAGGGGTACGAAACTGTTACTTGAGTGCAATTTCTCTCTCTCTCATACACACGCGCAGGCACGCACAGACTCTCTTTCTGCTCTTATCTTCTTCTTCAAAGAGAATATTAAACCCTCATGCTTACCCAATAGAAACACAACAACAATACACCCAAGATAAAAGGTATCTCTTCTGGTATTTTGTCTAATCTGTCTACAACTGATAAATCTGGACAAGCTTTGTATCCATTCATTATGACAAATTGACCAAGATGCTTATTTTTCAAAGCTGTCATGGCCGAAAGGTGAGGAAGGCTTTACTGAATAGACGAGACATCAATTGCTAGGGTACTCTTTTTTTTAAATGTTCGTACCTGTAAAAGAGACAAATGTCTTTCCTGTCTTTTCCTTTGGGTTGAGTGAAGACGATGCTGAGATTGACATGCAGAGTTTGAGTTTCCATCACAACGGGCTCTGCAGCTCCATTCATATGTCTCAGTAACTCCTCCACAGTTGTGATGAAGAGACCAGTCAGATGGCCTGTCATTCTTTGATCCCAGTGTTGGTAGTTACTGCCCATTACATAAAACTAAAACACTAACACTTCCTAATACAGTATTAGCAAGGTAAAGGTTATCTCTACCGATGAAGTTCTGCAAAGATCAACTTCCTTCCCTAGCGGGTCAACCCTATGACAACCACAAGACTCCAGATGATCCGTCAACTAATGAGAATGCTTTATTACATAAGGCCATCATGGCAACTTTGAAATCGACGGATGCATTGACTTATCCAAAACGCAGTTTCATTTAGAAGTGATTACACTTTCCCCTAATGCCTTCAGAGATAAGTGCTTTCATAACAACCTAGGTACGTATTCATGGTGCAGTGCTTCATGAAGGAAGGAAGGAAGGAAGGAAGGAAGGAAGGAAGGAAGGAAGGAAGGAAGGAAGGAAGGAAGGAAGGAAGGAAGGAAGGAAGGAACAACCCAGCTAGAAAATTGGGTTTCTTGAATGTTGTGGGAATGTACGTTTTTGGTTTCGCATTAGTTCTGGGAACAAAGCCATGAGTTTCCTGACTGGTAAAAATTCTAATGTTTAGCCTATTCTGGGTACGCACATTTTTACGTTGCAGGGAGGTTCACGAGAACGTTGTTCTACGGTTCCCTGAACGTTTTCTTGGGAGGTTTTATTAACCTAATAATGGAAATTATAGGTTATTTGGATGTTTTTTTTTAACTTTCACTGAATGTTTCAATAACACTATTAGCTTATTTTGGGTTAACGTTTTGAACTCCAAGCACAGATAAGACACAAGGAATCATGCAAATACATTTATTTTTTATTGTGACAAGGCATCAGTGCAATTTGAACCTATCGTCTTCTGTTCTCTATCCATGGAATTAGTCCACTGCGCCAACAGGATGGAGCTAGCACGTCATTTTTTTAGGCATACAATGCTGTTCATTTTAGTCTATTCAAACAGACCCCATTCAAAGGAAACAAACACTCATTAAGGTCAGCTGTGGTCAATTAGTGGGTGCGGTTTTACACCTGAACACACCTAACAATATAGAGGATAGAGAGTTTTGTTGATGCTGAGAATGGAACGTATGTTTTTAAATCATATTCTTAGAACGTTCTTGAATGTTACTAAAACTCTCTTGTGGTTTCCATGCAAGGTTTTCTTAACATTCTCAGAACAATTTGAGAACATGACTTTAAATAGAATCATGAGGAAACTTGTAGGAAACGTTATGCTGAAGTACTGAAATTCCCACAGAAGAATATTTTTTCTTAACATTGCTTTAAATAGATCCGTGGGGAAACCAGTAGGAAAGGTTATGCTGAAGTACTGAAATTCCCACAGAAGAACGTTGTTTATTAATGTTGTCTGAACTATTTGAGAACATTCCCAATGTCAAACCAGTTAGAGAAACTTCCTATAATATCAATATTATTCATATTCATATCAATTAATATTAACATTTGAATGTAATGTAACCATCTTTTAACTTTAAGGAAACATTCTGTTAAAGTAATGAAATACCAATATATATTTTTTTGGTCCATTTCCTTAAATGGGCTGAGAATGTTCTAAAGCCACTATCCTGCACAATTCCCAGAAATTTGTGGGAAGGTTGTAAGCAAAATCACCATAGGACAACCACGCTCTCAAAAACATATGGTTCTCAGAACGTTATGTGTTAGCTGGGAAAGTTTAGGGGTGAGAATGAAGGCTACATTGAGGTCTTTGGAAATGCGATTTTGTATATTTACATTTTAGTCATTTAGCATACACCCTTATCCAGAGCGACTTGAAGGAGCAATTAAGATTAAGTGCCTTGCTCAAGGGCATGTTGACAGATTACCTAGTCGGCTCATTGATTCAAACCAGCAACCTCCCAGTCACTGGCCCAGCAATCTTAACCCGCTAGGCTACCTGCCACCCATATATGTAGCTTAATATCTACAAAGTTAACTTTCAACTTTTAGAACTTCCTCTGTAAATCCGGAACTAAGATGGCAGCGTCTGGCCTTAGATAAACCTTAATGCTGTATAACGTCCTGCATCTCTAATCCATGTTATCCTTTTTTAAAGCAAGCCTCATTGCAATACCTCTCTTAATGGTACCTGCAGGGTTTCATCCCAGCAGATTGACAATTTTGATAATGATTTCCTGCTGATCACAAAATGAATGTCAGCTCTCTCTGTCAGGGAACCGGAAAAGGTTTCATCACACAAATGGATTGCCAACGACTGAGATAAACCAAGCGGAACGCAATAACCAAGGTCAGGTCATCTGTACAATTAAATATGTACGATAAAGGGAAACCAGTTACAGTCTGAATTTGACCTAAAAGTGTAAATTAAATATACATTTTCTTTAACATAGGGTCGTTCAATATGATTTCAATCACTTTCTGAGGGCACCCCTTTTGATTTGAACGAAACCGTCCATACTGTACATGTTTGCCCATGGTAGAAGTGTTCAGGAAGTTACTTTTTTGGACCTGAATGCCAAAACATTCAGGTATTAGAGGTGCTCAAAGGTGACCCATTTTGCATACCTCCCCCATGAGACATCCATGTCTTCCTCACTGGAAAAGATAAACTGTTGAGTTTGATATCATTTAAAAGCTTCAAACAGGGTTGTCAAACTGTAATATTAAGGTTTAATTAGTATAACTAGCCTAAACATCAAATGGCTTCAGAGGTGGCGCTAATTTTGTACGATTTTAGATAACAATCTTACCTATAAGATGTTCTTATCAGAAGCCCATTCATATCTAATTCAGACGAGAATAACTGGGGTTATGGGGGTTCATAAAGGGCAGTTGGTTAAATCGATGGCATCAGACATTATTCTCTGGCAGGGTGCATTATCTTCATTACAACCTCCTGGTGGTTTTAATCTGAGATAGGAGCTGGGAGAGATGGAGGGGGTAAACCAAGGTGAAGATAGCAAAGAAACATCCAGCCTTCCCATGGCCCCTTTATGGTGTTCTTAAAAAAGCTGGACATTGCCACAATGTAATATGGTAGCATGGTGTATGTTGTCTATTTCTTTTACAGCATCAAGTTAATCCCCCCCATTCCCCCCCCCCCCCCAAAAAAAAAGTATAACAGGGACCAACTGACTCACATACTCCCAGAGTTATACCATAATTATACCAAACCGTTTCAACACACATCCTGAGACATTAGTAACACCTGGATTAATTAGCACACATAAAATAACACTTTTACAAAACAACCAACCACCCTCTTCTCTCCAGGTTATTGATTTCATAATTAGTCTCTAAATGGGACTAACGATGTCAGTGGAGGCTCTGCCAGAAGCAAGTTAAATGGGTATGTGTCACCTTCTTACTTCCTATCTGTGCTGTGGCTGGAGTTCATCATTGTGGAGCACAGCCAATGATGTTGCAGTACGTCTATGACTGTGGAGCCCAGCTTATGCCACAGAGGTACATGAGTCTAGCAATAAGAGGAGGTCCTCAAAGGATGAAACCATATATCATGACTGTGATGTTATGTAATAAGACAGGTAATGTGTATGTCTATGAGTCCAACCGGAAGAGGACCATAGAGGATGAACCCATATCATGACTGTGTTGGTAATACGTACACAGGATGTAATGGCAACACTTTTTAGACTGAAGGTGTAAGGCTTGATTACCAAAAATATGTGTTTATATTGTCACATACAGTGTATTCGGAAAGTATTCATACCCCTTGACTTTTATCACATTTTGTTACGTTACAGCCTTTTTCTACAATGGATTAAATAGTTTTTTCCCCTCATCAATATAAACACAATATTCCATGACAAAACGAAAACAAGTTTTTAGATATTTTTGCAAATTTATATAACATAAAATACAGGAAACCTTATTTACAAAGGTATTCAGACCCTTTTGCTATGACATTTGAAAAAGAGCTCAGGTGCATCCTGTTTCCACTGATCATCATTGAGATGTTTCTACAAATTGATTGGAGTCCCCTGTTGGTAAATTCAATTGATTGGACATGATTTGGAAAGGCATACACCTGCCTATATAAGGTCCCACACTTGAAAATAGCTGTGCAGCGACGCTTCCCATCCAACCTGACACAGCTTGAGAGGATCTGCAGAGGAGAATTGGAGAAACTCCCCAAATACAGGCGTGCCAAGCTTGTAGCATCATACTCAAGAAGACTCAAGTGAGTAAAGGGTCTGAATAGTTATGAAAATGTGATATTTAGGTTTTTAGACATTGCAAAAATGTCTAAAAACCTGTATTTGCTTTGTCATTATAGGATAGTGTGTAGATTGATGAGGGGAACAAAATCAATTTAATAATTTTCAGAATAAACTTAACAAAATGTGGAAAAAGTCAAGGGGTCTGAATACTTTCCTAATGCAGTGTGCAGTGAAATGTGTTGTTTTACAGGGTCAGCAAATTAGGGTTAACTTCTTCGGGATCCATCCACGGGATGGTTGAGCTAACGTAGGCTAATGCGATTAGCATGAGGTTGTAGGTAACAATAACATTTCCCAGGACATAGACATATCTGATATTGGCAGAAAGCATAAAATTCTTGTTAATCTAACTGCACTGTCCAATTAACGTAGCTATTACAGTGAAATAATACCATGCTATTGTTTGAGGAGAGTGCACAATGTTGAACATGAAAATTTATTATCAAATTAGGGAAATTTGGGCGGTCTTGCTGCAAAATTTTGAACAGAAATGCAATGGTTCATTGGATAAGTCTAAAACGTTGCACATACACATCTAAATTGCACCTGGGCTAGAATAATACTTTATGGCCTGCTCTTAAATGCAAGTTAAACTAAATGCATGCTATTCAACCGATCACTGCCGCACCTGCCTGCCCGTCCAGCATCACCACTCTGGACGGTTCTGACTTAGAATATGTGGACAACTACAAATACCTAGGTGTCTGGTTAGACTGTAAGCTCTCCTTCCAGACTCACATTAAACATCTCCAATCCAAAATTAAATCTAGAATCGTATTCCTATTTCGCAACAAAGCATCCTTCACTCATGCTGCCAAACATACCCTCATAAAACTGACCATCCTACCGATCCTCGACTTTGGCGATGTTATTTACAAAATAGCCTCCAACACTCTGCTCAACAAATTGGATGCAGTCTATCACAGTGCCATCCGTTTTGTCACCAAAGCCCCATATACTACCCACCACTGTGACCTGTATGATCTCGTTGGTAGGCCCTCGCTTCATACTCGTTGCCAAACCCACTGGCTCCAGGTCATCTACATCTATCCTTATCTCACCTCACTGGTCACCATAGCAGCACTCACTGGTCAATCCCAAAGCCAATTCTTCCTTTGGCCACCTCTCCTTCCAGTTCTCTGCTGCCAATGACTGGAACGAACTGCAAAACTCTCTGAAGCTGGAGACTCTTACCTCCCTCACTAGCTTTAAGCACCAGCTGTCAGAGCAGCTCACAGATCACGGCACCTGTACATTGCTCATTTGTAAATAGCCCATCCAATCTTCCTCATCCCCATACTGTATTTATTTATTTATTTATTTATTCATCTTGCTCCTTTGCACTCCAGTATCTCAACTTGCACATTCATCTTCTGCACATCCTACCATTCCAGTGTTTAATTGCTATATTGTAATTACTTTGCCACCATGGCCTACCTCATTTGCACATACTGTATATAGATTTTTCTACTGTATTATTGATTGTATGTTTGTTTATTCCACGTGTAACTCTGTGTTGTTGTATGTGTCGAATTGCTACGCGTTATCTAGGCCAGGTCGCAGTTGCAAATGGGAACTTGTTCTCAACTAGCCTACCTGGTTAAATAAAGGTGAAATAAATCAAATAAAACATTTCCACAAACTTCAAAGTGTTTCCTTTGAAATGGTACCGAGAATATGCATATCCTTGCGTCAGGGCCAGCTACAGGCAGTTAGATGCAGCTATGGTGGTAGCTAACTCACTTCTAAGTCTGACTAATACAGTAAACTAGGACCAACAAGCCGTAACAGTGTCATTGGCCTGAATCTGATCCAATCTGGAGCTACAGTCAGTCTACATCTGGAAAGCATTGTATTAGGGTTTCCACTAGGTACCACAGCCACACGTCAAAATTGGCTATATCGTACAAATTCCTGAAAACAAAAAAATGCTTTCTTATTTTAAAGCTAGGGTTAGACATAAGGATCGCAGTGTAGTTAGGGTTAGGTTTAAAATGGGTTGGAACCAAAATTATTTTCCAATCTTTCCTTTTTAACAGAACCATTATTTTTTTCATTCCATTCCATTGTTTCGGATTTTTGAATGTTTTTGAACTTCATATTTGGTTTAACGTTGGACCAGAGCAAATGTTAGCTAACTAGCTACTTAGCTAATCAGCTTTCGTGTGCAGAGCAGCACTAGAATTAAAAACACGTCTTACCTTTCTGGAGTTAATGAATCAGGTTGGTGACATTTGGATTTAAGCGTCCTCCCTGTTCCATATATAGGAACGGTCACAGTTAGGGCACGTCTGCATGATGCTGAGGGTCCCCTTGCTTGTCTTCTCTATGTTGCTACCATTGAACTAACATTGAAAAAGTCAATCCATTCTTCTCTAATTAACCCTCCCGTTATGTTATGGGTCATTTTGACCCATTTCCACTTCCACTTTTTCTCCCTGAAATTAAATTACTTTTCCTCATTTAAGGTCATTCCATCTCCTGCATCAGATGAGAGAGAGAGAGCATGCGACAACCATCACCCAGAGAGGAGAGGACATGAAAGTCTAAAGATGGTACTATAGAATGGTCACCGTCACCACAACAAAGTCAAGATAGACTGTCAGCTTCCAATGTAATCAGAATTGTTCCAGGGCCTACACGATTTGCTCTGCCCCCTTGACAAGACAGTAAAACCAGCACCACTTTTGCAGAATGCAATGAATACATCTGCAGAAAGCACACACGTACATTATATTCAACATGTGGAGAAAAGACTGAAGGGATCAGTTTGACCAATAGGGTCAAAATCACACCTGAGTGTTACTGTTACTGGGAAATGCAAGACAAATGCCTACTTGTGAGAAGGAAATACGCTTAACAAATAGTTTTTAAATGTAGAGTTTTTGAAATCAAATGTTCTTGTATTTCTTCTTTCTGGGTCCTGACCATAGAAAGCCTTTATTTTCTATGGTAGAGTAGGTCAGGGCGTGACTAGGGGTTTAGTTTAGTTTATATTTTCTATGTGGGGTTCTAGTTTGTTTTTTCGATGTTGGTGTTTTAGTATGATTCCCAATTAGAGGCAGCTGGCTATCGTTGTCTTTAATTGGGGATCATACTTAAACAGCATGTGGTCAAAGGTCAAAGCAGTTTTGAGTTTTGTCCCAATTCATCTTCATCATCTAGTGTGCGGAACCACATATCATGAAATCTGAAGTGAAATAGAATGAATGCAGCGGTCAGGATGGTTCCACAATGCTAGTCATAACCACCATTGATAATGAAATCAGTGGTCTGTGTGTGTGTGTTTGACAGACCAGTATCTTTGTGGGGCCGGGAGCAGATCTATGCTGCCATATGCCCATCAATGGGGCTCTGGCAAAGACCTTACCTCCAGCCTAACCTCTTGTCTGCTCACCAATGGTCGTCGATTGGGGGAGACCATAATTGGGTAGGTTTCATCTGACTTGTTCAACCTTCAACATGGTACCTGTTTTTGTTACAGATCTTGCCTATCCTAACTGCCATTGGTAATAGAACAGTGGCTGTGTGTTCACTGAAACATGTATGGAGCCAGCACATGGAGACTTGCAAGATGATGTGATGAAGTCCAGACTGACAGACAGGCTTGGTAATGATGCCTCTAAATGGAGAGAGACCTGTCACTCGGAATTAAAAGTTTACTAGCTACTACTTCTACATGTATTGTATTTTTTATTTAATTATTGGATGGTATAAGTCAATATGGGGAGGGAGAAACCATGTGTATTCTGCACCAGGGAACTTCTGTTGTGGAAATTGGACACCACACAGGAAGGTATGACCACCGACATGTTTACCAAGGTAGCCCCATTGCCACCAGACAAAATGCCGATAGGCGCAGTATCTGTATCGGCTGGGAATGACAATGAAAGGGGAAAGGTGCACATTGTCATATTAGTAGAACACTGCCTCTTATGGTAATATGTAAAGGGTTGTTTATTCTACATGAACTTGATACTACATTTGAAAGTTATCAAACTGCTTAGTTTATAATATCTACATAAATTCAGAAATTGCATTCCTCTCATATTACTCTGCAGGCTACTGACCATCTCCCCATGCATTTGCCTGTAGTTATTGAACTCAACCTGTTTGTTGTGATTGAGTGGGGGGAAACCGCTGGGGGCAAGGGAAATATAAGATATCCCGTAAGAGCGTTCGTGCAAAACCCGACGCAATGCAAGAAGTCTAAACGGTTTGGCCATGTGTCAAGTGTTTGCAGACGGAAGGAATGTGTTATTGAAGAGTATGTGAATGTTAAATGGTGCAACTGTGGTGTGGATCATATTGCTGAATTCCCTGAGAGCCCTGTTAGTGTGAAAGAGGTTGAGGGGTCAAGGATCGAAGCTGTACAGCAAATCTCCTACTGTATGTGGAGGCGGTGAAGAGAGCGTTGAAAGGGGCAAGAGGCCACAGTTCTGAAGAACATATGGCGGTGGATGGACCACAACCAGTTGCAAATGTTATACTTCACTCAAGTGATCCGGATACACTTATTGTGAAGATGGTGGATTTTGTAGTATTTATAGCCACAGTTATTAACTGTACTGCACAAGTGTCCAAGACGTCCATGAAGCTGGACATCATATCTGCAGCCGATAAGCTTTTGGGCCTCCAAGATTGAATGACAGAAGCACTGCAAGAACTACTGTTGCCAGTAAATGTCCTGCCCTTACAGGATCCCTCGGAGCCTGTGTAAGGACCTGATAAGAACGGAAAAGCAGGCTGATTGAATTTAATACAATTTTTGTTATTGATAGCTTGTATGGATTTTCTTTTGACATGTTCTCTCATAATACATTTTTAATTTTTTACCCTGCGTTATTTAGATTATTTGGGGGAGCCTAATTATAAACCTGAACAGTAGGTTGCAGAATGCACATATAATTGTTGCAAACGCCATTATACCAAAGAGGAAGAAGAAGCTGAGGGCAAGGTCATGACAGATGGGTGAGTCTTGGTGGTGGCAAGGACACACCCAAGAAACACCCACATCAAACCACACCCCAAGCCAACTCACGTTTGTCTTCTGTCGTGGCTGCCAGATTTTCTTGAGGAGCAAGCAAAATAAATAGGCCAAATCAGGGGGTGCAGTTCTCCTTTAGGTACCTCCCTCAAGGGCACATCAACAGATAAGAAGGCTTAAAATACATGATTCCTCTCTGAGTAGCAAAGGTTTTAATGTACACAGCTATGTACATGTGAGCTTCTTAGATTAAATATTTATTCTGCCGTTGAGAGTTTTAAGTGGACAGGCTAGTAATGGTGGGTCTGTTGGAAAGTACAGTTAATGTCTTTACATAAAACCAGCTCCAATGCACTACATAAAAAGGTGCATTACATAAAACCAGCTCTATTAAATCTGAGGAAATGACTTTGCTCCCAGTGAGTATTAATACAGACTGAGCAAAAAGAGTCAAGGCAGTGAAATGTACTATTTCAGTATTATGAATTTACCAACACCTTCGCCATGCTTTTCTAAGACACTGGAACAGTGCATTTAGGCTTACCCTCACTATCCTACAAGAGAAAAGTAGAATATCAAATATTCTACCATTTCATTGACTTAGCATGCATACAGTACAGGCTAAAGAAGGACTGTCTGGGCAGTGGTTGTTTATTTATTACATTCCTATCAGACTCTATTTGTTATGATGGAATAACACCATAAAGGTTTAATGGTAGTAACTTACCCCTGGTTCTCATGAATTACTACATTGTTTCGCAGATTTTTAAGGCCACAGGTTTTATGGGTTCTGAATCAGACGCTGTAGAGTACAAATGGCTGAACATAACAGAGGTGTGTGTGTGTGTGTATTTCTGACTATATTGAAGTATTCCTTCCCCCTTCCTGAAGGGCCATACAATATTCATCACAAACAAGTCTTTATTTGTCATCTATGTCAAGGAGCCGAAGCCTCGTGGGGAGGCTGCTTGGGTGGAAATAATGCTGTATAATGATAATCATCATACTTTGACAGTAGAGATGATTTTCTTCTCTGTTTTTTGACAGCTTTGCGTAACAGCAAAACACGGGCCAGGGCAGCTCATTTGCAACTTGCAAGGTGTGCAAGTCTTTTTTATTAAGAGATGCAAGAAATGGAAAAGGTCAGCAAGCTTTGTTGGTTTGGAGCTCAGTGGGGTTGCATTTTGTCCAGTTTGTCACACAATTTGACTTCTACATACACTACATGACCAAAAGTATGTGGACACCTGCTTGTCGAACATGTCATTCTAAAATCATTGCCATTAATATGGAGTTGGTCCCTCCTTTGCTGCTATAACAGCCTACACTTTTCTGGGAAGGCTTTCCACTCACTAGATGTTGGAACATTGCTGCGGGGACTTGCTTCCATTCAGCCATAACAGCATTAGTGTGGTCGGGCACTGATGTTGGGCGATTAGGCCTGGCTCACAGTCGGCATTCCGATTCATCCCAAAGGTGTTCGATTGAGTTAAGGTCAGGGCTCTGTACAGGCCAGTCAATTTCTTCCACTCCGATCTCAACAAATTATTTCTGTATGGACTTCGCTTTGTGCACAAGGGCATTGTTATGCTGAAACAGGAAAGGGCCTTCCCCAAACTGCTGCCACAAAGTTGGAAGCACATAATCATTTAGAATATAATTGTATGCTGTAGCGTTAAGATTTCCCTTCACTGGAACTAAGGGTCATAGCCCAAATCATGAAAAACAGCCCCAGACCATTATTCCTCCTCCACCAAACTTTACAGTTGGCACTATGCATTGGGGCAGGTAGCGTTCACCTGGCATCCGCCAAACCCAGATTCATCCATATGACTGCCAGATGGTCACTCCAGAACTGACTTGCTGAAAAGCTGGCATCCTATAACGGTGCAATGGTGAAAGTCACTGAGCTCTTCATTAAGGCCATTCTACTGCCAATGTTTGTCTATGGAGATTGCATGGTGGTGTGCTTGATTTTATACACCTGTCAGCAACGAGTTTGACTGAAATAGCCAAATCACTCATTTGAAGGGGTGTCCACATACTTTTGTACATATACAGTAGTGTATCTCTCCTGGGATGGATTTGCATCCCACCCTGTGTAATGCCCAGGTTTTCCATATAGTAGGCCTAGATTCAGATGTATGGCACGATACAGATGCACAGTAATAATTCCAGCAACATTGTTTGTCTTACGGCATTCACGCATTAATATGTTATGTGATATCCCATTTGTCCATCTGCACACGACACAGTAATAATTCCAGCAAAATTGTTTGTCTTGTGGCCTCCATTCATTACTGTGTTATGTCTGACATGGGTGCACTTAGCGGAGGAGCCATACAGCGTGTTGTGTAAACGGGTGCGTTCCCAGCAAAACAGAGCCAATGTGAACCGACGGCAGCAGAGCAGGCTAGGTGGCTCATGGTACATCATGGATGTCTTCCCAGAATACTGGGGCTCAATCACTATCTCACCATCTATTCCAGAGGCTTGTTGGCAGCGAATCAGCCACCGGAGACTGGTGTTCTTAATGAACATGAAAGAAATCTAATCAAACACGAGGCAAGACACATGGTGTGTTATGTGTTGCCCACATAATATGTGGAACACACATACATGGAATTGCTGTGGAACGCAACATATTATGCAGCAGTGAAGAACACGGAGTCTGTGGGGAGTCATGGGGGACATGGTGAGGTTGCTCTGCCCTCGCAGCTGTTCTCTACCTGGCTTCCCCGGTATCTCTCTCTCTCTATCTTGTTATCTAGTGAATAACGCTCAGGGCAGTGTGACACCACAACAGGCACATCCTCGTCACCTGGTGCGATGGGGAATACGATGTTGCGTTTCACAGCAATTCCACGTCCGTGTGTCCCAGGAAAAAGAGCCTTTGGAGAATGTGCTAATCAGCTCTCCTGGACACCAGGCAGCAAGAGGAGAGGGAGCAAGGTGTGCTGTGGGCAAGACATTTCGGATCAATGAGCCATCGCTCAGAAGGGAGAGGGGACAGAGAGGAGACCTGGAAAGTAATTAGTTCATATGGCTGTGTGGGTGCGTGTGTCCGCATGTGTGTGTGTTTGTGGTGATTCTGTTGGGGGAGGGGGCGCATGTGTGTATGGATGTGTATGGAAATATTTATTTCACCCCAAGGACCAAATCAGATATTTTATATTACATTTCACATTAGTTCTCAATAAAAAAAAAGCTATCTATAATAAATGTACACTATAAATACAAAAGTATGTGGACACCCCTTCAAATGAGTGGATTCGGCTACTACAGCCACACCCGTTGCTGGCAGGTGTATAAAATTGAGCACACAGCCATGAAATCTCCATAGATAAACATTAGCAGTAGAATGGCCTTACTGAAGAGCTCAGTGACTTCCAACAAGCCAGTTCGCATCATTTTTTCCCTGCAACTGTAAGTGCTGTTATTGTGAAGCCATTGGACTCTGGAGCAGTGGGAACTCGTTCTCTGGAGTGATGAATCAAGCTACACCATCTGGCAGGTTGCCGGTCAAATCTGGGTTTGACGCCCCAATACATAGTGCCAACTGTAAAGTTTGGTGGAGGAGGAATAATGGTCTGGGGCTGTTTTTCATGGTTCGGGCTAGGTCCCTTGGTTCCAGTGAAGGGAAATCTTAACGCTTCAACATACAATGACATTCTAGACGATTCCAACTTTGTGGCAACAGTTTGTGGAAGGTCCTTTCCTGTTTCAGCATGACAATGCCCTCGTGCACAAAGCGAGGTCCATACACAAATGGTTTGTAGAGATCAGTGTGGAAGAACTTGACTGGCCTGCAAAGAGCCCTGACCTCAAGTCCATCAAACACCTTTGGGATGAATCGGAACGCCGACTGCGAGCCAGGCCTAATGCCCAACCTCAATAAAAAAAAAAATTGGAAATAATATGCGCTTGTGGCTGAATGGAAGCAAGACCCGGCAGCAATGTTCCAACATCTAGTGGAAAGCCTTCCCAGAAGAGCTGCTGTTGCTGTGGCAGCAAAGGGGGGACCAACTTCATATTAATGGCCATGATTTTGGAGTGACATGTTTGACATACTTTTGATCATGTAGTGTATTTTCACACAAAATACAAAATGAACTGTATGTATTGTCTTTTGTATTCCACTAAGGTGGACTAGGGTAGATTTGTGGTTGGGAGTTTCCTGATTGTTTCCCTACAGACTGGTGATCCTCTACCTTCTCAGAGGTAGTTTATTAGTGAATATATTGACAACAACAGTTCCAGAAAATCTCACCAAAGACCAATCCATCTAAATCATTTAAACCTGAGTAAGTTGAACTGGCTCTGTGTTCCGCAAGATCGGCAAACGAAAAACGACAGGAAGCCTCCTGTACGGCGAAGCCACAACAGGTCTGTTTGGTTTGTTACATAACTAAACATTGTAAATATACACGTTTGTGATGTGTTTTGAAGTGTGCATGTTATATTGTATTATTATTTACCAAAAGCTGCAGGAACTGGAGAAATGTATAATTATGATAATCATGCTTAAAAAGTATATATCCGTTTAAGAGAACTACAATATCCATTTTATGAACATTTCATTAGAATATCACATCACAAATGAATTTGGTCTGATATCTTGATTAGCATATTGACAGTAAAAAAATATGACAGCTTCCTGGTATCCGTCTCAGTTCAGTTGGTTCTGTATCAGTCTGACAGGCAGCCCACTCTTGCCTAGACAGGGAATTGGTTATTTTCCTGAACTATTCAATGCTCTGATTAATTGGTTCACTCCGAGGAAAGGGCTGAGTGGCCAATACCAGAGATTGGTCCGTCCGATCTACATCTAACCAAGTGGCAAGGTCCAATTTAGATGTGGTTTAATGTGGCGTGACTGTTTATGTCTTGTGGTGGTGGATACTAAACAAGACACCTCTTCGGTAATTGTGGCCCTGAGAAGCTTTGTGTTTGGTTGATTTCTTTGTTGTTCCATATTTTGTTTAGACAAACTTCATAACATACAATATTGTGGAGATGAGAATCAAATCAAGCTCTCAGATTTACCATAATCAGACAAATGCTCTATGCTCAGCTTTGATTGTCAGTAGCTGTCTAAATTTGTCACTCATATACAAAAATGAAATTCTGAGGGTATTTTTTATTACTTATTACACAATAGCTTAATTTCATGTAGATGTAACAAAGATCATAATCACAATGTTTTTGTTAAATAGTAAAGACTCAATCTTTAGGAAATTAGATCAAAGAATAGACTAAATATTTTGTGGTCTGGTTCCTTCACCTGCTAGAAACAGATGTATATTTCTTTTCTCAGTGTGTCTGCCATTTTGAGAGGAAAAAGGTCCGGCAATCATGCAAACACATCCTTAATCCCGCTGATAAAAATATAATACACACTCCGGAGGCATGTATCTCTGTTCTGTTTATAGGTAAAACAACAAATGTTCAAAAACGACACAGATTTGTGCATACTCTCATTTGTCTCCTTGGTCACAAATGTATCACAGTGTGGAGATATCACATAACAACAGCCGTGAGATCAAAGGCGTCTCATTGAGAAAGACAAAAGACTCAGCATTAAATGTCACTGTGGATATAAATAATACGTAGGGCTTTAACAAATGGCAGCAATAAACATGTCAACTCAATGGCTTGATTCCCAAATTATAGCCTAATTCATTAATCTAACAGAGTTATGCTGTTGTAAAACTGTATTAAACTTCTGCTCGGGGTTGAACGCACTCAGAAAGGTGAATTGTGGAAAATCACATTATACAGACGGTCTTAGTAGAAAGTATACATATTTTTCATATAAACAAACCTCTCTGAAAAAGTACAAGTCCATCAAAATGTGCGTACCTTAAAACACTGTATTTACAAAATATCAAGTTACACAGAGACGTAAACACAATTTGGGTTTGGGTGATATGTGAGACCTGGCAGTACTATGACGAGCTCAGTGTTAGTTCTCTCAAAAGTCTCGGAAATGGTTCCCTTTTTAATTGTGCTATTATCCGTCTCTCACACAACCCTCATTGTAAAACACTCAGTCTCACCAAATTGTTACAGTAAATTGAAATGGACAAACCAGAGTCTGTCTGAGCCGTCTGAAAAAATATATTCCTTTCCCAAACAGAGATTTTCTTCCTTCCTTGACCCAGAAGAGCACTGGAGGAGAACTTCCCTGACAGACACTGCAAATTGTGGACAACAGGAAAGAGCCAGGGAAAGTAGGTGACCAGTGAAAGGAGAAGAGGACGAATGTGGCTCTGTGGTAATATGACACCATATCCACGTACTCTCCTCTCACACTAGAGAACTGACAAATGTCAATGTGTTGTTGTTGCTGTCGCTGATGCTTATGTTGATGTTGATATAGCACTCGTCCAGTCCATTAACTATGTCCCCTAGGCTCATCTCACATGACCCATATGACTGAGTTAGGTCAGTGTCCTTTAGAGCTTCTTCATCTCCCTTATACCCTTCTTCCTCCACCTTCTCATCCTCCACCTCTTCCTCCTCTTCTTCCTCCTCTGTGATGGAGCAGAGACGGGTGGTGCTGGGGCCTCCAGGGCTGTCGGCAGGTGGCCGGTAGTGGCACTGCCCGTTGAGCAGCTTCCTCAGAGGCATCAGCGGCACCATGTCCTCCCCCAGCAGCTGCTGTTGGCAGTGCCTGAAATCACTCTGCCTCTTCAGCCGCTTGAACTCACTGAAGGCTGAGGTGGACGTCTGGTAGAGACTATGTGCGATGGCCCTGGCCTTCTCTGACTTGCTGACCAGAACGGCATGGCACCGGAGAACCACTGCCTTGTTCTTGACCTGATGTCTGTAGATCCAGGCTAGGATCTTGGGCCGGCAGGGGTCAGCTGTGCAGCAGGTGATCCGGTTCAGAGAGTATAGGTGGGTGGGCTTCTTCTTGCCTGTCTTGTCTGTGCCCATCCGGATGCCCTGAAGACCCACTGTTAACATCATCTTGACGCTCTGCTCTCCGTAGTTACTCCTTTGCCAGATCTTAGCCACAGGGTCCTGTGTGCAGCCTCCTCCTTTAGCTGTGATGGTGACGATGCTTCCCAGGTAACGTACGTTGTAGGTGTGCTCCTCTTTATTGAGCTCTACCGTCTGCCTCTTGCTCTGGAAAATGGAGCCCAGCCAGTCAAAGGGAGTGGAGTCAGGGAGCAGGTCGGGACAGGAGCGCACCAGGGAGGAGATGATGGACTGGTAGGTCAGCCCCACTCCAAGGCTCTTAGGCTTTGTCTTGGCCTCATCCTCCACAAGAACAAACTTACTTCTTCTCCAGGGCAGCATGGTGCAGGCTGAGTGAGTTTGAGGGAGCGAGCCCTCCTGCCTGTGTGTGTTTTTGTCAGCAAAAGAGAGAGAGAGAGAGAGAGAGAGCAGAGAGAAAGAGGGAGGGAGAGAAATAAATAGAAGCCTCCCTGCCAAGCACAGAGGAAAGACTGAGAGCTGCGAGCCTCAGCCAGTCTGTTCCACCAATTGCTCCTCCTTCCTCTCCTCCTCCCTCCTCCTCATCTGTCTGCATCATCCAGCTCTGATCAGTGCTGGAGACTTAGCCCCGTGCTTCAGAAAACCCCCTCTTCCTCCACTGTTTTCATTCCAAATAGCTCGACCAACCCCTCTCATTTATCTGGCCAGGTCTGAGAAGGAGATTGGGATTTCTCTGTATTTATGTTTGTCTTAACCCTGAGTACGCTGAGACAGAGAGGGTTCATCCGGATGTCATTGTATTCTCAGGGTGGATTGATTATGTATTTGATTAGCTGTTACATTACGATATGGAGGTCAAAAGTTGGAACGGTGTTCTAATTCATTTTACTTCCTTGTTTTGGTGAGTGTTAGTGACATTGACAAAAAACTATTATCACCCCCATGGGAATGTCAATGGACTTTAAAATGACCATACCAATCCTACTACTTTGGTTCCCAGCACATTTAGCTGAAAACACAAGCAATATAAACATTATAAAGGTTGAAACCCAGCAGATGCTTAGACTTGAATTATGCATAGTTAAGCTCCAAATCAGCGGGATTCTGGGTTATTATGAAAATGTTATGTACCGTAGTTCATGTAGATCTCAACTGAAACTGCAATCCTTTTTTCCTTCCCTTGTTAAAATACAGACAACACAGCCTATAAATCTAATATTGTAAATGTTGGAATGTTACATGTGACCATGACATCTCCCTCCATCTGACTTTATTGTGGTCTGTGCTATGTCATGCTTGACTGATTTACTCCATATTGGGAGGGCCCATCACAGGGCAGCGTTTCCGGCTTTGCAGCAATGAATCATTGTGAGTATTATTTCTATCTGTCACCAAGGGTGCCAGAGAGTGGGACTACATTTGTCATGCGTAGATGAAGTGAGAGAATGACTCAAACTGAGAGGAAGTAGCTGTGTAATAATATGAAGGAAGTTCCACGATAACAGAGTGATGCTGAGTCTTACTTTCACTTTAAAATGTATGCCAAGCAAAAACCATAGGTTGTAAAAGTTTAACGAACCGTACACCCCTATGCAGAGGTCTACTTTTAACATCATTGTACATTTGACTAAAACACATTTACTTACGGAACAGTGCAGATGCAAAGTTTGGTAACAGAATGACAAAAAGCTGAGGGAGATTTTACTATGTGACCACATTTTCCAAATTAAGATTCAAAGATGTCTGCAGAAAATAACCCACTGGGTGCAAACTGGTTGAATCAACAAGTGGCTTGTATTCATGGAAGCCAAGGGAAGTCAGGCTTCCCCAAAAAATGTACCAAGAAAAAAACATACAAAATAATTAATTTAGTCTCTCTGTGTTTTCCTAATTTTCCTTCAATTCACAAGAGGTTGAATGTACTGTATCTCACCGCAGAAAGCATCCAAGCGAGCAAAACAGAGCCCCTCTGTCTCTGTATGTGTAGGCCATCTATCTGATGCTGTCTGGTCATAAAGAATATGACTTTGTTGCTGCCCGTAGCATTGAATGCACGGGAAGCCAGCGAGCATTTGGCCTCCCTTGATTAAAAAAAAGTATAAAATAATAGCCAATCAGCATTGAGCTAAACTGATTGAACTCAACTGTAAATGGTCCTGGCGCAAAAAAAAAAAAGCTTCAATGGGAGCCAGTTTGGATTTAGCTTCACTCCTATCTCAGAGAAATACTTGAATTGTTGCACCTCACTGTGTTGTTGTCCTCCGGTGGTTAGCGAGCTAGCTAAAATTGTTATTTTCATAAATTAGCCATGGATGGAGATAGGGATTTGGACTTGTGGTTGTACTTAATTCTACAAACTGGCCAATTATTCTAACGGTTATTATGATCCAACCATAAAATACATTGTGCCCCTGGACTGAGAGGATGGAAGCTCAATATGTAGCTAGATGTAGAAAGCTGATGTTAACTAGCTGATGCTGCCCATGAAAGGAAGTTAGGCTAGTGAGCAAGAATTTTAGCCAGGTAGCCTTGGACAACAACTTTATTACAGAGTAATAGAGGAGGATGGCATTGGCGGTTCTCTACACGTAGGGTGAGTCAACATGTTTCTCTACCTGCACGAATACACACACACACACACACACACACACACAGAGAAACATGGACAGCCACATCATATTTAGCTTACGTTGATTGGACTAATTGTTTTTGGTTTCTTTTAGTTGTCACTGTATTAGACTAAACATAGGTGATTTGATAGTGGAGGCAGTGCCTGTTTTCTTTGCAACTTGCAGTAACTCTCCATGGTTCTAAATCAATAGTTGTTTAGTAGTCTGAAAATGTCAGAAACTTTAACTTGCTTGACCCTGCTGTCGGTCATGTAACTGTTTGTTACATGCAATATGCTTTGTGGACTCCACCAGGCAGATGTTGCTCTCCGGTTTTGTGATGAAACAAAGCTGTGGTTGAATTTATTCTGCCACAGTGTCTTCTTATTGTCTGGCCTTTAGGCTTATATATCACAGTCACAAGGCATATGAACTAACGGGTTATAGAGCAAACAACGCAATTATCACAACACACAGGTGTTAATATGGCTTTTCTTTCAGTCTTGGCTTCCCCAGTGATTTTTCCCACACGCCGCTACTGGAATCAACGTTGGTTCAATGTAAATTGTTAACATATTGCTATGTGGAATCTATGTGAAAAAGACATTTTATTTTGAGAAAAGTCAGTTATCAATTGTTGTTTTGAGTGACACAGATTGTCATAATTTTAACCAATTTTCAACTTAGACGAACTTTGTATAAAATATATTAAAACCTTAGAAACAACGTCAGATCTTCCCTATCATCTCCTACTGGAGAGTTGATCTACAGCTTTTCATTTGTTGTCCATCCAGGGTTTTAACCAAGCCCAGCGTTTCTATTTGTCACTGACAAATGTCACTGATTTGTTGAGCGACCTCTTAATAAAAAATATATATTCCCTGTTGTAATCAAAGTCATTCCAAAGTGTAGGTTTAAAGGAGCAAATCAAATGTAACCATACTTTATAAGTCATCAACAGCTATTGTTTATTAAATTCAATCCAGGGTTCAACTAAAAATAGACAATACACATAAAGTGCATTCTGAAAGTATTCAGACCCCTTGACCTTTTCCACATTTTGTTACATTACAGCCTTATTCTGAAATACTTTAAATAGTTTTTTCCCCTCATCAATCTACACACAATACCCCATAATGACAAAGCAAAAACAGGTAAATGTTTTAGTAAATTAATAAAAAACTGAAATATCACATTTACATAAGTATTCAAACCCTTCACTCAGTACTTTGTTTAACCACCTTTTGCAGTGATTACAGCCTTGAGTCTTCTTGGATATGACGCTACAAGCTTGTCACACCTGTATTTGGGGAGTTTCTCCCATTCGTCTCTGCAGATCCTCTCAGGCTCCGTCAGGTTGGATGGGGAGCTTTTGCTGCACAGCTATTTTCAGGTCTCTCCAGAGATGTTCGATCGGGTTCAAATCCGGGCTCTGGCTGGGCCACTGAAGGTCGTTCAGAGACTTGTCCGAAAGCCACTCCTGCATTGTCTTGGCTCTGTGCTTAAGGTCATTGTCCTGTTGGAAGGTGAACCTTCACCCCAGTCTGAGGTCCTGAGCACTCTGTAGCAGGTTTTCATCAAGAATCTCTCTGTACTTTGCCTGTTCATCTTTCCCTTCAATCCTGACTAGTCTCCCAGTCCCTTCTGCTGAAAAACATCCCCACAGTGTGATGCTGCCACCACCACACTTCACCGTAGGGATGTGCCAGGTTTCCTCCAGACGTGACGCTTGGCATTCAGGCCAAGTAGTTCAATCTTGCTTTCATCAGACCTTTAGATGCCTTTTGGCATACTCCAAGCGGGCTGTCATGTGCCTTTTACTGAGTAGTGGGTTCTGTCTGGCTACTCTACCATACAGGCCTGATTGGTGGAGTGCTGCAGAGATGGTTGTCCTTCTGGAAGGTTCTGTCATCTCCACAGAGGAACTCTGGAGCTCTGTCAGAATGACCATCAGGTTCTTGACAAAGGCCCTTCTCCCCCAATTGATCAGTTTGGCCTGGGGGACAGCTATATGAAGAGTCTTGGTGGTTACAAACGTCTTCCATTTAAGAATGGAGGCCACTGTCTTCTTAGGGACCTTCAATGCTGCAGACATTTTTGGTACCCTTCCCCAGATCTGTGCCTCGACACAATCCTGTCTCGGAGCTCTACGGACAATTCCTTCGACCTCATGGCTTGGTTTTTGCTGACATGTCAACTGTGGAGCCAAAATATACACAGGTGTGTGCCTTTCCAAATCATGTCTAATCAATTGAATTTACCATAGGTGGACTCCAAGTTGTAGAAACATCTCAAGGATGATCAATGGAAACAGGATGCACCTGAGCTCAATTTTGAGTATCATAGCAAAGGGACTTGCCTGGTTAAATAAAGGTAAAAAAAAATTAATAATAATAAAAAAAAATAGCAAAGGGATTTCTTTTTTTTTTTTTTACTGTTTTCGCTTTGTCATTATGGGGTATTGTGTGTAGATTGACGAGGGAAAAACATATGTTTAATCCATTTTAGAATAAGGCTGTAATGTAACAAAATGTGGGAAAAGTTAAGGGGTCTGAATACTTTCCGAATGAACTGTATGCCTAGGGTTTCAAGCTTTGGTTGATTTACAATTTAATCTTCAAGTTAAATCATGAATATGTCAGATCTCCATCAAGTCAAAACTGAAGCGTAGGACGATATCAAATCAAACGCTAATCTAAAAAGTTTGATTAAACGTGCATTTAAAGTTTTATTATATTTGATTTAGTCATATTCTTTTTTTTCTTCTTCTTTTCATATTCTTAGATTTTTGGTTGAGATGGAGATGTGAATCCAACATATCAATTATTCATTTGTAGACAAACTGGATATTAAATATCCAAATATCAGCATTTGAAGGAGATGTATCTTCTGCTTGGATAGTTCTATCTGTGCCACTGACTTAGTCTGGCTTTAATTCCAGCTTGTCTCCAAATTAATAAATAATATGTTGGATCCACATCTCCATCTCAACCAAAAATCTAAGTTAAAGCATAGGACTGAATCAAATCCAACTTTAAATCCACTTTTAAATAAGGTTTAATTGGATGTAGTCCTACTCTTTAGCTTTGATTCTCGGTTGAGATGGAGAAATGAATCCAACACATAAAATATGAATTTGTAGACAAACTGACATTTTTTGACAACCAAACAATTCAATAACACGTTTGAAACACAGTAAATAGCCTTTTAACTTTTTTAACAAACGTTATGTTGGATTCATGTCTCCAACTAAAACAAATATCAAAGTTAAACAATAGTATTAAGCCAGTGGTTCAGGTGAAACTATCCAAGCATTAGATATCCTTTAACTGTTGATATTTGTTGCGGTATCAACCAAATAAAATACAATAATGTTTTTGTAACACAGCAAATAACCTAATGTAACATTCAACCTTAAAATTAGTAACACATTCATGGCCACATTTTGGGGGTTAGCCTACTGTGTCTTATGCAATCATAGAAATTGTGCAAAGGTCACAGGTCTGTGAAGATCTTCACAATTGTTGTAATAATCTGCGCCGAATCTTGAACAGCATTGGTCACTGTCACACCCTGGCCTAAACCAAAATAGAGAATAAAAGCCTCTCTATGGCCAGGGTGTGACAGTGATCAATGCTGTTCAAGATTCGGCGACTAGGGTGTGACTAGGGTGGGCATTCTAGTTTCTTTATTTCTATGTTTTCTGTTTCTATGTTTTGGCCGGGTATGGTTCTCAATCAGCGACAGCTGTCTATCGTTGTCTCTGATTGGGAATCATACTTAGGCAGCCTGTTTTGCCACCTTAGTTGTGGGTAGTTGTCTTTGTCAGTGGCCTGTATAGCCGAAGTGACAATCACTTGCATTAAGTACTTTTAATGTAATCTCAACTGCAATCCAGGTCATTTGGTTGGGATATTAGATGAAGCACAGTGATATCACATTAAATTGTTGTATAAATACACATCTGACATTGTATTCCCATTTGAACTTTGTTGTGCTTTTAAAATGGTTGAAAGCGCAGTGATGTCATTAAATCAAAGATAAGACAGTGTTTTTCCATTTTTTTTTTTTTTTCTATGGTTGAAAGCATAGTGATAACTCAAACTCCTGGTTGTCTTTTTGAGTGGGTGACTGAAAGGTTGAAATCTGATTGATCAACGTCTCAACCAAATATGATCAACATTTCCACGTTGAAATGACGTGGTGTGCCCAGTGGGAATGGGCTGTCAGCTGTGATATACACCTTGAGTTTGAAAAAAATCAATTTTGGTTATTGAGCTACAGTAAGTGAAGTGAATCAACCCCGGGTAACAGAATAATGGTAACATTATGTGGGTCCTTGATCTGTTGCACTATACAGAAATTCCTAGTTATGAATGTCATTCTCTTCATGGTGATGTATCCTGAATAGGTACACGTGTTTGGGTATTATTCTACAAACTGGCTGTTATTCTAATAAGCTCCGTCCCCAAACAAGACCAAAACCGGACCAAATCTGTACCAATCATAGATGCCTGGGTTTGGACCTCACAGGACAGTACAGTAGAGTTCAGTACAATACAGTATAGTACAGCACAGTAGAGTTGAATATAGTTCTGTACATTTTTATGACATACTGTTCTCATGTGTTGTACTCAACTCTAATCTATTCTTCTTTACTGTACTCTACTGTATAGTACTGCACTCTACCGTAACTGTGGTTTGTGACTACTATGATTGCCCATTGTGGCCAATTCACTTGCATGCATTCTGTTACTGATTTTTCGGTCACTCTTGTTACCAATTTGTCAACAGAGTGACGTGTTTTAATCACATCATAATACTTTTTTGGTTTTCCATTACATGTTACTTCTGTTACCTTTTATAATCCCCCCTCTTCACAAAGGAGAGAAATGAGAAAATATCTTAAAGATAAGTGGGTTTTTGATAGCAGAATAACAAGACACTGGGTAATATTTCTTAAACTTACAGAAAGAAGGCAAAGAAGTTCAGCAAAACTAGATACAAATGGTGATATTGTTTTTTTCCAGGGTCCTTTACTTCAACATGATAGTGTTTTGATGCATTCAAAAAATATGAAGACTTTTAAAGTCTTTTAAAGGGAACGAATGTAGAAAATGAATTTAGATGACTGCATTTGTGAAAGAGCCATTTACATCATAACAAGCATTATTTGGAGATTCAAAAGAGAAGACCTCTGCATTCACTAACTCCTTTCAACAGAATAACTACTTAACAGCATATTCCATAACCCAAGACATGCTTAATTAAAAAGAGCCCTTTTCAACATGAACCAAATCCATAGCCAAAGGCAATGACCAACTTTTACATCTATTTTTACTTTGGGTTTGAGAGACTCAGAAATAATGAACTGCAATTTCCCCCTGAATGGTTAGAGCGGAGGAGGATGGGGGATGTGCTAGATACATTAGGATAGGAGACACACTTACAGTTTGCCCTCATGAGCAGCTCAAAATATGCAGTTGAGGTCGGAAGTTTACATACACTTAGGTTGGAGTCATTAAAACTCATTTTTTAACCACTCCACAAATTTCTTGTTAACAAACTATAGTTTTGGCAAGTCGGTTAGGACATCTACTTTGTGCATGACACAAGTCATTTTTACAACAATTGTTTACAGACAGATTATTTCACTTATAATTAAATGTATCACAATTCCAATGGGTCAGAAGTTCACAAACACTAAGTTGACTGTCCCTTTAAACAGCTTGGGAAATTCCAGAAAATGATGTCATGGCTTTAGAAGCTTCTGATAGGCTAACTGACATCATTTGTGTCAATTGGAGGTGCACCTGTGGATGTATTTTCAAGGCCTACCTTCAAACTCAGTGCCTCTTTGTTTAACGTCATGGGAAAATCAAAAGAAATCAGCCAAGACCTTAGAGAAAAATGTTGTAGACCTCCACAAGTCTGGTTCATCCTTGGGAGCAATTTCCAAATGCCTGAAGGTACCACGTTCTTCTGTACGAACAATAGTATGCAAGTATAAACACCATGGGACCACGCAGCCGTCATACTGCTCAGGAAGGAGACGTGTTCTGTCTCCTAGAGATGGACATACTTTGGTGCGAAAAGTGAAAATCAATCCCAGAACAACAGCAAAGGACCTTGTGAAGATGCTGGAGGAAACTGGTACAAATGTATCTATATCCACAGTAAAACGAGTCCTATATCTACATAACCTGAAAGGCCGCTCAACAAGGAAGGATCCACTGCTCCAAAACCGCCATAAAAAAGCCAGACTACGGTTTGCAACTGCACATGGGGACAAAGATCCTACTTTTTGGAGAAGTGTCCTCTGGTCTGATGAAACAAAAATAGAACCGTTTGGCCATAATGACCATCGTTATGTTTGGAGGAAAAAGTGAGAGGCTTGCAAGCCGAAGAACACCATCTCAACCGTGAAGCACGGGGGTTGCAGCATCATGTTGTGGGGGTGCTTTGCTGCAGGAGAGACTGGTGCACTTCCCAAAATAGATGGCTTCATGAGGGGAAATTATGTGGATATATTGAAGCAACATCTCAAGACATCAGTCAGGAAGTTAAACGCTTGGTCGCAAATGGGTCTTCCAAATGGTCAATGTCTCCAAGCATACTTCCAAAGTTGTGGCAAAATGGCTTAAGGACAACAAAGTCAATGTACTGGAGTGGCCATCACAAAGCCCTGACCTCAATCCTATAGAACATTTGTGAGAAAAACTTTTTATAAACTGTGTGTAAGCAAGGAGGCCTACAAACCTGACTCAGTTACACCAGCTCTGTCAGGAGGAATGGGCCAAAATTCACCTAACTTATTGTGGGAAGCTTGTGGAACCAAGTTTTCCTCTACGATTTATACTATGCTTAGTTCTACTAAGGTAACATATGGAATTGTTTTAAGATGGTCATACTAAGGACCATTTAGCAATTTGAGTTGGAATTTTAGGACCCATTTAAGTATAAAACATTTATATACACATTTGGGGGGGGGGGGGTTGAAACATTGAATTTGGTCTTACGGCTATTAGCCCATAGAAACACATTGAATAACAGATACATTTTCTTAACTGGTACAGGGGGCTACCTTTAGAAGAGTCTTGTGGACATCCTAGAGCAGAACTGTAACCCAAACTGTTCGGACGAACCATTGGAATACCTCCTTGGTCTTTGTGGTTCAAACTGTGCTTGAAATTCACAGCTCGACAGAGGGACCTTACAGATACTTGTATGTGTGGGGTACAGAGATGGGGTAGTCATTAAAAATTCATGTTAAACACTATTATTGCACACAGAGTGAGTTCCTGCAACTTATGCGTCTTGTTAAGCACAGTTTTTACTCCTCAAAAGGGTTGAATACTTACTGAAGACATTTCAGCTTCTCATTTTTTATTCATTTGTAAACATTTCTGAAAACAGAATTCCACTTTGACACTGTGTGTAGATCAGTGACACAACATCTCAATTTGATCCATTTTAAATTCAGGCTGTAACAAAATGTGGAAAAAGTCAAGGGGTGTGAACTTTCTGAAGGCCCTGCATGTGTTCGTGTATGCAGTCTAACATTGCTCGAACACCCGTCATACTCTCAGGAGAGCATAATTTATTCATTTGATAAAATAGCAGACAGTCTTGCCCATGTGGTTTCGATTGTTTCAGCATCCTCTAGTGACTCCCCATCCCGCATGAGGGAGCGTAATCGTCGACTGACCTTAATTAGCATAACGCAACGGACATAAATATTCCTATTCATGAAAATCACAAGTGAAATATATTGAGACACAGCTTAGCCTTTTGTTAATCACCCAGTCATCTCAGATTTTCAAAAGGCTTTACAGCCAAAGCTAGACAAGCATTTGTGTAAGTTTATCGATAGCCTAGCATAGCATTTTGTCTAGCTAGCAGCAGGTAACTTGGTCACGGAAATCAGAAAAGCAATCAAATTAAATAGTTTACCTTTGATGAGCTTCAGATGTTTTCACTCACGAGACTCCCAGTTAGATAGCCAATGTTCCTTTTTTCCAAAAATATTATTTATGTAGGCGAAATAGCTCCATTTGTTCTTCACGTTTGGCTGAGAAATCGCCCGGAAATTGCAGTGCAATATTCCAAATTAGCTCCATAATATCAACAGAAACATGCAAACGTTGTTTATAATCAATCCTCATGGTGTTTTTCAAATATCTATTCGATAAAATATCCACCGGGACAGTTGGTTTTTCAGTAGGACCGATTGGAATAATGGCTACCTCTGTATTTTACGCGAGAATCACTCTGGGAGCCATCAGGTGACCAGTTGCGCAATGTAGCCGCTTACGGGTATTCTTCAACATAAATGCGTAAGTAAAACTACATCACAATGCTGTAGACACCTTGGGGAATACGAAGAAAAAGTCATCTGGTTGATAGCCCATTTACTGCTCAATAGGGACACATTGGAACGCAGCACTTTCAAAACATGAGGCACTTCCGGATTGTATTTTCCTCAGGCTTTCGCCTGCAATATCAGTTCTGTTATGCTCACAGACAATATTATTACAGTTTTGGAAACTTTAGAGTGTTTTCTATCCTAAGCTGTCAATTATATGCATATTCTAGCATCTTGTCCTGACAAAATATCCCGTTTACTACGGGAACATTATTTTTCCAAAAATGAAAATACTGCCCTCTAGTCACAAAAGGTTTTAATAAAGAGAACAGTAATAATAGAATAGTACAAAATTCTACCCCCTTTTCATTCTGAGGGGCATTATAGAGAATCAGCGTTGTCCCCGTGGCATGGTAAAAACAGTCATCACGCTGTGTAATGAAGTATTTGTGTCCCATGTTCATTAGACAACAGCACTGGAACAAAATGTCAGTTGAGGAAAATTTGGCAACTCCATTGCTGCTTTATCATTAACTTGACTGTGACCGAGAGGGTGGAATCGGCTACTGCTATTAAAGGCCAGCATCCACTTTGCTGAATGAGCTGCAGTTTGGGTTTGTTTACAGGAAGCTGGAACCTTTGTATGAGTCTTAAATAATGATCCTACTCCCTATAAAGTGCAAAAACATTTACCAGAGCCATATACTGACCCTTCTCTAAAGTATTACACTTCACAGGGAACCATATCAGGATGCACACTTGGACACAGCTTCAGCTCCAACCCTTAGCCCAGCTGGCTTTTTCTGGCACCCTCACCCTTGTCCATTTGTTATCAGCTCTCACATGTGCCCCAAGCCAGGGTGCAGAAAGCTCCTATAGACGGATTGGTTGTTTAGCAACAAAACCGACGCGTGCGCAACTATGGGGCAAAACAGACTGGGTTGGCTTAGACTGTTAATAACATGTCAACTATATTTGGTCTCCGACGTTTATTGAAAACAAAGTTGCAAAACGGGCACTTGTTTCTCCAATACATTGTTACAGTTGTTGGTTGGTTAGCTAGCTAGCTAGAAAATCTTAGCCATATTAGCATAGATGTGACGTCAGTCAAAACAAGACATCAAGATCAAACAAGCTGAAACGAGACACGATTCACCACAGGGCAGTTTCTTGTCGTTGTTGCCAGCCATCTGGCCATCTAGAACCATAACACACGGCCTTCTGCCCATTTGAAACACACAGTTGTCAATATCTATAGCAATCAAATTACTCTTATCGGAGCCCCCCCCCCACTATATGCTACATATTTCTGTCTAGCGGGGCAAGCTAATTGAATTCGGCTCCCTCTTCATCACACTACACATATCCATCGGGCTGTAATCAATGAATATGAGAGAGAGAGCGAGAGAGAGAGACCCCTGTCTGCCTTCTCTTAGTTGTCTGATTCATGGAGCTACATGAGGGCAGCCAGCAGGAGAGGCTGGGGCTGTAAAGAATTGGAGTGAGGTAGAGAGCACATTTTGATCTGAAAACACCCTGAATTCAGAGATGATCACCAATCCATGAAGAGTGTTGATTAGATGTTTAGGAGTAATTGCCATTTTGTGATGTAGGCTTCTTTACATTACATAAGGATAAGAGCTCGAGCTAAGAATAGGACAACAAACGGTATCAAACAGGAT
Organism: Oncorhynchus nerka; assembly: GCF_034236695.1. NCBI lineage: Eukaryota > Metazoa > Chordata > Actinopteri > Salmoniformes > Salmonidae > Oncorhynchus > Oncorhynchus nerka. Next base: position 38,545,980 of record NC_088415.1, read on the forward strand.
ATTTCTGATTCTTCCAGACATAGGGTCTATACTACTGTTGGCTATTGTCATTCCGTGTAACACAATGAGAGCAGTAACTTGGAACAGCATTGTGTAAACCTTTTATCCATGTCAAAACTGTTATGCTATTTATTTTTGTTAAAGTCAAGAACGGTTTAAATTAATTTATTGCACCCCAAAATAGATGTACAAGCCACTTTCTTTCAAATGAAAAAGCTCAACAAATTATTTCTGACACAGGCTTCTGGAAATGCAAATATATATATATAATAAACCAAAAAACAGGCACAGTCTGAACATTGATGCTTTTAACTTCTTAAGAACTCTTTCAACCCCTTACTCATTAGCACTCCCACTTACCCCCCTTATGGTAAGGTACATATTTCAGGCAGGTTGAAGTCACCTGTAGTATTTCTGCCACTAGCCTTTGATTAGCCAAGACTCACACGTGGTGTAAAGGGGGAAAACAAACATAAGCTAGAGAAGTTATCCAAAATGTCATGACGTGGACTCCACTGTACCTATAATGACGATGTAAAAGTTGGAGTCGTTGAAGGCCCTCCCTTTATTTCCATTCATATTGAACGTTGACATGAGGCCGTTTGTCAGAACACAAAATATGTACTTTACAAGCAACACACCATGACCTCACTTAAAAGTGAAACATATGGTAATAGTTTACTGGTGCATTGCTCTCTTCACCCAGTCTGGGATGTCTCCCCCCCAGCTTTGAGAGATCTGTAATTTTACAAAAGGATGCATTGTGTGTGTGCAGGATTTTTCCATCCAGTACTATGCAGCAATATACAGTGCATTCGGAAAGTATTTAGACCCCTTGACTTTTTCCACATTTTTATTTTTTAAATTTTTACCCGGTTTTTCTCCCCAATTTTGTGGTATCCAATTGTTTAGTAGCTACCATCTTGTCTCATCGCTACAACTCCCGTACGGGCTCGGGAGAGACGAAGGTTGAAAGTCATGCATCCTCCGATACACAACCCAACCAAGCCGCACTGCTTCTTAACACAGCGAGCATCCAACCCGGAAGCCAGACGCACCAATGTGTCGGAGGAAACACAGTGCACCTGGCAACCTTGGTTAGCGCGCACTACGCCCGGCCCGCCACAGGAGTCGCTGGTGCGCGATGAGACAAGGATATCCCTACCGACCAACCCCTCCCTAACCCGGGCGACGCTAGGCCAATTGTGAGTCGGCCCACGGACCTCCTGGTCGCGGCCAGTTACGACAGAGCCTGGGCGCGAACACAGAGTCTCTGGTGGCACAGCTAGGGCTGCAGTACAGCGACTTTTTCCACATTTTGTTACATTACAGCCTTATTCTAAAATGTATACAATTTCTCATCACAATACCCTATAAAAACAAAGCGAAAACAGGTTATACACTTCTGCAAATGTATTAAAAAAAAACTGAAATACCTTATTTACCTAACTTTCAGACACTTACATAAGTATTCAGTATCATCCTTGTTTCTACAACTTGATTGGAGTCCACTTGTGGTAAAGTCAATTGATTGGACATGATTTGGAAAGGCACACACCTGTCTATATAAGCTCCCACAGTTTACAGTGCATGTCAGAGCAAAAACCAAGCCATAAGCTTGAAGGAATTGTCCGTAGACTTCCGAGACAGGATTGTGTCGAGGCACAGATGTTGGGAAGGGTATCAAAATATTTCTGCAGCATTGAATGTCCCTAAGAACACAGTGGCCTCCATCATTCTTAAACGGAAGAAGTTTGGAACCACCAAGACTCTCCCTAGAGCTGGCCTCCCGGCCAAACTGAGCAATTGGGGGAGAAGGACCTTTGCCAGGAAGATGACCAAGAACCCGATGTTTACTCTGACAGAGCTCCAGAGTTCCTCTGTGGAGATGGGAGCACCTTCCAAAAGGACAACCCTCTCTGCAGCACTCCACTAATCAGGCCTTTATGGTAGAGTGGCCAGACAGAAGCCACTCCTCAGTAAAAGGAGTTTGCCGAAAGGCACCTAAAGACTCTCAGACCATGAGAAACAAGATTCTCTGGTCTGATGAAACCAAGATTGAACTCTTTGGACTGAAAGCCAAGTGTCATGTCTGGAGGAAACCTGGCACCAACCCTACGGTGAATCATGGTGGTGGAAGCATCATGCTGTGGGGATGTTTTTCAGCAGCAGGGACTGGGAGACTAGTCAGGATCGAGGCAAAGATGAACAGAGCAAAGTACAGAGAGATCCTTGATGAAAACTTCCAACAAGACAACGACCCTAAGCACATAGCCATGACAATGCAGGAGAGGCTTCGGGACAAGTCTCAATGTCCTTGAGTGGCCCAGCCAGAGCCCGGATTTGAACCCGATCAAACATTTCTGGATAGACCTGAAAATGGCTGTGCAGCAGTGCTCCCCATCCAACCTGACAGAGCTTGAGAGCATCTGCAGAAAATAATGGGAGAAACTCCCCAAATACAGGTGTGCCAAGCTTGTAGAGTCATACCCAAGAAGACTCGAAGCTGTAATTGCTGCAAAAGGTGGTTCAACAAAGTACAGAGTAAAGGGTCAAAATGCTTATGTAAATATGATATTTCCGTTTCTTCATAAATTTGCTAAAATTGTTAAAAGCCTGTTTTTGCTTTTTAATTATGGAGTATTGTGAGTAGATTGAGAAAAATAATTTTATACATTTTAGAACAAGGCTGTAATGTAACAAAATGTGGAAAAAGTCAAAGGGTCTGAATACTTTCCGAATGCACTGTATGTCATTCAACTCAAACCAATGAAACATTTAATTTCTTACCATACATTTTAAAAATCATTCTTAGCTGCTCTTCCATCTTTAATAATCTTCCAGTCACAGATGTCACAAACGAGATATAAAATTCTGAAAGTAGTTTTACATTTGTTCACTTCCAAATCGAACAGCCTAATTTAAATATTCAAAATGGTTTAAAAAGGAAATGTCAAAGTTACTTCCGGCATAGGAAAAGGGTCTGAGCATTTGCAGCGCTTTGGTGAGGGGCATCTCTCATCTGAAGAAGCAGAAGGAGACCGCAGTCTCCCACATAACCGATCCCTGGAGAATGAAGGATCAAGATTCTCTGCAGTAAAAAATTGGACAACATCATGGCAATTCTTGGTACAACTAGAATACCAATTGTGTTGGCTTTCGTTGTGAAGGGTCCTCCTCACTATAACTACTTGGTGGCTTTCGTAGCATTTTAGTTTGCCATTTCCACTCACCACCAATACCTGGTGGCTTGCAGGGAGTTTTCGCCTTTTGCTTCTTAGTGGCACTGGCACAGGTTTTCTGGTGAGCTGGAGCAGATTTTAGTGGGGGCTTGGGTAGGCCTTAAAATCCAACACATTAAAGTGTAAAACATCCAGCATTTCTCTACACACATTTGTAAGGCAACCTAAAAAGCAACCTAAATCTAATTACTACCAAACTGTAAACCAAAATTCTAAATGGAGAGTTTCATACTTCATACAGGAAAAGGGTCTGATCCTTTGCAGTGATTTGGTGAGGGGGATACCTCAATTAAGAAGGCAGAACAGAAGGATACCTTGAGCCCTCATGCTCCAGGATTAAGCCATGTGAGAGACCAAGATGATTATCCGCAACAAAAGATTGGACAACATCATGCCAATTGTTTTTACAACTAGAAAACCTTTCTCAAATGCAATGATCAAGAATAAGGGAGTTGGCTTATGGTGTGAATGGTTGTCCTCACCGTCATTAGTTGATGGCTTTTTCTGCGTTTTAGCCTTTTGCTTCTTGGTAGCGGTGGCACAGGTTTCCTGGTGCTTCAGGCATATTGGAGCTTGGGTTGCCTGAAAATAAAATGTAAAATAATAAATGTGTAAAACAACATCGAGCCTTTTTCACATTTGTCGTGTGTTTAAGTCTTCTTCCACTTCAATAACTTAAAGTCAACCTAAAAATGACCAAACTTTAAACCAAAATGTGCCCTCCAAAGCCCCTAACCCCTAGCCTGGAAATCCAGGTAGATTTCAGATCAGCTTCACGTTTGTTTCACTACACTAACAATGGTGAAACATGGAGTGATTCCATCTGGGCTATCTTCCCACTAGCCACATGCTTGTAGATTTGAAAGGATCAGTTAAAGTAATATGGTACAAGGTCCTCCCAGTCTATCAAAAGGCTAGATAGTTATTCAGTGGCTAGGGTTTAGGGACAAAGGGCCGATTAGTAATCAGTATTGCAAGCTACCATACTTACATAACCTGGAGGCAGTAGTGGGTGGAGGTGGGAGATTATATTCCTCGTGTGATTATAAATAACAATTTAAAGAATAGAAATCATGCCAAGTAAATTGAATACACACAAACTGTCAATGTGTGTTTAAACATACAGTACCAGCTATAAATTCTTTGAAGGTAGTTTTTTCGGTTTCTCTTGGCGACCTCCTCCACTTCACTTACTTTGGTGACTTCGACGTTGTCACATTGCTGTTTTGATTCTGAATGGTGGGGTGAGCTTTCGAACAACTAAAGTCATCTATAACAACAAGCAGTTTTTACCTGATACTTGAATGCAATAAGTATCTGCTATTTACCTGATGTCAGTTGTAGTGACAGAAGCGTGAATGACTTCCATTTCAGAGAGGGTGTGGACAAATCCTTTATTGCTTGCATATTTATTTAGGAGACATCACAGTTTGGTCTTTGATCCAGTGCTCTGGAGTAACACCTACTTCCTCTTCCATCCACACTGCTCTGGCCCACAGCCTCAGATTTGAACGTGGGCAAATATGCAACATAATACAAGCCATAATCGTAAACCAAACTACTCCAATAGATGTGATCTTACTTGGCAAAACTGTGCAACAGAGGGATCATTATGAATTGCCTATGATAGGGCAGACACAGCCTTGCTGATTAGGTCCTCGGGATAAATCATGTTTATTTAGCATTTGCGGATATTTGCCATCCTTGCGGTGTTGAAGTCTTTGGAAGCGCATGGAAGAATGAAGTTGTCCGTTTGAGTATGGTGAATGACATCGCAGACAAGGTTTCCATAGTCTCTTATTTCTTTGACAAATGTCCTGGAGGAGGAAGCAACCATCTTGCAGATTATTCTTGTTGTATGCTTGGTTGTTCTTGGCAGTATGTTTTACTTGGTGTGATTCAGACAGTCGCCTTGTCATTTGTACCAATGGATTATGTGGGCTTTTGGTGGCATGTTTAAGCCACCGCAAATGGTTCTCAAACTTTAAGCAATCAAGGTAATTGAGTGAGCAGTTGTGAAATGCAACATGTGCCAAGTGAGTGAGACCATGTACATTGTAAAATATAGACACTCTTGCTCAACAAAGTACATCAGCATCTGTTTGGCATCATGAAGGTAATGCCTTATCTGATCATCTCAATCTATCAAAATTGACATGGCTACTACACTGAGGGACAAAGTGGTGATAGACCCTTTTGGAAACAACATCCTTCAATACTATGGCACCAGTGTAGAGCAAAATCTGCCTGTACTCAGTGGCCTTCCATCGTTCAAGTTCTGCAAGTGACTGAGGTTGTCGGGCAAACTATTTGCAATCAGTCTCAAATAGAGATCAGAGCCTCGTTTTAAGGACAATCAACATCCTCCTGATGACACTCAAGCACACCATATGCATATAATGTAATGAAAGCACTGAAATACAAGAAACACAGATTCAACCACAACCAGGGAGGTTTTTTAATGCCTCACAAAGAAGGACACCAATTGGTAGATATGTATAAAAAAAATAAAAAGCAGTTGCTGAATATCCCTTTGAGCATGAAGTTATTAATCACACTTTGGGTGGTGTATCGACACACCCAGTCACTACAAAGATACAGGTGTCCTTCCTAACTCAGTAGTTGGAGAGGAAGTAAACTGCTCACGGATTTCACCATGTGGTGATTTTAAAACAGTCACAGTGGTTGTGATATGAGAACTGAGGATGGATCAACAACATTGTAGTTACTCAACAATACTAACCTAAATGAGTGAAAAGAGGGAAGCCTATACAGAATAAAAAAATATTCCAAAACATGCATTCTGTTTGCAGCAAGGCACTTAAGTAATACTGCAAAAAAAGTAGCAAACAAATGTACTTTTTGTCCTGAATACAAAGAGTTATGTTTGGGGCAAATCCAACACAACACATCCCCTGAGTACCACTCTTCATATTATCAAGCATGGTGGTGACTGCATCATGCAGTGTCCTAGTTATCGTTTTGACTTAAACATGCTTGAAAATCTATGGCAAGACTTGAAAATGGTTGTAAAGAATCAACTAGACAGAGCTTGAAGATCTTTTTCAAGAATATTGGGCAAATAATGTGCAAGGGTTTTAGGGACTTACCTAAAAAGTATCACAGCTGTAATCACCACCAAAGGAGCTTCTACAAATGATTGACTCAGGGGTGTGAATACTGATGTAATTACATTTGTGTGCGTGCATCTTCCGGAACATTAAGCCCCTCTTCTCTGAGAATTACCAATAAACGACGTACTGCACCCATGGTGAGCTTGTTTTCATTAGCTCAAAATACCAGCTTCACACATACCACCATTTGTTGCAGTTTGAGAAGATCCTGCATCACACACTATCAGACAACTGCTCAATCTTATCACTATCAATCTTTCAGTTTACCTGGAAATCCAACGTTGAATTCTACTGTACATTGGGCAGAAATGTCCTGAGACCTGAGGTACACCTCTTATAAGCCAAAATGTTGAATAAAATTATATTTTAGCGTACTTTACCGGTTGTCCGTGTGGTTGATCCATTTGGCAGTCAGAATTAAGATTTTCACGATATACTACTTAACCGACCAAAAGTATGTGGACAACTGCTCGTTGAACAGATCATTACAAAATAATGGGCACTAATATGGAGTTGGTCCCCCCTTTGCGGCTATAACAGTCTCTACTCTTCTGGGAAGGCTTTCCACTAGATGTTGAAACATTGCGGGGACTTATTTCCATTCAGCCACAAGTGCATTAGTGAGGTCGGGCACTGATGTTGGGCGATTAAGCCTTGCTCGCAGTCGGCGATCCAATTCTCAGAGCTCTGTGCAGGCCAGTCAAATTCCCACTGATCTTGACAAACCATTTCTGTATGGACCTCGCTTTATGTACAGGGGCATTGTCATGCTGAAACAAGAAAGGGCCTCCCCCAAACTGTTGCCACAAAGTTGGAACCACAGAATCATCTAGAATGTCATTGTATGCTGTAGCGTTAAGATTTCCCTTCACTGGAACTTAGCCCGACATTGTTCCACTGCTCCAGAGTCCAATGGCTGTGAGCTTTACACCACTCCAGCCGATGCTTGGCATTGCGCATGGTGATCTTAGGCTTGTGTGCAGCTACTCGGCCATGTATATCCATTTTGGGACGCTCCCGACAAACAGTTCTTGTGCTAACGTTTCTTCCAAAGGCAGTTTGGAACTCGGTAGTGAGTTGTTTTTTTTACCATTGTTTCTACAGAATGTTTCCACTTCACAATAACAGCACTTACAGTAACTGAGCTCTTCAATAAGGCCATTCTACTGCCAATGTTTGTCTAAGGACATTGCATGGCTGTGTGCTTGATTTTATACACCCGTCAGCAAAGGGTGTGGCTGAAATAGCCAAATCCACTAATTATAGCGTACCAGTATTGTGATAAAAACAATACCAGATTTCCCATGGCAAAAAGAAAACATGAATTCATCTAAACTCTATGCTCCTATAAAAAGTGACATACAGTACCTACCCTAATAGGAATGTGAGACAATATAGCCACAGAAAAGTATAATTATATAAACTTTTCAAAGCGCTGGTAGTGCACTTAGATGCCTACCACCTGAACCATGCAGACCAGTGCACGAGCTCGGCAGTTATGCATGTGTCTCCTGGATGTATTTTTATCTTGTGCGCATGCTTCAGGTGATAGAAATCTGAGCACACTACCAGCGCTTTGAAAAGTGGATGTTATTATACTTTCCTGTGGATATATTCTCGCATGCCTACCGCCAAAAGGACCAACCACACGGACAACCGGTAAAGTACGTTAAAATGTCCTTTTATTCAACATTCTGGCTTGTAGAGGTCGTGAGAGGAAACTTTCCTGATTCAAAAGCTCATTTCTGCCTTACGCAGAATTCAATGCAGTTCAACGTTTGGTTTCCAGGCACCCTTTTCAAACAATCACTTGTTGTAACGCTGGAGGAGGTGTCACTCAAGTAACCATCTACACTGGTTTAAAATGTCAGAATTTAGAATTGACCGTTTATGATAAGCCATGGCTAAATTGTAGTTGTCCAACAAACATTCAAACTAAGTTCCATTTGCATGTATAGGTGACACAATGATTGTCTTCTCCACAGGGCTTGAAATTGGTTGTGCTCTGCGTTAATTATCATAGGCTACCCATACTAATAAGGCAATCAGGTCAGTTGACGTCACGAATAGGTTGACAAGACACTCTTTTCACTTCAATGTAAATTTGTAAACCATAAAACGTCATATGGCAACTTAGCCCTAAAAATAGAAGACCAAATGTATGATATTAATATTATAAACATTTACTTTGTGCCCGAGATGGCATAGCAGTTCAGACGTCTTTTGTCCTCGTCTTGTCGTGTCGTGTATATATATATATTTACAACTTTTTTCACATACATTTTATTTTTATTTTCCATCAACTCATCTTCAATACACTCTCCTGCAACCTGCCTCACCAATTGATATGTATAAATACGTATTATTTACCTCAAATCTGCAATCCTCCAAGAAGCTAGCCAGAAGCTAGCCAGAAACTCCAAGAAGCTAGCCAGGAGCTAATCAGAAGCTAGTTAGCTTCTTTACTGGCAACTCGTTAGTATTCAGCTAACCACGGTTTGTGGTCATCAGCTATCCTTTAACTCGAAAATCTATCGCCAGTTTTGTACGGCGCAGCGGCTCGGAACGGAACATACCGGACCGATTTTCTCTCCATGTCCCTGGATTTCAACTGCTCTCTGGACATTCACTCCCGGATCTCACAGCTAGCTGGCTGCTATCCGTGTGTCTATCTGCTTTCGTCGATTCCGGAGCAAACATCAATTACTCCGGAGCTAGCCAGCTCCGTCAATCACTCCTGAGCTCCGTCAATCACTCCTGGGCTGCAGTCACCTATCCGGACCCGTTTTACTGCCTACGCGGAGCCCCACCGGGCCTTCACAACTGGACTGCCGACGTTATCTACCCGAAGGAGATCCGGCTGGCTCCTCCGTCGCGACGTTACCTGAATGCCCATCTGCGGCCTGCTAACCGTTAGCTGTCTTACCGGCTGCTCTCAGAATAGACAATCGGACAATTTATTTATTTTTATTATTATTATGTTTCTTCTTGGGCCTCTATAACTATATCTATTGTTTTTATTTTTTTGTTGTTGTGTGATTTGGACTAATCCCCTCTACAACACGGAACTCCACTAATCTACTGACGGAACGCAAGAGGTGGCTAACAACAGACCTCCATCCTATGCTAGCTTGCTACCGATGTCCTGGCTAGCTGTCTAAATCGCCGTGACCCCCAAACCAACCTCTCCACTCCCTGGACCCTTTTGATCACTCGACTAAGGATGCCTCTCCTTAATGTCAATATGTCTTGTCCATTGCTGTTCTGGTTAGTGTTTATTGGCTTATTTCACTGTAGAGCCTCTAGTCCTGCTCACTATACCTTATCCAACTTATTAGTTCCACCACCCACACATGCAATGACATCTCCTGGTTTCAATGATGTTTCTAGAGACAATATATCTCTCTTCATCACTCAATACCTAGGTTTACCTCCACTGTATTCACATCCTACCATACCTTTGTCTGTACATTATACCTTGATGCTATTTTATCGCCCCCAGAAACCTCCTTTTACTCTCTGTTCCAGACGTTCTAGACGACCAATTCTTATTGCTTTTAGCCGTACCTTTATTCTTCTCCTCCTATGTTCCTCTGGCGATGTAGAGGTGAATCCAGGCCCTGCAGTGCCTAGCTCCACTCCTATTCCCCAGGCGCTCTCTTTTGATGACTTCTGTAACCGTAATAGCCTTGGTTTCATGCATGTTAACATTAGAAGCCTCCTCCCTAAGTTTGTTCTTTTCACTGCTTTAGCACACTCTGCCAACCCGGATGTTCTAGCTGTGTCTGAATCCTGGCTTAGGAAGACCACCAAAAATTCAGAAATTTTAATTCCAAACTACAACATTTTCAGACAAGATAGAACTGCCAAAGGGGGCGGTGTTGCAATCTACTGCAAAGATAGCCTGCAGAGTTCTGTCCTACTATCCAGGTCTGTACCCAAACAATTTGAACTTCTACTTTTAAAAATCCACCTCTCTAAAAACAAGTCTCTCACCGTTGCCGCCTGCTATAGACCACCCTCTGCCCCCAGCTGTGCTCTGGACACCATATGTGAACTGATTGCCCCCATCTATCTTCAGAGCTCGTGCTGCTAGGCGACCTAAACTGGAACATGCTTAACACCCCAGCCATCCTACAATCTAAACTTGATGCCCTCAATCTCACACAAATTATCAATGAACCTACCAGGTACCCCCCCAAAGCCTTAAACACGGGCACCCTCATAGATATCATCCTAACCAACTTCCCCTCTAAATACACCTCTGCTGTCTTCAACCAAGATCTCAGCGATCACTGCCTCATTGCCTGCATCCGTAATGGGTCAGCGGTCAAACGACCTCCACTCATCACTGTAAAACGCTCCCTGAAACACTTCAGCGAGCAGGCCTTTCTAATCGACCTGGCCGGGTGTCCTGGAAGGATATTGATCTCATCCCGTCAGTAGAGGATGCCTGGATATTTTTTTTAAATGCCTTCCTAACAATCTTAAATAAACATGCCCCATTCAAGAAAATTAGAACCAGGAACAGATATAGCCCTTGGTTCTCCCCAGACCTGACTGCCCTTAACCAACACAAAAACATCCTATGGCGTTCTGCATTAGCATCGAACAGCCCCCGTGATATGCAGCTGTTCAGGAAGCTAGAAACCGTTATACACAGGCAGTTAGAAAAGCCAAGGCTAGCTTTTTCAAGCAGAAATTTGCTTCCTGCAACACTAACTCAAAAAGTTCTGGGACACTGTAAAGTCCATGGAGAATAAGAACACCTCCTCCCAGCTGCCCACTGCACTGAAGATAGGAAACACTGTCACCACTGATAAATCCACCATAATTGAGAATTTCAATAAGCATTTTTCTACGGCTGGCCATGCTTTCCACCTGGCAACTCCTACCCCGGTCAACAGCACTGCACCCCCAACAGCAACTCGCCCAAGCCTTCCCCATTTCTCCTTCTCCCAAATCCATTCAGCTGAAGTTCTGAAAGAGCTGAAAAATCTGGACCCCTACAAATCAGCCGGGCTAGACAATCTGGACCCTTTCTTTCTAAAATTATCTGCCGAAATTGTTGCCACCCCTATTACTAGCCTGTTCAACCTCTCTTTCGTGTCATCTGAGATTCCCAAAGATTGGAAAGCAGCTGCGGTCATCCCCCTCTTCAAAGGGGGGGACACTCTTGACCCAAACTGTTACAGACCTATATCTATCCTACCATGCCTTTCTAAGGTCTTCGAAAGCCAAGTCAACAAACAGATTACCGACCATTTCGAATCTCACCATACCTTCTCTGCTATGCAATCTGGTTTCAGAGCTGGTCATGGGTGCACCTCAGCCACGCTCAAGGTCCTAAACGATATCTTAACCGCCATCGATAAGAAACATTACTGTGCAGCCGTATTCATTGATCTGGCCAAGGCTTTCGACTCTGTCAACCACCGCATCCTCATCGGCAGACTCGACAGCCTTGGTTTCTCAAATGATTGCCTCGCCTGGTTCACCAACTACTTCTCTGATAGAGTTCAGTGTGTCAAATCGGAGGGTCTGCTGTCCGGACCTCTGGCAGTCTCTATGGGGGTGCCACAGGGTTCATTCTTGGACCGACTCTCTTCTCTGTGTACATCAATGAGGTCGCTCTTGCTGCTGGTGAGTCTCTGATCCACCTCTACGCAGACGACACCATTCTGTATACTTCCGGCCCTTCTTTGGACACTGTGTTAACAACCCTCCAGGCAAGCTTCAATGCCATACAACTCTCCTTCCGTGGCCTCCAATTGCTCTTAAATACAAGTAAAACTAAATGCATGCTCTTCAACCGATCGCTACCTGCACCTACCCGCCTGTCCAACATCACTACTCTGGACGGCTCTGACTTAGAATACGTGGACAACTACAAATACTTAGGTGTCTGTTTAGACTGTAAACTCTCCTTCCAGACCCATATCAAACATCTCCAATCCAAAGTTAAATCTAGAATTGGCTTCCTATTTCGCAACAAAGCATCCTTCACTCATGCTGCCAAACATACCCTTGTAAAATTGACCATCCTACCAATCCTCGACTTTGGCGATGTCATTTACAAAATAGCCTCCAATACCCTACTCAACAAATTGGATGCAGTCTATCACAGTGCAATCCGTTTTGTCACCAAAGCCCCATATACTACCCACCATTGCAACCTGTACGCTCTCGTTGGCTGGCCCTCGCTTCATACTCGTCGCCAAACCCACTGGCTCCATGTCATCTACAAGACCCTGCTAGGTAAAGTCCCCCTTATCTCAGCTCGCTGGTCACCATAGCATCTCCCACCTGTAGCACACGCTCCAGCAGGTATATCTCTCTAGTCACCCCCAAAACCAATTCTTTCTTTGGCCGCCTCTCCTTCCAGTTCTCTGCTGCCAATGACTGGAACGAACTACAAAAATCTCTTAAATTGGAAACACTTATCTCCCTCACTAGCTTTAAGCACCAACTGTCAGAGCATCTTACAGATTACTGCACCTGTACATAGCCCACCTATAATTTAGCCCAAACAACTACCTCTTTCCCAACTGTATTTAATTTATTTATTTATTTTGCTCCTTTGCACCCCATTATTTTATTTCTACTTTGCACATTCTTCCATTGCAAAACTACCATTCCAGTGTTTTACTTGCTATATTGTATTTACTTTGCCACCATGGCCTTTTTTGCCTTTACCTCCCTTCTCACCTAATTTGCTCACATTGTATATAGACTTGTTTTTTTTTTTACTGTATTATTGACTGTATGTTTGTTTTACTCCATGTGTAACTCTGTGTCGTTGTATGTGTCGAACTGCTTTGCTTTATCTTGGCCAGGTCGCAATTGTAAATGAGAACTTGTTCTCAACTTGCTTACCTGGTTAAATAAAGGTGAAATAAATAAAAAATAAAATAAAACATGTGGATATTGTCTTATCTCTATATATATATATATATATATATATATTATGAACAACATATTTATAAAACACTATCTAAAGGGAAAAGTTAATATCATGAATTTGGCATCCTATTTATAAGCCTAATGGTAACCATTTCTAAACATCTAAAGATCAATCACGAATGAATGATGGCATTGCTAGCTACACGTTGAAATGAAGGTGTCCTTTGGGCAAATCAGCTGTCAATGTACTACGTTGAATGTAGCCCACATAAACACAACCTCACTCTGAATTTAATTTCACATAGCTTGTGCAAAACAAGTTTGAGACGTTACTTTCAACGATTCAGTGTTAAGGTAGAGCTTAGCGACGCGAATGAGTATGGAAGCTGATCAGTAGCATACGTGTTGGCATGATAGCTCAGCAGAAACGAATACAGCTTGTTTCCAAAGCTAAGCAGGGTACCTAGAGGTAGGCATCTGGATGGTAGACTAGTTCTCACAGTGCATTGCCCATCATGTAGGAGTCACTGTTCAGGCAGGGACTGTGGCTTCAGATTTTATTTCAATATACAGTAAGCATCTCTTTATTTAGGTTGATGGCATGATGTTGAAACAATGATGTTGATTTAAACAGCATTTTACTATCAATATTGAAACAAGGTCTAATCAAATATGAAATTCAACAACATTTCAACCACCCACTATACTGTATATGGATGAAAAACAGACTTTCTGTGCTTCCAACTTTGTGGCAACAGTTTGGAGAAGGACCTTTCCTGTTTCAGGATGACAATTCCCCTGTGCACAAAGAGAGGTCCATACAGAAGTGGTTTGTCGAGACCGTTGTGGAAGAACTTAACTGGGCTCCACAGAGCCCTGACCTCAATCCCAACGAACACCTTTGGGATGAATTTGAACACCGACTGTGAGCCGGGCCTAATCATCAAACATCAGTGTCCGACCTCACTAATGCTCTTGTGGTTGAATGGAAGCAAGTCCCCGCAGCAATGTTCTAACATCTAGTGGAAAGCCTTCCCAGAAGAGTGGAGGCTGTTATAGCAACAAAAGGGGGACCAACTCCATATCAATGCCCATAAGTTTGGAATGAGATGTTCGACGAGCACATCCTTTTGGTAATGTGGTGTATCAATACACACTTGTACATGTGTGAAGTAGGACAAATATAAGCAACCACCTAAGTATCATATTAAAATTGGAACGCTTTTGAGTTGAGGCATCATCTTTTAGAACTTACGCGAAGGTTACCAAACATGACATTTACAGAGAACCTTCACAGAAACATCTGACTCCCTGCACAAATAGTAATTGATGTGTTCAATATATCCTGAACCCAAGAGCCTTATGAGCAATAAATACAGCTCAGCTGTAGCCTACTTTAATACAAATGTTTCGTACAGTATACAGAGGATGTTCTGAACAAGTTCCATGCAGTATGCTCAATTCTATCCCAAACGTACAGCTTCATAATCAGAATCCTTAAATGCTCCTTCTTTAGATGTAAAACATTTCCCTAAACCCACTGCTTATGGAAACACATGACAGTGGCTAGATTAATGGCACCTCTGAATCTGGAATGATTCAGCATCATTTGCATTGTGTAATGTATATTATAAACGCGCTTCACGTTTGACGTTTTCTAAAGGACAGACAGGAAGAGAAAATGAAAACCTGCCATAACACAAGCCTGGCCAAATAGCTTCATTACTCATCCTGTGCTGCTTTTGTTTGGTGTAATCCTCAAAGGTAACCCTCCAGGCTTTTAACATTCAGCACATACTGTACCTACCCAGAATGCCATCTGATTTGAATGTCTGAGTGATGTGGTTTCTGTTTGATCACATGCTTTATCAAATGCTTTTACATGCAGGAGAAATAACAGGGTCGATGTTAAAGAAACACTCCAAAGCCCTTATAATAAGTGCAGAAGAAAGAAAAAGTACGGAGTCCTTAGTTCTTTCTAAGGGTGTTTACAAGTTACAGGGAAAATCTCCAGCTCTGCTCCATAATCAGATATGACATGTTTCTCGTTGTAATATCATCAATAATCCATTTTTATTGAGCCAATCTTCATTTTACATTACATATAAATTGGATTCATTTAGCAGACACTCTTATCCAGAGCGACTTACAATTAGTGCATTCATCTTAAGATAGCTAGGTGACACAACCACATATCACGGTACATTTTTCCTCAATAACAAAATGATCAGCAAAGTCAGTGCTAGTAGGAAAAGGGTAAAGTAGTTATGATACTGTAGTAGAAGTAACAGGCATCACCATCACACTGACTCAGGGTCAGAGCATCATAGTTCATCCATGGTATTGTATCGTTGAGTCCTATGTTGAATCTGTGTTACAGATCCTTATCCCCCTTTTTACGAAACCGAGGGAAATACCGGAGCATACCATACCATTCATACCAATGTGGGATGAAGAAAACAGAGAATCCGTTACAATTTCTGTAACATTCCTCGCCACACATATTTACTTTGCACATTTTGATGAGAGTTGGTAGAAAGAGCTGCTAGATATGAATAATATTGCAGATTCTCAGAATTGACAGCATGAAAAGACTGGGGAATGCACAAATCTACTTGACTACCAGATGAGCATGTACATAATTCCCAATCAAAACAAATAAGCAGGCTACACATCCAGGCCTGGAGCTACGTCACTGCATCAAGGTGACTAATATTGAGATAAAGACCTCAGGCATGTTTGGTTCCCTTTTTCAGTTGATATGGAAGAGGTTATGCTACTACACCTCTCTTGTATTTGGGGATCCCGAGTGGCACAGCGGTCTAAGGCACTGCATCTCAGTGAAAGAGGCGTCACTACAGTCCCTGGTTTGAATCCGGGCTGTATCACATCCGGCCATGATTGGGAGTCCCTTATTGCGGCGCACAATTGGCCCAACGTCATCAGGGTTTGGCCGGGGTAAGCCATCATTGTAAATAAGAATTAGTTCTTAACTGACTTGCATAGATCAATTTAAAAGTTGAATGATCTCAAAGCCTGATTCAGTCTACTGAATCAGTCTACGCTCTCATACAGAGCCTTCAGTCTACTGAATCAGTCTACGCTCTCATACAGAGCCTTCAGTCTACTGAATCAGTCTACGCTCTCATACAGAGCCTTCAGTCTACTGAATCAGTCTACGCTCTCATACAGAGCCTTCAGTCTACTGAATCAGTCTAGGCTCTCATACAGAGCCTTCAGTCTACTGAATCAGTCTACGCTCTCATACAGAGCCTTCAGTCTACTGAATCAGTCTACGCTCTCATACAGTGCCTTCAGTCTACTGAATCAGTCTACGCTCTCATACAGAGCCTTCAGTCTACTGAATCAGTCTACGCTCTCATACAGAGCCTTCAGTCTACTGAATCAGTCTACGCTCTCATACAGAGCCTTCAGTCTACTGAATCAGTCTACGCTCTCATACAGAGCCTTCAGTCTACTGAATCAGTCTACGCTCTCATACAGAGCCTTCAGTCTACTGAATCAGTCTACGCTCTCATACAGAGCCTTCAGTCTACTGAATCAGTCTACGCTCTCATACAGCTGTGCTTGAGGGAATTTTGTTCTTGTCTTTGTCGTAACCTGTGTTATTTTTGTTGTCTCATTATAAACATATATTCCTAGAATTGTTTATCAATAAGTGTATTTTGTATATAAACAATATCATTTTGTTATCAATGATTAGAATTTTTTATCAATAAAAAAAGTATCATGTTTTTATTACATTTTTTTTAATATAAATTAATTCCCCATAGGATTCAACGGAGAAACCAATTTTTTTTTTAGCAATAAGATTTTTTTTTATATCAAATGTTTAATTATCGATACAAAACATGGTAAGTGTCCATGTTGTTTATTAAAACCAGAACACTGAAGCAAAACAAAAATAGAACAAACCGCAAAAGTTCTGTCAGGTACTCACACACAACACTAAACAGAAAATAATCACCCACAACTCCAAATGGGAAAACTGGCTACCTAAGTATGGTTCTCAATCAGAGACAACGATTGCCAGCTGCCTCTGATTGGGAACCGTACCAGGCCAAATATATAGAGATAGAAAACATAGAATGCCCACCCCAACTCACGCCCTGACCAAACTAAAATAGAGACATAAAAAAGGAACTACGGTCAGGACGTGACAATTGTAAATGATTGATTTTTAGTTTTGTTTGAATTATCAATATCAAAAATGTATTTCTCCTTTGAGAAATTATATCAAAATAATTGTTGAATTTCACATATATTAGCACATATTTAGCATTATTAAGAAGTGGTACCACAGGTCCCAGAGTGGTGTGGGGCACGAAAAAAATCTAGGGCCTGTAGTTTTTCCTGATCTGGTAACCTAAGCAGGTAAAACTCCGGACCTTATACGGTATGCCGTGATGAATCTGTTGTGAAAAGGTTTAATATGGGCTATGATTGGATCAGATTGTTTCTAATCAGGTCACATGATTTTTTTTAAAATTCCTGGATGAAAACCCCGTCAAACTGCTGCAAACTTGTCCATATAAATGATATGTTAAAGAAGGACTAGGGGGGTTTCCTAGACACAGAAAGCAACATCATTGAACAATAAAACTCACAGGGCCTAGCTTGCTTTGTGCAGGTTTGCATCGTGTAGAATAGTCCTGCCCTATCCAACTGTAGGCCTAATAAAAAAATGAATCAGTCTATCAGCTATTGTGCTTATTGATTAATTAAGTCTAGGTAACCTAGTCAGCCCAAGTTTGAATATAAACCAAATTTGATCCAGTTCACATTTTTTCACAAACAAAATGTTACTGCATTGTTTTACCTGGCCAGAGGGACAGGGTACATAGTAGGCTAGACTATGCAGCCGTTGTTGTTAGTAGCCTACAGTTGATCAGACTTAAAAATAGCCTCATTATCAAATCGCATTTTATTTGTCACATGCGCCGAATACAACTGGTGCAGATTTCACAGTGAAATGCCTGCTTATTAACCCTTCCCAACAATGCAGAGTTGGAAATTGTGCAAATTGTAACACGAGAGGAATAAAATACACAAGAATGGAGCTATATACAGGGAATACCAGTACCAGAGTTTCCATGCAATACAGCATGTTAGATCGCTAATGTTTAGGTGTACATGTCAAGGCTCAGGAGAAGACCCAGATGCAGACAGTTTCGATGTAACAAAAGTTTATTACATAAACAGGGGCAGGCAAACGACAGGTCAAGGGCAGGCTGAGGTCAGTAGTCCAGAGCAGAGTCCGAAAGGTACAGAACGGCAGGCAGGGTCAGGGCAGGCAGGGGTCAGTAATCCAGGGTGGTATAACAAGGTACAGAACGACATGCAGGCTCAGGGTCAAGGCAAGCAGAATGGTCAAAAACCAGGAAAGCTAGAAAACAGGAACTAGAGATGGACAGGAGCATGGGAAAAACCGCTGGAAGGCTTGATGAAACAAAACGAACTGGCAACAGACAAACAGAAAACATAGGTATAAGTACACTGGGGATAATGGGGAAGATGGGTGACACCTGGAAGGGGTTGGAGACAAGCACAAAGACAGGTGAAACAGATCAGGGTGTGGCAGTATACTGTAGGCTAAGACATTTACGTTTAAGAGTTTTTACTTGTGTCTGGAGTGATGTTATCACTCTTGCTGAATAAATACCAGAGGTAAGTGGAGAGTGTGCGTTCAGCTTTGTGCGTTGTGCCCGGCCCGCATGACCTGCAATTTTCATGAATCTGATTGGTCAAGACACTCACAAAGCCTGCAGCAACACTCCTATGTGAAGGACAGAGAAATTCTGGGAGAGTTGACAAATCATGAGGCAAATCGGCCAAAAGAAACGCACTTTGCCCTCTTGATTTAGTTCAATAAAATAATAAGTGGTCTGGCGCTGCCACACCTGACTGAAAAGTGCTGGAGCAAATCTCGCCTCACCATTCGTTTTCCAGCGGCACTGCCATAATTACTACTTGGTGGAAGCACCATTGGCAGCCATTAAAGATGTGAATAATTTTGAATAAGATGAGTACTGTGGTGGCAGCATCGTGCTATGGCTATGCTTGTTACTGGAAGGGGCTGGGGAGTATGTTTGGATCAAAATAAGTATTAAAGGAGCAAAGGACAGGAAAACCATCGTCTTCTGAAAACCTAACCCTCTGATAGTTCATTTTTTTCAGAGGAACAATTACACATTCTAATGCCAAAGACCCACCAGAATGGCTTTCCAATAGGTGTTGAGTGTTCATGAATAGTCTAGCAGTCTCAGTCCTGACCTAAATCTGCTTGAAAGTCAGTGACAAACATTAAATATTGTTGTCCATCAATGATTCCTAACCAAATGCACTGAGCTTGAGTAATTTTGACAAAAACAATTGATATGTTGCCCAAAGAGTTGTACAAGGTTGTAACGCACTTCTATGAGTAGTGGGTGTGGAGTCAGGCGCAGGTAACAGAGGGCAAAGGACAACCAGGTGCATAACAAAGACCGGGCCAAAAACAGGACCCAACCAGTCTAGTAGACTGGTGACGACGACCGCAGAGCGCCGCCCGAACAGGAAGAGGAGCCACAGTACTCCCCGACGCCGGCCTCGAGGGTGACTAATGGAAATCCCCCAACAGGGACGGATCCAAGATGTCCCCCAGCACCTCTCCACCGGACCATACCCCTCCCAGTCCACGAGGTACTGCAGGCCCCTCACCCGGGGTCTAGAGTCCAGAACAGCACGTACTGTGTACGCCAGGGACCCCTCGATGTCCAGAGGGGGCGGAGGGACCTCCGGCTCCTCACCTTCCTGGTCCTCTACCAGCTACCACAGGCCTGAGGAGAGACACCTGAAATGAGGGGTTAATACGATAGTAAGAAGGGAGTTGTAATCTATAACACACCTCGTTTATCCTCCTCAGGACTGCGGCCCCAGCTTTCGGCAGAGCAGGCGGAGGCGCAGGTTTCGGGTCGAGAGCCAGACCCTGTCCCCCGGTGCGAACACAGGGGCCTCACTGTGGCGGTGGTCAGCGTTCCTCTTCTACCGTCCACCAGCTTGCTTAAGGGATTCCTGGACGGCCCTCCAGGTCTCCTTAGAGGGCTGCACCCACACCTCCACTGCAGGAGCCTCGGTCTGACTCTGATGCCACGGTGCCAGGACCATCTGGTAGCACAACACAACACGCATTGAAACGGTGACATGTTCGTGGAGGAGTGGCGTTGTGAGTTCTGAGCCACCTCCGCCCATGGGATGTACCTCGCCCATTCTCCTGGCCGGTCCTGGCAATACAACCGCAGAAACCTACCCACCTCCTGGTTCACTCTCTCCACCTGCCCATTACTCTCGGGGTCAGGCTGACCGAGACCCCCAGACACTCTATAAACACCCTCCAAACTCAGTACGTGAACTGGGGACCCCGATCAGAAACTATGTCCTCAGGCACCCCGTAGTGCCGGAAGACGTGGGTAAATAGGGCCTCCGCAGTCTGTAGGGCCGTAGGGAGACCAGGAAATGGGAGGAGACGGCAGGACTTAGAAAACCGATCCACAACGACCAGGATCGTGGTGTTCCCCTGAGACGGGGGAAATCAGTAAGAAAGTCCACCGACAGATGAGACCACGGCCGTTGTGGAACGGGGAAGGTCTGTAACTTCCCTCTAGGCAGGTGCCTAGGAGCCTTACTCTGAGCACACACCGAACAGGAAGAGACATGGAACCTCACGTTCTTAACTAAGGTGGGCCACCAGTCCTTCCCCCTAAGTACTTCCCCCTTGTCCTCGCCACACCAGGATGACCCGAAGAGGGTAGCGTGTGACCTCCCCGAATCAATTGATCACGGACACCAAGCGGTACGTACTTAAGACCTGTAGGACAATGTGGAGGCGCAGGTTCCAACCGTAAAGCCCCCTCGATGTCCGCGTCCACCTCCCATACCACCGGTGCCACCAGCCTTGAAGCTGGAAGGATGGGAGTAGGATCGATGGGTCGATCCTCGGTGTCATAGAGATGGGACAGCGCGTCGGCCTTCGTGTTGCACAAAAGCAGGCGGGCATCACCGGCTTAAATAGCCCCCCGAACAGGAAGAGGAGCCACCTTCGGTGGGAGTCGTGACAAAGGTTAGTAGAATCTTATTCAAAAGGATTCACAGCTGTAATGGCTGCTTCCACCAAGTATTAACTCTGGGGTGTGAAGACATACCTAATTAATACATTTTAATAAAAAAAATTCAGGCAACAAAATGTGAAGAATGGGTAAGGGATGTGTAGACTTTCACTAGTGACTGTATGTAGGAGCATGCACAGGTAATCCTGCCCCCATGAAGGTCATTACCTTAGATTTTATTTATATCGAATCTCTGTGCTGCACCCAATTAGCACAGGCATACAGTGATGTAGAGATACAAATATATAAATCCACATTCATCCCAAATGTTGAAGGGAAGTACACGACAAGCCTATGCATTGTACATTTAGCATCATTGTCACACATTGTTTGTAGATGTTGCATCCTTGTCACATCTTATGTCTACCGGATTTCATTGCATTAGTTATTTGACCCCAAATAATTTTTAGGAAACCAAGTCCCACATGCCCCTGCCTGTAACCCTGTAACTAAATATCAAATTGGCTATGACTGTTGTGTGGAAAACCAGCTGACGAGGCAGAGATTTTATGCTAATCCTGTACTCATTATAATTGCCCCAAAAAATGTGTAGGGTGCGTCCCAAATAGAACCCTATTCCTTATAGTGCACTACTTTTGACCAGGACACAATGGGCTCTGGTCAAAAGTGATGCACTATGTAGGGAATAGGGTGCCATTTGGAAAACAGATCTAGTGAGACAGAGAAGAGAATGGTGGCTGCTGCCTGTTAGACAGTGGGGCTGGACGAAGTGAGAGTAAGTTGGTGGATTTATGCACAACAGGCTCAATTGAATGGTTCTGAACTGAAGCCTGCTTTTCTCACTGCTGCATGCTGGCACTTACCATATTTCACCCTGAATAATTGAATGCTCTACATCTTTATTGCTTCTCTGCACTTCTCCATTGCATCATTGTTCATTGTCCTTTATGAACGAGATCAAGTTGTGATGTGTCCCAGTTTGATATCAAGTCTTCTTGTATTATCCTCTTTTGGCTTGTTCAGCAAATTGCAATGGGCTCCCCTACCCATTGATGTAGGCCAACATCTTTACATGAGAAAGAGGAAACAGAAAACATTGGCAAAATCACTTGAAATCACTGGCCACTTTAATAATGGAACACTAGTCACTTTTTAATAATGTTTACATATTTTGCATTACTCATCTCATATGTATATACTGTATTATATTCTACTGTATTGTAGTCTATGCTGCCCTACCAAGCAAAAAGGCAGTAACTGCTCATAAGTGTGGAACTGAGAAAATGGCTTTTATTTACCTTGGTTTCACAGTAACTTGATGCAGTTACTGCTAACATGACCCCCGTTTTCTCCAAACACAATAGAGGCAGGATACTTGTCCACATGATTAAGCAGCAACTTAATCTGCTTAATCCACATGATTAAGCAGTAATGTAGCAAAATTGACATTATCTCCGACCAAATGAGCAGTTACTGCCTTTTTGCTTGGTAAGGCAGAATGCCGCTCTGACGTTGCTCGTCCAAATATTTATATATTCTTAATTCCATTCCTTTAGATGTGTGTGTATGGTTGTGGAATTGTTATTACTTTTACATATTATTGCACTTGTTGGAGCTAGAAACACAAGCATTTTGCTACACCCGCAATAACATCTGCTAAACATGTGTACAGTATGTGACCAATAACATTTGATTTGATTTGAAAGTGCAGTGATGTTAACAAAATTCCTTAAACTCCCACCTTGTTTCCTGTAGCTGCATGTACTAATGGCTCTCACACAATACAATGCACATTTCTGTATGTTGTAAAACCGCTACATGGTCGCTGCCCATATCATTGCATAATGCAGAGGTCAGAAGCAACTGCTTGCATGTGCATTACCACTCCACTATGTCTCCCTGTCATGGCTTTTGCGCCTTCAGTACAGATACCAACACATCTTGACCACCAAAGTCCATTTTATGTCACAAAGCTGTCCAGTACTTTAAAAAAAAAATCCTCTCACCTTGTAATGGTTTCCTGTGGTTTACAGAAAAGGATGTTTCGCTTAATTGACCCCACATAAAGGTAACGGACATATACCAGGAGCTGTGCCAGGCCCAACATTTCTGTTGACTCATCCAGCTGTAAGGCATATAATTAGTTTCAAAACATCTCCTACTATGTCACTGATGCGTCGTGAAACAGTGTTGTTTGATGAAGGAATTGTCTGTAGTCTTTTCCCCCAGCCATATCCGCGGCAGTAGGGAAATTAAGTCATCCACAATAGTATGGGCCTTGCCTGTCCTAGCTACTCGGTAGCTCACCATATATGTCGCTTCTAGCCCCTTATTAGTGGTATCTGTTACTTTTATACATGTTACTACTCGAAAGTCGTCTTTATTCTCGCTCAAAAAACTCATGTTTCGTTTGTAAATGTCTGCGCATGAGTGAAAGTTTTCCGCGAGAGAGTAAGTAGCGGTTAATGTGATTGGATGATAATTATTTGACTAGGCTACCTGTATTTGACATTGTGTTATTTCGCAAAACACTAACGTTAGATGGTTTCATTTGATTTTTGGCAGACGAGAAGAAAAAAAACTCACCCAAACATATAGCCCCGTTAGAAAATGTAAATGTAATGTTTGAAAATGTGAAGAATTTATTTTTAAAGTAAAAAACCTTTTTGTGAATTACATTTTTATTTGGCGTACCGCCAAAGGCATGGCGTGTACCTAGTTTGGGAATACCTGGATTTGAGAATTGAGTTAAGATTACCAAGAATAAAAGTGTTCAGTGTTTATGTTGCTGCGTTTCTTTTATTCAATAAACCACTAGAAAGGCAATACATTTTGAAGACATGTTTCATTTGGGCTACACAATATTATTTGTCATGAAATCAATGGTTCTTATTGACCATTCTAACATTGATAACCGCTCTAAACGTGATATAATCTAATGGTTTATCAAAGGGCCCATAAACATAGTGTAGCGACCCGCACAGACAGCTGTGTGTTATGTGCTAGGCTAGGAGGTGGTTGTGTTGTACTGACCAGTACCCGGTGTTCGCGGGGTCCGACATGTCAATCAACCTGCTATCTGCCAATCACGGGAATGCCTGGAATGTTCTGATGCCGGGCATCCTGGTGGTTGGCGGAGTGGCGTGGAGGGGGGTTGGGCATTGGAAGTTAAGACCAGGTTCAGCCTTTGTTCTCTCTCTCTTACGTCTGGGCTTCATAAGAGAAGGTCACGATTGGCTTGTGGGTTATCTGTCATCTATTTGGCGTGTGCTACGGCCCAAACAGTAGCCTGTGTAAAGTTGGTTCAATAAACCGTCAATTCGCAAACTCAAGCCTCTGTCTGGACAATTGTTCATTTATGATCTAGTCAGGTCATTACAATAGATAAAAACGAATCTGTGCTGTGCTTTTCAATTGATAAATGATTGAACACTGCTCCCTGCTGGTCAAATGGCCACATTGAACTGCCTTTATTTTGAATTGAAAAAGGATGGAACCCCTCCAAGGATCAGATGTCAAGGATCAGCATGTCCCGTGCGAGCAAGGCAGGTTGATGTTTCCAGAGTTAGAGTAGTGCAGAGGCAGTGAAGAAAGTAGAGGAAGATGGGTCAAGGGGGAGGGATCCTCAGAGGAGTGGTGTGAGTAGTAGATCTGTACCAGTGCAGAGGGATAAACCAACAAGTGATATATGTTTCAGTAAGATTGGATTTTTGGCATTTATAGCAATGGTTATTAACTGTAATGCAGAGATGGAACGTAAGTCGCAGAAAATAGAGGTTGTGGTGGCAGCTGCAGAGAGGCATTTGGGTGTGTAAGACTTGACATCAGAAGAGTCACATGATGTGTTAAGTGGTGGTCCCATCCTTTCATGTTGTTGGCCTGAAGTAGGACTAAATAGATTTAAATAGTGGAGTATGGTATTTATTATTATTTAGAATTTTTATTGTGAGTGTAGTGTTAGATGGTAAGGTATTTGTTGTGTGTGTGTGTGTGTGTGTGTATGTATATATATATATATATATATATATATATATATATATATATATATATATATATATATAAGCATTGTATAAGGGAGTTATACTCCAGTATAGTAGGTGGCAGTAATGCAACATTTATTGGATGCCAACCGCCGTTAAACCTCATCGAAGAAGAAGTAGAACATAAAATAATAAAAAATTATTACTATGTAAGGAAGTGGAGGGTGAGCCCAAACTAGCAATTCGATGTGGCTTTATTTAGCTAATCTTGGAATGAAATCAATAGTTTTAAAATATAAAAGTAGCCAGTCTATTAAAATTAGCTTGATGAGAAATATGTGTTTACAACTAGCTAGCTAGCTACGTCAGTGCAGGGCTAAATTACAGAGCCCGGACCTAACTAGTTATGTTAGGTAACATTAATTACAGTAGCTTAACTAATTAGGTAGCTAGAGTAATGTCAACAAACCTGTTTAGTCAATCGATTTTGTATAATTGCATGATACCAAATTTTGAATTTTGGCGACAACGTTATCATTAGTATTTGAAATGGTCACTCGCCTCCAGAAAGTCACTCATCAACCCAAGTTGATTTTGACTAGCCCAAAAGAGAGAACTCCAGGGTTAGCTAATAATAGCTAGGTGTCAGTCAAGTCTCTGTAAGAATGGGTTTTCAGGCTGACAAATATAATACTGTAATTCCATGGCATTCATACATTCCATAAGGTCCCAACTAACACATTGAATCACATGACCATAGCCTTATAGACTGTCAATGGCAGGGCAACAGTTGTCATCTGATTTACGGCCCAGATGTGGATCCATACACCTTGCTCTTGTGTTCTTTGACATACTCTTTGTTGTTTCAGATCAAACAGAAGATCACAGGATGGATACTAGTGGGAAACCCTCCACAGCCCAATTTCTGCTATTAGCCACCAGCTCAGCACTTACTGCAGTCTTCTACTCTGTGTACTGGAGGAGGACAACAACCGTAGCTAGATTAAAGGTAATAACATTGCAGCCTTGCCTCATCTATATTATCTACCTTATCTCTTTAAATCTGTTAGTAGCATGTTTAGTAGTTAGGCTAAACATTGGCAAGCGACACATTGAAGGTGGTTTAAAATATTTTGTTTGCAACTTACCAGAGCACACCACTGCGCCCAGAAATCCAATGTAACGTTATCAATAGTTCAGACAGTGTTTTTATATCATTGCAGTTGACCAGGAAACGATGTAACTTAATCACAATGTCTATAACTGCATTGACAATGAACATTTGAGGTTTTTGATTATTATTCAATATCATTTATGTTTTACAGGGAGCCAAGAAAGTGTCTATTGATCAGGATATGAAGAACATCCTGACAGAAGCACCAGGAAAATGTGTCCCGTACGCTGTTATTGAAGGTGTTGTGAGATCTGTGAAAGAAACCTTGAACAGCCAGTTTGTGGACAACTGCAAAGGGGTCATCGAGAGGTTAACTCTAAAGGAGAAGAAGATGGTGTGGAATCGCACCACTCATCTCTGGTAAGTGCTAAAGTACACTAAAGTGTTATAATATTTTGCACCCTCTCTTACTGTTAGCTCAATTTGTGTGGATTTATTTTTTGTGTGTGGAGACACTTTCACACACTGACGATGGCCTAGTAATGGCTAACTTTTGTTCTGCTTATGCTACCTCCTAGAATGAATTAATAAATATGGTACCTTTTTTAAAAGTAAAAGAAAATATAAAAACAAACTTGATGATGAAAAACATTATACTCTATACTGTATCTTTTTGTGGATATACATCTCTGTAGGTATCTAATATTTTATACCTGTCAGGAACGAGAGTGAAAAGGTCATCCACCAGCGTACCAACACGGTGCCCTTTGACCTGGTGTCCCACGACGAGGCTGTGGCAGCCACCATTCGGGTCATCCGTCCCCTGGACTCCTCGGAGCTGGACCTGGAGACCACCTATGAGAACTTTCACCCCACTGCCCAGTCCCTGACCAACGTCATCGGCCACTTCATCAGCGGGGAGCGCCCTAAAGGTGTGGTCCTGTGTGGCTCAGTTGGTAGAGCATGGTCTTTGCAACACCAGGGTTGTGGGTTCAATTCCCGCTGGGGCCACCCATACTTACTAAACTAGGGGGGAAAAATACCATGAATTTCAATAAATGTAATCCATGGAATGGTCCTTGGGAAGAAGGATTGTTGATATATATTTGACATTTGTATCTAAAAGCATAATTTTGAAATAATTAATCAAAGCAAAGTTAATATATTTATGCCATTTTGGACCCAGGCCTCCTTAATGTTTAATCTGTAGGTTTCAATATATTGATGAACATTACACACCCTACAGGCATATCAAAGTTCCAGATTGGAATCGCTGCAGCTTTTAGAGTTATGATCAGTGGTGTAGTGGAGGGTGAACACACTTTTTCAAATAGATTCAATATTCAAATAGTCTGGATAAACATTTGATTAGATGTTCAGGAGTCTTATGGCTTGGGGGTAGAGGCTGTTTAAAAGCCTCTTTTGACTTGGCGCTCTGGTACCGCTTGTCGTTAGGTAGCAAAGAGAACAGTCTATGACTAGGTTGGCAGGAGTCTTTGGCAATTTTTAGGGTCTTCCTCTGACACCGCCTGGTATAGAGGTTCTAGATGGCAGGAAACTTGACCCCAGTGATGTACTGGGCCGTACGCACTACCCTCTGTAGTGCTTTGTGGTCGGAGGCCGAGCAGTTGCCATACTAGGCAGTGATGCAACCAGTCAGGATGCTCTTGATGGTGCAGCTGTAGAACCGTTTGAGTATCTGTAAACCCATGCCAAATCTCCTGAGGGGGAATAGGTTTTGTCATGCCCTCTTCACAACTGTCTTGGTGTGCTTGGACCATGTTAGTTTGTTGGTGATGTGGACACCAAGAAACTTGAAGCTCTCAACCTGCTCCACTACAGCCCCGTCAATGAGAATGGGGGCGTGCTCGGTCCTCTTTTTCATGTAGTCCACTATAATCTCCTTTGTCTTGATCACATTGTGGGAGATGTTGTTGTCTTGGCACCACACGGTCAGGTCTCTGACCTCCCTATAGGCTATCTCATCGTTGTCGTTGATCAGGCCTACCACTGTTGTCATCTGCAATTTATTTTTTATTTAACTAGGCAAGAACACATTCTTATTTACAATGATGGCCTAGGAACAGTGGGTTGTCAGGAGGTTCAGGATCCAGTTGCAGAGGGAGGTGTTTAGTCCCAGGGTCCTTAGCTTAGTGATGATCTTTGAGGGTACTATGGTGTTGAACGCTGAGCTGTAGTCAATGAATAGAATTCTCACATAGGTGTTCCATTTGTCCAGGTGGGAAAGGGCAGTGTGGAGTGCAATTGAGATTGCATCTGTTTATCAGATTGCATCTGTGTATCTGATGGGGTGGTATGCAAATTGAAGTGGGTCTAGAGTTTCTGGGATAATGGTGTTTATGTGAGCCATGACCAGCCTTTCAAAGCACTTCATGGCTATAGACGTGAGTGCTACGGTTCGGTAGTCGGAGACCAGGGAGGCCAAATCTACACTGGAGTTGTTTACCAAGAAGACAGTGAATGTTCCTGAGTGGCCAAGTTACAGATTTGATTTTAAATCTGCTTGAAAATGTATGGCAAGACCTGAAAATAGTTGTCTAGCAATGATCAATAACCAATTTGAGCTTGAAGAAGTTTAAAAAAGATTAATGGGCAAATATTGCACAATCCAGGTGTGGAAAGCGCTTACACTTACCCAGAAAGTATTGACTCAGGGGTGTGAATACTTATGTAAATGAGATATTTCTGTATTTAATTTTCAATACATAACCCAACAATTTCAAAAAACATGTTTTCACTGTCATTATGCGGTATTGTGTGTAGATGGGTGAGGGAAAAAATGTATTTAATCCATTTTGAATTCTGCCTGTAACACAACAAAATGTGGAATAAGTCGAGGGGTCTGAATAAGGGATTTATTATTTTAGATCATTCAGAGTCTGTCACTGTTTGTCATAAGTTTTGAACAGGGCGCCTTTCCTTCGCCGGTTGGGCCGTTTGGGATTTTTTTATGCCAAATTGGAGTATTCCCACTTCTCCAGGCACCACTACACCACTGGTTGAGATCCAATTAGATAAAATGACCGAATGGGAAACTGTATTCAAAATGGTTGCTCTCTGCTGGTGATTTGCAGGATGTGCAATGTTACAAGTAAGTAAAAGGAGGCTTGTGATTGGTTTACATTGCCTACTATGCCAATTTCTCTGGGCCATAACTTTTAACCTAGCAGAAATCCCTGGGTAAGGCCAAAATGTCAAATGTGCCAACTTTGATCAATTATTTCTCAATTATGCTTTTAGATACAAACGTCATATGTCAACAATTCTTCCTCCAAAGGACTATTCTATGGATTATTTTGTGAAAATCTCCAAAATCATGGTCTTTTTTTGTCCTGGTTTCGTGAGGAATCAGTCATTTGAATAATGTAATGTACTTTGTGATTGATATACTTTTATCCAATAAATCAATCAATAAAATTATATCCTAAATGGTATGTTATTATTATCTTAGGTATCCACGAGATGGAGGAGATGTTACGTCTGGGGGAGAGTGTGACCGGGGTCGGGGAGCTGGTGCTGGACAACAACCTGGTGAAGCTCCAGCCTCCCAAGCAGGGCCTGAGGTACTTCCTCAGCCGACTGGACTATGACTCCCTGGTGGAGAAGCAGCAGATCACAGTCAGGTTCTGGAGGATCCTGACTATGATGTTTGGTGTAGTTGCTTCCACAACGCTCTTCTTCATCCTGTGGAAGCAGTGGGCTTACCATACACAGAGGAGGAAGAAGAAGATTGTTCTGGAGGAATTCAAGGAGCAGCAGAGGAAGAGGATGAGGGAGCTGAATGTGGAGGAGGCCAGTGTTTCCCCTAGTGCCTGTACAGTGTGTTTGAGCCAGGAGCGTTCCTGTGTGTTCCTGGAGTGTGGGCATGTCTGTGCTTGTGACCGGTGCTACCAGGCACTGTCAAAGCCAAAGAAGTGCCCTATCTGCAGGGCGACGATAGAGAGGGTAGTGCCTCTTTATAACAGCTAATGGACAATGCCATTTGGATGGCCATTGTAAATGGACTGATCTAATGTCACTGAAAAAAGGATTGTCGGCTTGTAGCTTGATCTGAGTTATATCAGTTGAAATGAAAACGTCATATCCAGGATCCTTCTTAGTTGTAGAATCAACCCAGAACTTGAATGTTTTCACCTTTCTCCAAAGCACACATCAAAGCCATTTTGAATAAATAAAGACAAACAAAATAAATATATCCTCAACCTATTTTACAAATCTGTTGGCCCTATACTATCCACACACATGTATGTAAATGCTTGTCTGCCAGGAGAGGGTGATGTCTGCCTTGCATACCTTTTCAACAGGGAAGAAAGAGTACATCATATTTTATGATTTATATAAACCATTGCATTTGCTCTAAGCAGAAAATGCACAGAAATTATGTACAAAATAAAGGTATTTGCATATTAAAAACCATTTGATAAAGTACCAAGTTTTTTAAGTGACAATCAGTAAGTTATCATAAAAGAAGGCGCAATACACAATGGTGTTAATAACTTATTCATGAAGTGTTGACTGTTACGGGATGTCCATTGAACCGAGAAAGTAAAGAATAAACACAATATCACGAGCGTGTCGTGACGAGACAAGTGAATGCACCAGGAAAAGGCTACCTCAGTCGGATCTTCTGCCAATTCTGCTAGGGATTGTTTTGCATCGCTCTCCTACACTATTTGCATTTCTCTCCATCAGACTTTTATTCTGTAAATGACTATTCCATCGATAAAATACCCATTTATTCGTAAAGAGGACGGAACATTTTGGATAAAATGTGTTTTATGCAAGCGATATCATAGGCTACAGTATAATGTTCAGTTGATTATCAAATCATCGTTTTCACTGACGTCTTTCAGTATCGATTATTGACTAAGCTTTTATTGTGAAGACATTGCGGAAAGTATTGCCTTACAATGAGAAAAACTCATTATGGTGCTGATGGCGACAGGTCTCCATCACCGGTCTCCTTGCAGGATGCCAACAACTTCTATTGTAGCCTACTTCACAGACTAAAAAAAAACACCTCAACTCTAACAGATTGGGAGAAGTGAAAGAGGTGAGAGGCTATTGTCAGCCATAGGACATCTCTAAATCATTACAGTAAAGGCAATAAACACTTTTGGAAATAGGACAAAGGCCTAGTGTGTGTGTGTCCAAAAATACAGTCGGCCTCTTATTGGAAAATGTGTTCATATTTACCAGTGGCATTACTGGACACAGCATGTAAAATTAACTTTCCCATGAATAGATAAAGGCTGAGTTGAAATCCACTATCTCGTAGTTGATGCTTGCCTGCATCCTGAATCAGAATCTGACTGAATTCTCACAATTGTGTTCTCTTATCAGCAGTTGTCATTGAAGATGACAGAATAGATGGTGAGCTGAAAGACCCAACAAAAATAACAACTGCTGGTGTCTAAAATATGGTTGGAAGATCAAATATAGGCCTACCCTACCCTCCTTGCTCAACAAATAAACCATTTGGAGTGTTATGGTATTGTAATCCTCAGCAACTTGTCCTCCCAAGTTTAGCTTGAGATGTAGACCCCCCCCCCAAAAGTACTTGAGCAATTTGATTGGTTGATGATAGGCCTGTGACATCAGATCTCAACAATGATTGGAGAAGTGTTTAGCATCACCAGGAAGCTTAGGCTACCACATCCTTATATATGCATTTTTTTTCATAAGCGCAACGTGACTGCAAGACAGGTTGGAATGTCTGACTGAAATACGGGAAAAATCAACCTTTCTAAATTGGTGGTGTTTGAATTTGTTGATAAAATGCGGGACATGATTGTTTGGTTGCGGGGCGAAGGGACAAAATGCAACACTGTCCCGCACAATCCGAGACGTGGTCACCCTACCTTTTTGCAGTGATGAAATACTGAACCACTTGTTTTTTACAGAATGACAATTGAAGGAAAACCATTTGTATTAATCATGCACTTGTTGCTGTTCCTAGTTGTACTTATGCCATTGCTCTGAACTGCCGGCTCATTCTAATGTGAAAATCTATTTTTGTATCAGGCAGCTACCTATGAAACAACAAACAACTAGAATGACTTTGGCGATGTAATTTACAAAATAGCCTCCAACACCCTACTTAGCAAATTGGATGCAGTCTATCACAGTGCCATCCATTTTGTCACCAAAGCCCCATATACTAACCACCATTGCAACCTGTATGCTCTCGTTGGCTGGTCCTCGCTACATATTCGTCGCCAAACCCACTGGCTCCAGGTCATCTATAAGTCTTTGCTAGGTGAAGCTCTGCCTTATCTCAGCTCACTGGTCACCATAGCAACACCCACCCGTAGCACGCACTCCAGCAGGTATATTTCTATGGTAATCCCCAAAGCCAACACCTTTCTTTCCAGTTGTCTGCTTCCAATGACTGGAACGAATTGCAAAAATCACTTAAGTTGGAGACATATCTCCCTCACTAACTTCAAACATTGGCTGTCAGAGGAGCTTACAATTCGCTGCAACTGTACACAGCCCATCTGTAAATAGCCCATCCAACCAACTACCTACCTCATCCCCATATTTTTTTTATTTTTATTATTCTCTTTTGCACACCAGTATTTATACTTGCACATCCTCATCTGTGCATCTATCACTCCAGTGTTAATTGCTAAATTGTTATTACTTCGCCACTATGGCCTATTTATTGCCTTACCTCCTTACTTGATTTGCACACGCTGTACACAGATTTTATATTGTGTTATTGACTGTACGATTGTTTATCCCATGTGTAACTCTGTGTTGTTGTTTTTGTCGCACTGCTTTGCTTTATCTTGGCCAGGTCGCAGTTGTAAATGAAAACTTGTTCTCAACTGGTTAAATAAAGGTGAAATAAAAAAGGTATTTAACCTACCTGGTTAAATAAAGGTGAAATAAAAAATGTAAAAATCATGTTTTTGTGATTGTAACAGTCAACACATTTGATAGTATTGTGCTGTCCTAGGGTCACAACAGGTCACAACTGTCCCAAATATCTCAGATGATGCCAGCATATTAATTTATTCTCAGTGATACACTACATCACCAAATGTATGTGGACAGCTGCTCGTCGAACATCTCCTTCCAAAATCATGCGCATTAATATGGAGTTAGTGCCCCCCCCTTTGCTGCTATAACAGCAGCAAAGGGCTTTCCACTAGATGTTGGAACATTGCTGCAGGGACTTGCTTCAGCCACGAGCATTCATTAGGTCAGGCACTGATGTTGGACGATTAGGCCTGGCTCACGGTCGGTGTTCCAATTCATCCCAAAGGTGTTCGATGGAGTTGAGGTCAGGGCTCTGTGCAGGCCAGTCAAGTTCTTCCACACTGATCTCGACAAACCATTTCTGTATGGACCATGCTTTGTGCAAGGGGGCATTGTCATGCTGAAACAGGAAAAGGCCTTCCCCAATCTGTGTGTGACTGAAATAGCCGAAAACACTAATTTGAAGGGGTGTCCACATACCTTTATATATACAGTGCCTTATTCTAAAATTGATTAAATAAATAATTTCCCTCATCAATCTACACACAATACCCCATAATGACAAAGCGAATAAAATAACAGAACTACCTTATTTACATAAATATTCTGTTGATCATCCTTGAGTTGTTTCAACAACTTGCAAAAACCAAGCCATAAGGTCGAAGGAATTGTCCGTAGAGCTCCGAGACTGTGTTGAGGCACAGATCTGGGGAAGGGTACCAAAAATGTTCTGCACTATTGAAGGTCCCGAAGAACACTGTGGCCTCCATCATTTTTAAATGAAAGAAGTTTGGAACCACCAAGACTCTTCCTAGAGCTGGCTTCCCAGCCATACTGAGCAATTGGGAGAGAAGGGCCTTGGTCAGGGATGTGACCAAGAACCCAAGGTCACTCTGACAGAGCTCTAGAGTTCCTCTGTGGAGATGGGAGAATCTTCCAGAAGGACAACCATCTCTGCAGCACTCTACCAATCAGACCTTTATGGTAGAGTGGTCAGACGGAAGCCAATCCTCAGTAAAAGGCACATGACAGCCCTCTTGGAGTTTGCCAAAGGCACCTAAAGAACTCTCAGACCATGATAAACAAGATTCTCTTGTCTGATGAAACCAAGATTGAACTCTTTGGCCTGAATTCCAAGCGTCACATCTGGAGGAAACCTGGCACCATCTCTACAGTGAAGCATGGTGGTGGCAGCATCATACTGTGGGGATGTTTTTCAGCAGCAGGGACTGGGAGACTAGTCTGGATCGAGGGAAAGATGAACAGGCGATGTACAAGAGAGATCCTTGATGAAAACCTGCTCCAGAGTGCTCAGGACCTCAGACTGGGGCAAAGGTTCACCTTCCAATAGGACAACAACCCTAAGCACACAGCCAAGACAATACAGGAGTGGCTTCGGGACAAGTCTCTGAATGTCTTTGAGTGGCCCAGCCAGAGCCTGGACTTGAACCCGATCTAACATCTCTGGAGAGACCTGAAAATAGCTGTGCAGCGACACTCCCCTTCCAACATAACAAAGCTTGAAAGGATCTGCAGAGAAGAATCAGATAAACTCCCCAACTACAGGTGTGCTAAGCTTAGCGTCATAACCAAGAAGACTTGAGGCAGTAATCACTGCCAAAGGTGCTTCAACAAAGTACTGATTAAATGGTGTGAAAACTTATGTAAATATGATATGATATTTGCAAAAATGTCTAAACCTGTTTTTGCTTTGTCATTATGGGGTATTGTATGTATATTGAGAAAAACAATATAATCAAGGCTTTAATGTAACAAAATGTGGAAAAGGTCAAGGGGTCTGAATACTTTCCGAATGCACTGTATTGTGTTGCTTATAGCTCTTCTGAAGCATTTCCAATATGAGTTTAAATTGAAAACCTTCCTCTTTCATGGTTTGCTACAAAAACAATCCCTGCCTGTCAATTTATCAAAGGTTCAAATGCTCCGCTGGCAGACAATGGGGACTAGGTTTGATGTGAACATTTACTATTCATTATATACCAACAGAGACTCAACATAACCTCCGCTCGAGCCCAGAGAGCGACAAGCCATCTCATTGAGTGGCAGCGGATGCTCATGTCACAGTCGGACAGGGTTATTGAAAAGATCCAGGGAAAACCACCCAAACACAGGCAGGAGGCATACCATCAGGAAAGGGTAGTATGATATTCTCACTTTCTTTTCTTTCGTATCATGTATTTTCTTTCTTTTCTTCCTTTTGGCTCCACAGACATGGTTTACATAACGGAGGATCAGATATCCTTGCTGCTGAGTGACTGTCACCAGGACAGTAGTCGCTCAGTGGCAGTTATATAAGATGCCATGTAACTGTAAGCAATACTGGGTTCAAGGGCCTGGCTACAGTTATTGCGCTTTTCACGGGCAAAGGGCAGATGCAGTACAGTTCTCTATTAGAGTTAATGAGCACCATTCACCTCCTCATTTGGTACAGCTTGGTGACCTTTTCAGTGGTTACAATATGCCTAGTTCAAATAGGACTGGTGTGTGAATTTTCAAACTTAATGGAATATGCAACGTTCCTATACATCAGATGATTTTTAAAGGCATAAACTGGTTTGCTATGTCAGCTTGAAAAGTTATGCCCACGCATACTATAGATTAATTTGATGGTCTGGGTAGCCATTTGATTAGCTGTTCAGGAGTCTTATGGCTTGGGGGTAGAAGCTGCTTAGGAGCCTCTTGGACCTAGATTTGGTGCTCCGGTACCGCTTGCCTTGCGGTAGCATAGAGAGAACAGTCTATGACTAGGGTGGCTGGTGTCCTTGAGCATTTTTAGGGCCTTCCTCTAATACCGCCTGGTATAGAGGTCATGGATGGCAGGAAGCTTGACCCCAGTACTACCCTCTGTAGAGATTTATGGTCGGAGGCCAAGCCAGACAGTGATGCAACCCGTCAAGATGCTCTCGATGGTGCAGCTGAATAACCTTTTGAGATCTGAGGACCCATGCCAAATCTTTTCAGTCTCCTGAGGGGGAATAGGTTTTATCGTGCCCTCTTCACAACTGTCTTGGTGTGCTTGGACCATGTTAGTTTGTTTGTCTTGATCACGTTGAGGGAGAGGTTGTTGTCCTTGCACCACACGGTCATGTCTCTGACCTCCTCCCTATATGCTGTCGCTTCGGGGGTGTGCTCGATCCCCTTTTTCCTGTAGTCCACAATCATCTCCTTTGTCTTGATCACATTGAGGGAGAGGTTGTTGTCCTTGCACCACACGGTCATGTCTCTGACCTCCTCCCTATATGCTGTCGCCTCGTTGTCAGTTATCAGGCCTACCACTGTTGTGTCATCAGCAAACTTAATGATGGTGTTGGAATCATGCCTGGCCATGCAGTCATGAGTGAACAGGGAGTACAGTAGGGGACTGAGCACGCACCCCTGAGGGGCCCCCGTGTTGAGAATCAGCGTGGCGGATGTGTTGTTACCTACCCTTATCACCTGCGGGCAGCCCGTCAGGATGTCCAGGATCCAGTTGCAGGGGGAGGTGTTTAGTCCCATGGTCCTTAGCTTAGTGATGAGCTTTGAGGGCAATGGAGATTGCATCATCTGTTTTGTGCAGTATGCACATTGGAGTGAGTCTAGGGTTTCTGGGAATATGGTGTTGATGTGAACCATGGCCAGCCCTTTTAAAGCCTTTCATGGCTACAGATGTGAGTGCTACGGGTTGGTAGTCATTTAGGCAGGTTACCTTAGTGTTTTTGAGCACATGGACTTTGGTGGTCTGCTTGAAACATGTTGCAGACTCAGACAGGGAGAGGTTGAAAATGTCAGTAAAGACCCTTGCCAGTTGGTCAGCACATGCTCGGAGTACACGCCCTGGTAATCCGTCTGTTCCTGCGACCTTGTGAGTCTTGACCAGTTTGAAGGTCTTACTCACATCGGCTGCGGAGAGCGTAATCACACAGTCGTCCGGAACAGCTGATGCTCTCATGAATGTTTCAGTGTTACTTGCCTCGAAGCGAGCATAGAAGTTATTTAGCTCGTCTGGTAGGCTTGTGGCCCTGAGCAGCTCTCGGCTGGGCTTCCCTTTGTAGTCTATAATAGTTTTCAAGCCCTGCCACATCAAATCAAATCAAATCAAATTTATTTATATAGCCCTTCGTACATCAGCTGATATCTCAAAGTGCTGTACAGAAACCCAGCCTAAAACCCCAAACAGCAAGCAATGCAGGTGTAGAAGCACGGTGGCTAGGAAAAACTCCCTAGAAAGGCCAAAACCTAGGAAGAAACCTAGAGAGGAACCAGGCTATGTGGGGTGGCCAGTCCTCTTCTGGCTGTGCCGGGTGGAGATTATAACAGAACATGGCCAAGATGTTCAAATGTTCATAAATGACCAGCATGGTCGAATAATAATAAGGCAGAACAGTTGAAACTGGAGCAGCAGCACAGTCAGGTGGAAGTTGAAACTGGAGCAGCAGCATGGCCAGGTGGACTGGGGACAGCAAGGAGTCATCATGTCAGGTAGTCCTGGGGCATGGTCCTAGGGCTCAGGTCAGTTGAAACTGGAACAGCAGCATGGCCAGGTGGACTGGGGACAGCAAGGAGTCATCATGTCAGGTAGTCCTGGGGCATGGTCCTAGGGCTCAGGTCCTCCGAGAGAGAGAAAGAAAGAGAGAAGGAGAGAATTAGAGAACGCACACTTAGATTCACACAGGACACCGAATAGGACAGGAGAAGTACTCCAGATATAACAAACTGACCCCAGCCCCCCGACACATAAACTACTGCAGCATAAATACTGGAGGCTGAGACAAGCGTCGGAGCCGGTTTAATACGATTCGATCTTAGTCCTGTATTGATGCTTTGCCTGTTTGATGGTTCGTCGGAGGGCATAGCGGGATTTCTTATAAGCTTCCGGGTTAGAGTCCCGCTCCTTAAAAGCGGCAGCTCTACCCTTTAGCTCAGTGCGAATGTTACCTGTAATCTATAACTTCTGGTTGGGGTATGTACGTATAGTCACTGTGGGGACAACGTCGTCAATGCACTTATTGATAAAGCCAGTGACTGATGTGGTGTACTCCTCAATGCCATCAGAAGAATGCCGGAACATGTTCTAGTCTATGATAGCAAAACAGTCCTGTAGTTTAGCACCTGCTTCATCTGACCACTTTTGTTGCTTCCTGCTTAAATTTTTGCTTGTAAACTGGAATCAGGAGGATAGAATTATGGTCAGATTTGCCAAATGGAGGGCGAGGGAGAGCTTTGTGCCTCTGGATGAGCGTTTTCCTGTTTGCTTATGGCGGTATACAGCTCACAGAGTGCGGTTTTAGTGCCAACATTGGTCTGTGGTGGTATGTAGACAGATATGCAATATAATAGTCCATTATATCATAACACCTTAATGTCCCCCCCCCCACCACCACCACCAATACCACCACACACACGCACACACACACACTGAGCAAACACAAGTAATTACAAGGTCTAGCTCCACACAGCAGTCCATAGAGATGCATCGTGGTGCAGATCTATAAAAATAAATCCTACCTAGTCTCAACATTGAAGCAACAACTGCACTGGGAGACGGAGCTGGAGGCTTCGAGCAGTTGCCAAGGCAACTGTCCTGGTGCTGGCAGTCTGTGTGGTGTGTGTTATGTGTTACGTTTTCTCAGCTCACAGTTGTCATACCAAGAGTGCCGCCATGTGTTATCACAGTTTCCTGAGGAAATTGCTGTACCCCAGGGTGTCTAACATGATGATTCCTATCACATTTTAATGATATCAGCAGGAGATAGAAACTTCAATTAAGCCAACAACCAGACAGGGTGAGGCTAAAGTCTCACACAATGTAATGCATGGTGTGCACTGTTTTTCAACAGTATGGATCACTAAGGCTGCATTTACACAGGCAGCCCAATTCTGAACTTTTGCCAAATTATTTGCAAAAGATCTGTTTTGTTTGGTTAATTAGTGGCAAAAGAGAAAAATTGGGCTGCCTGTGTAAACACAGCACAATTGCCTCATTGCCCTGTCGTATGTCTCAAATTTTGATCAGTAATTAATTCACTCATTATATTGACACGCTCCTGTAAGATGGAGAAACGCAGCATCCTGATCATCTGAAAAGCAATGTGAGACCATGCTGGTGAAGCATTTTAATCTACTGTCATGTGCTGTGAATTGAAACCTGAGAAACAAGCTTCCAGATAAATGAGTCTACATCCTATAATGTTGGTAAATGGCTCCTTTGCAGACAAAAATAATTCAGCAGATCTTTTAATCGGCAACATGTAACTTCAGTATAAAACAGGGATTGTGGCTTTTTCTTTTCCCATCTTCTTACTCTGTAACACACACACTTCAAGTCCTTCTGATTAATAATGCACATTTACTATGGGCTGCATATTAGATGTTTGAAAGTGAGGTGTTGTTTTGATTAAGCGTTGTGTGTTTTGTTCTTCAATCACGTCAGTTAAGGATGATCTTTCAAAATGTTGACTCCCTTCAGTTGGGGCCTATTCCTTGGGGAGCCCTCGCCATTCCACAAATGTGTTCTATTCCAACACAAGCACTCCTGATTCAAGTAGTCCACGGACCTAATCATCAAGCTCTTGATTAATTGAATCAGGCGTACAGTGCTGGAATAACAAATATGTCCATGACATGATACTGGGTTAAAATATATGTGATGGATTATGTGTGCCAGGTGGAATTACTGTAATATATGGTAGAGTTGCTCATAGTGGGCTCTTCTGTATCTAGCTGAATATCATTGATGTAGCCCTTACATCCAAACCATGATTTCAAATTATTTATCTATTGTGGCTGGCATTTCCTACTGGCCAAACAGAGCTATTGAGACAAACACACTGAGCACTGACAATGTTGTTTGTTTTATGAAAACAAATGAAGTGTATTATGTATTCATGGAAGCAACCAGTCCACCTGCCTACATAAGATAATACAAATCAACCATGAGGAAAATGAGAAATATAATTGATTAATTATACATGAAAATGGTTCCGCTTTTATCAACCTCGTGATCATTTATAATATTGCCCCTCCTATAGCGGTAAGGATAGACACCATTCTAAATAGGAGTTATATCCGTTGTCATTAAATATGCCCCCAATTCAAAGCTAATGCAGCTATATACAATAATTGTAGATACAAATCAGGATACTAATCATCGCTGGTGATTTACGATTGTAACCTATACCGTAACGATACTAGTGAGCATACCCGTCTCTGTACTCTATTTTCTACTAGCCCAGATTATACCTTTGTCTTTCTCCTTGAGACCTGGGCCTTGCCTGCTTGCTAATTGAATTCACCGGTGTGTAATTACTCTGCACCTCTGTCAGACCGATTGGGCCGTGTAATAGTAGCTTTGAAAGGCTACAACGATTACTGGAGCAGTAGTGGATATTCAAGTGAATCTTTTGTTCTGTAACAATCTTTAACCCCGTAGTAGTGAGACTGACATCAAAGGGTGTTTCTGCATTAAACATGAACATTTCTATTCAAATATAAGGTTGGTCTAGGTACAACACCGAGCCACACTGAGATGGTAAAAACAATAGGAGGGCTTCAAGGAGGGAGTGAATCAGTGAAGTTGCCCAAGTAGCTGTGATGTGCACTTTTAGGTCATCATAAAAGGATTACCAGTGAGAGGAGGGCCATTAGGTTCATCTTGCTTGATTACCTGAGAATAGTCTGGGGTCCTCAGAGAGTACCACTGTCAGTTAATACCTCCTCTGATGGAGAGTGCTCAGGGTAGCTATGATGGTTATGTGGTAAATGGCTTGTTTGGTTGTAGGAGAGTGCGAAGAGACTCAGGGTCAGCCAGGGTAAAGAAAAACACAGTAGAGAACTCAATTTCACAATTTATTACTGTTTCAAAACTGTTTCTAGCTCCTAGCCAACTGTACATTACAAATATAGCTCTGTTCAGTGCCCTCTTTTGCCCTATTTTGTTCATTGAAAAGAGTGCATACACAATATTCAAAGAAGATATTCTTGAGGTCTGTCATTCCAAGTTCCAAACAATATGTATGCCAATTTGTTTTTTAAAGTTTTTTTTACCACTGAGACACTTCTGTTCTGACTATTCCATGCAAGGGCAGATGTAGACAGCCCACAAACAAACATTACAATCAGAAATGCACATTGGACCATCCGACATACACATGGCCAAAAGTATGTGGACACCCCTTAAAATTCGTGGATTTGGCTATTTTAGCCACAC
This sequence comes from Oncorhynchus nerka, assembly GCF_034236695.1. NCBI lineage: Eukaryota > Metazoa > Chordata > Actinopteri > Salmoniformes > Salmonidae > Oncorhynchus > Oncorhynchus nerka. The sequence goes on from NC_088415.1 coordinate 38,587,693, forward strand.
CAGTTGCTGACAGGTGTATAAAATCGAGCACACAGCCATGCAATCTCAATACAAACACATTGGCAGTAGAATGGCCCGTACTCCACTGTCATAGGATGCCACCTTTCCAAAAAGTCAGTTTGTCAAATTTCTGCCCTGCTAGAGCTGCCTCGGTCAACTGTAAGTGCTGTTATGGTGACGTGGAAAGTCTAGGAGCAACAACGGCTCAACCATGAAGTTGTAGGCCACACAAGCTCACAGAACGGGACCGCCGTGTGCTGAAGCGTGTAAAAATTGTCTGTCCTCGGTTGCAACAGTCACAACGAGTTCCAAACTGCCTCTGGAAGCAATATCAGCACAAGAACTGTTCATCAGGAGCTTCATGAAATGGGTTTCCATGGCCGACCAGCCGCACACAAGACTAAGATTGCCATTCGCAATGCCAAGCATTGGCTGGAGTGGTGTAAAACTCTGGAGCAGTGGAAATGTGTCCTCTGAAGTGCTGAATCACATTTCACCATCTAGCAGTCCGATGGACGAATCTGGTATGTATGTGTATGTGGACACCCTTTAAAATTTGTGGATTTGGCTATTTCAGCCACACACAGTTTGGGGAAGGCCCTTGCTTGTTTCAGAAGGACAATTCCCCTGTGCACAAAGCAAGGTCCATACAGAAATGATTTGTCAAGATCGGTGTGGAAGAACTTGACTGAACAGAGCCCTGATCTCAACCCCATCGAACACCTTTGGGATGAATTGGAACGCCAACTGCGAGCCAGGCATAGTCGCCCGACATCAGTGCCTGACCTCACTAATGCTCTTGTGGCTGAATGGAAGCAAGTCCCCGCAGCAATGTTCCAACATCTAGTTGGATGCCTTCCCAGAAGAGTGGAGGCTGTTATAGCAGCATAGGGGACACTAACTCCATATTAAATGCCCATGATATTGGAATGAGACGTTCGACAAGCAGGTGTCCATATACTTGGCCATGTAGCGTATGCCTACTCCAATTCTACTCATGGTGCAACAAAAATCTTCCAGACAGGGTCTATACTACTGTTGGCTATTGTCATTCCGTGTAACACAATGAGAGCAGTAACTTGGAACAGCATTGTGTAAACCTTTTATCCATGTCAAAACTGTTATGCTATTTATTTTTGTCAAAGTCAAGAACGGTTTAAATCAATTTATTGCATCCCAGAATAGATGTACAAGCCAATATTAGCTAGAAAAGGTATCCAAATGTCATGACTTGGACTCCACTGTACCTATAATGACGATGCAAAAGTTGGAGTCCTCAAAGGCCGGCCCTCTTACGCTTGTTTCCATTCATATTCCTCACTGACATGAGGCCATTTGTCAGGGTTCTATATAGAACACAAATATGTACTTTACAAGCAACACACCATGACCTCATTTAAAAGTGAAAAAAATATGGTAATAGTTTACTGGTGCATTGCTCTCTTCTCCCAGTCTGGGATGTCTCCCCCCCAGCTCTGAGAGATCTGTAATTTTACAAAAGGAAAATAATGCATTACACGTGGACAGGATTTTCCCATCCAGTACTACATGGCAATATGTCGTTCAACTCATACCAATAAAACATTTAATTTCTCACCAAATATTTTTTAAATCATTCCCCATTAGCTGCTCTTCCATCTTTAATAAATCTTCCGGACTCGGGCGACTGTCCTTTAAAAAGGTCACAGATGTCACAAAGGAGATATAGGACTCTTTTTTTACATTTCTGAAACAAAGTAGTTTGACATTTGTTCACTTCCTAATGTCACAGCCTAATTTGAATATCATTCAAAATGGTTTAAAAAGGAAGTGTCATACTTGCTTCCAGCATAGAAATAAGGTCTGAGCCGTTGCAGCGCTTTGGTGAGGGAGAAGGAGACCGCTGTCTCCCACATGACCCATCCCTGGAGAACGAAGGCTCAAGATTCTCTGCAGTAAAATATTGGACAACATCATGGCAATTCTTGGTACAACTAGAATACCAATGGGGTTTGCTTACTTTTTTGAAGGGTCCTCCTCACTATAATTGCTTGGTGGCTTGCGCAGCATTTTAGTTTGCCATTTCCCCTCAACGCCAATACTTGGTGGCTTGCAGGGAGTTTTAGCCTCAACCCCATCGAACACCTTTGGGATGAATTGGAATGCTGACTGTGAGCCAGGTCTAAACCCCCAACATCATTGCTCGACCTCACGAATGCTCTTCAAATCAAATCAAATGTATTTAATATAGCCCTTCGTACATCAGCTGATATCTCAAAGTGCTGTACAGAAACCCAGCCTAAAACCCCAAACAGCAAGCAATGCAGGTGTAGAAGCACGGTGGCTAGGAAAAACTGCCTAGAAAGGCCAAAACCTAGGAAGAAACCTAGAGAGGAACCAGGCTATGAAGGGTGGCCAGTCCTCTTCTGGCTGTGCCGGGTGGAGATTATAACAGAACATGGCCAAGATGTTCAAATGTTCATAAATGACCAGCATGGTCAAATAATAATAATCACAGTAGTTGTCGAGAGTGCAGCAAGTTAGCACCTCAGGAGTAAATGTCAGTTGGCTTTTCATAGCTGATCATTAAGACTATCTCTACCACTCCTGCTGTCTCTAGAGAGTTGAAAACAGCAGGTCTGGGACAGGTAGCACATCCGGTGAACAGGTCAAGATTCCATAGCCGCAGGCAGAACAGTTGAAACTGGAGCAGCAGCACGGCCAGGTGGACTGGGGACAGCAAGGAGTCATCATGCCAGGTAGTCCTGAGGCATGGTCCTGGGGCTCAGGTCCTCCGAGAGAGAGAAAGAAAGAGAGAAAGAGAGAATTAGAGAGAGCATACTTAAATTCACACAGGACACCGGATAAGACAGGAGAAGTACTCCAGATATAACAAACTGACCCTAGTCCCCCGACACATAAACTACTGCAGCATAAATACTGGAGGCTGAGACAGGAGGGGTCAGGAGACACTGTGGCCCCATCCGATGATACCCCCGGACAGGGCCAAACAGGAAGGATATAACCCCACACACTTTGCCAAAGCACAGACCCCACACCACTAGAGGGATATCTTCAACCACCAACTTACCATCCTGAGACAAGGCAGAGTATAGCCCACAAAGATCTCTGCCACGTCACAACCCAAGGGGGGGGGGCAACCCAGACAGGAAGATCACATCAGTGACTCAACCCACTCAAGTGACGCACCCCTCCTAGGGACGGCATGAAAGGGGGAGTTAGGGGGAGTGATGAGCTCTACAGCAGAGTCTCACAACTCAATCGTTGGTTGAAAACTGTTTTCTGCCCCTCTCAAAAGATAGAAGATAGGCTACTTAATGTTAGATCCCTTACTTCAAAGGCAATTATAGTCAATGAACTAATCACTGATCATAATCTTGATGTGATTGGCCTGACTGAAACATGGCTTAAGCCTGATGAATTTACTGTGTTAAATGAGGCCTCACCTCCTGGCTACACTAGTGACCATATCCCCCGTGCATCCCGTAAAGGCGGAGGTGTTGCTAACATTTACGATAGCAAATTTCAATTTACAAAAAAAAAAATGACGTTTTCGTCTTTTGAGCTTCTAGTAATGAAATCTATGCAGCCTACTCAATCACTTTTTATAGCTACTGTTTACAGGCCTCCTGGGCCATATACAGCGTTTCTCACTGAGTTCCCTGAATTCCTATCGGACCTTGTAGTCATTGCAGATAATATTCTAATCTTTGGTGACTTTAATATTCACATGGAAAAGTCCACAGACCCACTCCAAAAGGCTTTCGGAGACATCATCAACATGTCTCTGGACCCACTCACTGTCACAGTCATACGCTGGACCTAGTTTTGTCCCATGGAATAAATGTTGTGGATCTTAATGTTTTTCCTCATAATCCTGGACTATCGGACCACCATTTTATTACGTTTGCAATTGCAACAAATAATCTGCTCAGACCCCAACCAAGGAACATCAAAAGTTGTGCTATAAATTCACAGACAACACAAAGATTCCTTGATGCCCTTCCAGACTCCCTCTGCCTACCCAAGGACGCCAGAGGACAAAAATCCGTTAACCACCTAACTGAGGATCTCAATTTAACCTTGCGCAATACCCTAGATGCAGTTGCACCCCTAAAAACTAAAAAAATGTTTCATAAGAAACTAGCTCCCTGGTACACAGAAAATACCCGAGCTCTGAAGCAAGCTTCCAGAAAATTGGAACGGAAATGGCGCCACACCAAACTGGAAGTCTTCCGACTAGCTTGGAAGGACGGTACCGTGCAGTACCGAAGAGCCCTTACTGCTGCTCGATCATCCTATTTTTCTAACTTAATTGAGGAAAATAAGAACAATCCGAAATTCCTTTTTGATACTGTCGCAAAGCTAACTAAAAAGCAGCATTCCCCAAGAGAGGATGACTTTCACTTTAGCAGTGATAAATTCATGAACTTCTTTGAGGAAAAGATTATGATTATTAGAAAGCAAATTACGGACTCCTCTTTAAACCTGCGTATTCCTCCAAACCTCAGTTGTCCTGAGTCTGCACAACTCTGCCAGGACCTAGGATCAAGAGAGACGCTCAAGTCTTTTAGTACTATATCTCTTGACACAATGATGAAAATAATCATGGCCTCTAAACCTTCAAGCTGCATACTGGACCCTATTCCAACTAAACTACTGAAAGAGCTGCTTCCTGTGCTTGGCCCTCCTATGTTGAACATAATAAACGGCTCTCTATCCACTGGATGTGTACCAAACTCACTAAAAGTGTCAGTAATAAAGCCTCTCTTGAAAAAGCCAAACCTTGACCCAGAAAATATAAAAAACTATCGGCCTATATCGAATCTTCCATTCCTCTCAAAAATTTTAGAGAAGGCTGTTGCGCAGCAACTCACTGCCTTCCTGAAGACAAACAATGTATACGAAATGCTTCAGTCTGGTTTTAGACCCCACCATAGCACTGAGACGGCACTTGTGAAGGTGGTAAATGACATTTTAATGGCATCGAGGCTCTGCATCTGTCCTCGTGCTCCTAGACCTTAGTGCTGCTTTTGATACCATCGATCACCACATTCTTTTGGAGAGATTGGAAACCCAAATTGGTCTACACGGACATGTTCTGGCCTGGTTTAGATCTTATCTGTCGGAAAGATATCAGTTTGTCTCTGTGAATGGTTTGTCCTCTGACAAATCAACTGTAAATTTCGGTGTTCATCAAGGTTCTGTTTTAGGACCACTATTGTTTTCACTATATATTTTACCTCTTGGGGATGTTATTCGAAAACATAATGTAAACTTTCACTGCTATGCGGATGACACACAGCTGTACATTTCAATGAAACATGGTGAAGCCCCAAAATTGCCCTCGCTAGAAGCATGTGTTTCAGACATAAGGAAGTGGATGGCTGCAAACTTTCTACTATTAAACTCGGACAAAACAGAGATGCTTGTTCTAGATCCCAAGAAACAAAGAGATCTTCTGTTGAATCTGACAATTAATCTTAATAGTTGTACAGTCCTCTCAAATAAAACTGTGAAGGACCTCGACGTTACTCTGGACCCTGATCTCTCTTTTGAAGAACATATCAAGACCATTTCGAGGACAGCTTTTTTCCATCTACGTAACATTGCAAAAATCAGAAACTTTCTGTCCAAAAATGATGCAGAAAAATTAATCCATGCTTTTGTCACTTCTAGGTTAGACTACTGCAATGCTCTATTTTCCGGCTACCCGGATAAAGCACTAAATAAACTTCAGTTAGTGCTAAATACGGCTGCTAGAATCCTGACTAGAACCAAAAAATTTGATCATATTACTCCAGTGCTAGCCTCTCTACACTGGCTTCCTGTCAAAGCAAGGGCTGATTTCAAGGTTTGCTAACCTACAAAGCATTACATGGGCTAGCTCCTACCTATCTCTCTGATTTGGTCCTGCCGTACATACCTACACGTACGCTACGGTCACAAGACGCAGGCCTCCTAATTGTCCCTAGAATTTCTAAGCAAACAGCTGGAGGGAGGGCTTTCTCCTATAGAGCTCCATTTTTATGGAACGGTCTGCCTACCCATGTCAGAGACGCAAACTCGGTCTCAACCTTTAAGTCTTTACTGAAGACTCATCTCTTCAGTGGGTCATATGATTGAGTGTAGTCTGGCCCAGGAGTGGGAAGAGGCAGAGAATCCCAGTGGAGAGAGGGGAACCGGCCAGGCAGAGACAGCAAGGGCAGTTCGTTGCTCCAGAGCCTTTCCGTTCACCTTCACACTCCTGGGCCAGACTACACTCAATCATATGACGCACTAAAGAGACGAGTCTTCAGTAAAGATTTAAAGGTTGAGACCGAGTCTGTGTCTCTCACTTGGGTAGGCAGACCATTCCATAAAAATTGATAAGGTTTGTATCCAAATAAGTTCTTAGCCTAACTGGCATACATGCGCAGCACATGATTTTCAAGTTTGGGGAAAATCATTTTCACAATAAAAATGGACCTTTATAATAAAATAATTACATTACATTGATTACATTACATTTCAAATCAAGGCTAATTTATTTGTCACATGCGCCGAATACAACAGGTGTAGACCTTAGCGTGTAATGCTTACTTACAAGTCCTTAACCAACAATGTTTTTTTAAGAAAATAGAATTAAGAAAACATTTACTAAATAAACTAAGTAAAAAACAACAACAAAAGAAGGAACACAATATAATAACAATAATGAGGCTATACACAGTTGATTTTGTCATTTAGTCGAAGTAATTTGTAAGGTGACTATGCATAGATAATAAACAGTGAGTAGCAGTAGTGTAAAAACAAAGGGGGGGGTCAATCCAAATAGTCTGGGTGGCCATTTGATTCATTGTTCAGCATTCTTATGGCTTGGGGGTGTAAGCTGTTAAAGAGCCTTTTGGACCTAGACTTGGCGCTCCGGTACCGCTTGCCGTGCGGTAGCAGAGAGAACAGTCTATGACTTGGGTGACTTTTTGTGGTCACTTTTGTGGATGGTATTTTCCTTCTAATGGAACTGTCACGCTTATAGCCTACTGCCGTATGCGCATTGTTGCGCTTGTAATCTAAATACGTAGTCTAATAGTGTCTCAACACGGAGGATAGTAGATTGACATAGGCTAGTGCTTTTGCTGTTCGTTGGGCCTACTCATCTTCATCTTGACTGACGAAAATTAAATGTGGACAATTCTTCCAATATCTTCAATATGCTCCTCGGAATTAGATAAGGATACATGCAGTTGCATCCCCGATGTGTCTGTCTTCACTTGTAGCTTGTGAGAAAGACCCAATCGGAGAGCCATGTGAATGAGAGGTGCTTCTGCATGCAGCGGGAGAAGATCATTAGAATTAGAACATTCAGCCCAAGGGCACAACGGCCACTGGCCACAAAAAAAACATGGATTTTTTTAGGGTACATTACAGGCACACAAACGGGTTGCAGTCAGGTAATTCAGAGCATTATCAAGTGCTTGTCAAATTGTGAATGAGAGACTGATGAAGTGTGTACAGCCTGCGCAAAAAAAAGAAAGCAGAGCTCATGCCTTTCATTATCATTAGAGTCACATCATGTAGCCTTAGAATGTATTGCAAATCAAAACATATAGCCCAACATTTGTATCACAACTAAAGTTACATACATAACTGAGTTAACGCTTTGTTAACTGTTCAACACAGAATAGCCTCATGTGCACACATTTTATTTTATTCAGCTATGTTCAATTGTATTCTTCATACTATAAAATAGTGTAAAATAATGCCATGGAATTCTAAGCAAATCTTGTCTCCTAAATGAACTAGTGTAGCCCACAGCCATATGGAATTGCCAGATCAGGGCCTAACATACCACAACTCAGAGTATGCTATTCTGTTCTTCTGAAATAGACTACATTTTCTTCATATCATGTTTCTTTAGACCTGACTAAAATAAATAATGGATTTATTGTGAAGGTGTACCTTATATTACATGGATATATTAGACTTTTTAAACTGTAGATGTTCCAAAGGCCTCAATCAGTGGCTTGTAGGCTATGCCTTGGAAGCCGGGAGATGCCAAATAGGTTTATGTTAATTAATGGTCAATTCCCGTGTGATTGCCAGTTATTTGCTTGACAATCACCTTCTTGACCGCCACAACCCTATGACTGTTCAAAATCATTTTTCCCAATCGTAGCTTGTTTCTTTCCAAGATCCTAGTTGTCTTGAACGCACTGAAGTCAGAAGTCTGTGATTTCTGAGTTCCCAGGTCAGAGTTCCCAGTTGTTTTGAATGCTCCATTAATGCTCAGAGGGAGATGGCAGGGTATTCCCTTTGAGTCAAAGCCAATTTATGCTTCATCCGAAAATGTGGTCGGAGGCTTTGTATGGAGGGTGTGATGCAATTGCGGAGCCTCCGAGGGCATGCGGTGACCAAATCAAGCTCCGTACTGCATTGTCTTTCACCTCTCAAATGTTGTAACAATGCACAGGGCTCTGTATAGCTCCACCTTGAAATGATTGGTTGATGGTAGCTCTGCAAAGTGCAAAAAAATATGTTTACTCTGACTTCTGCAGAGGCCGCTTTGCAGTAAACAGCTGTACAGCCATTGCAGATGTCAGACTGACCATGCAGAGCCTTTTAGGAACCAAAACTCCATCATAGTGACGTGTGAATGCGTTGCATGCAGCATTCGGTCACATGACAGCTCAATCAGCTGTTCGATTTCACTTACCATGTCAACTGAGCCAGGATCACAGTCAAAAGGATTGGGAAGTAGGTCCGTCCCAAAGTGCTCTTCCAAGCGTTGGAGGTGAGCAGTCATCACTCGTGCCGGACACTTCCTGATGCTGTTTTCAATTATTTTCTTTTCATTACACAGAAAGTCAACCAAGTCTGTTTTTTTTGTTTTTTTACATCTATTGTGAATAACAACAGTTCCTCTCTCAATGCGAAAAATCTTTCCAACACTCCCCCTCAGTAACCACCGAGCCTCCGTGGGAAGTACTGTAGACATATGTTCCATTTCACACCGATGCGTGGTGGTTATCAAGGGCGAGCGTTGGAAAGATGTTTCACATTGAGAGAGGAACTGTTGTCATTCGCAATGGATGTCAAATAAACAGATTTGGTTGACTTTCTGTGCTCTTGTCACGCTCTGATCCCATGTCTCCACGTAGGTTTGCAAGCAGGTGTACACGTAGTCGATGTGGTTTGATGTAGTTTACAATCAAAGTTACCTGTTGCAATATATGTGTCTCCGAGTTCTGTGCTCAGCTCTTTTGACGCCAGTTGCTCTCGGTGTATAACGTGTGTCATACAGTGCATCCATATGGCAGAGGGAGACACATTCATAACTGGAGTGCAGAGTCCTGCCTGCCACCCTGTGATGGATGGAGCCCCATCTGTGTAAAAGCCCACCATTCCAGCCCATATGGAATCAGTTTTTCGTCAATATACCTAAGCAGCTAGGGCTGTGGCGGTCATGAAATTCTGTCAACCGGTTATAGTCATGCAAAAGACTGCCGGACTCACGGTAATTGACCATTAATTAACATAAAGTTTCGTATCGCCGGGCCTCCACACACTGGCTACATCCAAACAATTAGGGGGTCAACGAAAGGTTTTAAGATTCTCAAAGTTCTTCGAAGAACCTTAGGGTTATTGGCACTGAGAATTGTCCCCAAAAGTTTATTCCACGATCCCCATAGGAGGAGGGGTTCATCGAGGAACCTCATTTGTTGGTGGGGTTCTTGCAGGAATCTAACTGCCCAACTGAAGTATTTGGATTTGAATTTGAAAGGACAGCAGGTGTAGACACCTAACTGAAAAATGTAAAGATCTGCTAAATTTAAGGTAAGGTTTGTCCCTTGTATGATCTAAATTGATAATGTTTTGTGACGATACAGTCTAGCTTTTCATATTTGTGCAAAACAGAAAATGGACACAGTTCAATGGATATCAATCAACAAAGGTAAGAATATGTATGCTTGTAACGGTTGACAAGGAGGAGTAGTAGGAAGGACCGGGGACCAATGCGCAGCGTGGTAAGTGTTCATGATATTTATTATAACTCAGAACACTAAAGAATAAAACAACAAAGAGACCGAAATGAAACCGAAACAGTTCTGTCTGGTGCAGACACAAAACAGTAAATATAATCACCCACAACTCAAGGGTGAAAACAGGCTGCCTAAGTATGGTTCTCAATCAGGGACAACGATTGACAGCTGCCTCTGATTGAGAACCATACCAAGCCAAACACAGAAATACCAAATCATAGAAAAAAGAACATAGACTGCCACCCAACTCACGCCCTGACCATACTAAAACGAAGACATCACAAAGGAACTAAGGTCAGAACGTGACAATGCTCTAAGAATATGTTGGAGGCTTGCTGTATTGGTTGCAGATGACTGAACTGCTCACTTTTGTGTCTGTGTCTGTAGGTATACTGTCAATTGGTATGTTATGCAGATCACATGTACCATCCTCCTCCCTTACCTCTTCGATGAAAATCCCATAGGCCTCTACATTATGGACAAGGTATGTGTAGGAAAACCATAATCAAAACAGTTATTTACATTCACATTTACCACAAAAAAACAATAATGTCATGTGCATGTTTTGTTAAAAATATGTACAATTAAAAACATTTGGATTCACAGACTTCACCCTCCCTATACCCCTGATGAATATAACAGGAAACCTGTAGGGAAAAAAAGGAGGAGGAAGGGAAGGGAAGGGCTGCTAAGGTACACAATAGTAGATTTTGGTAGACAGAAGGTGTTCTTTGGTAAAAGGGGTAAATTGGTCATCAAAAAGAAAGGAGGACCAAGGCACTCTTCATATAATTAATTACAATGCCTTAATTTGTTCAATAGAGACAAAGTCAGGGAGTACAAAGAAATGATAATACAATGTCCTCTTTTGAACAGCTTTTTCCAATCTGCCCTAATTAGAAGAGGGAGCTGTTACAAAATTGATTGGACAACACCTAGTGAGTAATATTATACACATTAACAAGTGAAATACTGTAGACATGTTATCAAAATGTTTTACTCCAAGCTAGAAGCATCAGAACGCCTAGAAAGGTAGTTCTAACCTTAAATATGACTGTTAAAAAGCCACCACTAACATTGAGTGGCTGTTGCCAACACACTGACTCAACTCCAGCCACTTTAACAATGGAAATTGATGTAAAAATACATCACTAGCCACTTTAAACAATGCTACTTAATATAATGTTTACATACCCTACATTACTCATCTCATATGTGTATGTATATACTGTACTCTATATCATCTACTGCATCTTTATGTAATACATGTATCACTAGCCACTTTAAACTATGCCACTTTGTTTACATACCCTACATTACTCATCTCATATGTATATACTGTTGTCGATACCATCTACTGCATCTTGCCTATGCCATTCTGTACCATCACTCACTCATATATCTTTATGTACATACTCTTTATCCCTTTACACTTGTGCGTATAAGGTAGTAGTTTTGGAATTGTTAGGTTAGATTACTCGTTGGTTATTACTGCATTGTCGGAACTAGAAGCACAAGCATTTCGATTCACTCGCATTAACATCTGCTAACCATGTGTATGTAACAAATAAAATGTGATTTGATTTACCAAGAAAAGGAAAGCAATATATTCCATAGTACACAGCAAACATGGACAACAGTCTAAACATAGCTGAGGGCAAAAGAGCAAAATGTCCACTAGATGACAGCAAATAGACCCATCACAACCCTACAGAAAAGGTGAGAAATCCATATCTTCATTTAAACCAGGGTACTTAGTGGCCTGTAGTTTGTAAGTCCCAAAACGTTCCCTTTGGTTTAGCTGTTTAAGACAGTCCCCTTTTCTAATTGAGGCCGGAACATGATCAATACCCATAGCTTGTAGGGAGGCAGGGTTGCCATGGTGTAAGGACTTGTAGGACTTGTAGGACTTGTAGTTGCCATGGGGTAGTCTTCATTGCCTACCCGTATGGCTTACTTGTGTTCCACTAAGCGTTCTTGAAGGCGTCTCTTTGTCCGTCCAATGTAGAACACCTTGCACTGTGGACATTCCAATCTGTAGATGACATGAGCGGTTTTGCAGTTAATGAAATGCTTGACGTGATACGCCATTTTAGAAGCTGTGTCAACAAAATACTTCTTCTGTGCAATATTTCTGCAATGGTTGCATTTAAAAGAGCCCTTGGGTTTGTGGTCTAGCTAAGTGTTTTGAGAGTCACCCGGAAGATAACTCTGGACTAATTTGTCATTTAGGGTAGGACATTTCTTAAAGCTTATGACTGGTGGCTCAGGAAAGACTTGGCGTAGTAGCGTATCACTTTGGATGATTCCCCCAATTATTTTGAATGATACTTTTAATTTTCTCTGATTCAGTGCTGTATTTTCTAACAAAGTACACTCTCTGATGTACCACAAGGCTCTCCCCTTCGCAAACAAGGTCTCTCTGTCAAGGTCTCTCTGTCAAGTACCTGCATCATTCAGGACCTAGCCCCGATAAAAGAAGCGATTCTCCAATTCAGCAGATTTGACACTGCAGTCTGTTTCCTGATCGAAAATTCTGTGGACTCTTTGGAATTGGCCATATGGAATGTTCTCTTTTAGCCTTTTGGGGTGAAATCTGCCCTCAGAATGGTATTACCTTCTGTAGGCTTCCTAAGGATTGATGTGTGCAAACAATCTTTGTCCTTTTTTACTGATGTCAAGGTCCAGAAAATGAATTATCCTTGCTGTACTCTATAGTTAGTTTGATGTTAGGGTTAATGCTGTTAAGGTATTGGTGGAAGGAAATAAGTTCATCTTCTGAGCCGGACCAGAACAGGCAAACATCAACGTAGCGTCCCCACCATATAATCCGGTCAAATAAATGGTTATTAGAAGGATCCAAAATTAAGTAATTTTCCCATTTACCCAAGTACAAACCAGCGTAGGAAGGGCTGTAGCAAGCTCCCATGGCACATCTTTGACTTGTTTAAAAATACAGTCCTGAAAGACAAAGATGTTATTATTAAGAGTCCATTCAGTCAGTGAGACAATGAATTCTGTAGGATGCATCTCAGTCTCAGACCGGGTGCTCAAAATGGTGCATTGCTGCCAATCCTTGTTCATGCTCAATGGTGGTGCATAGAGACTCCACATCCATGGTGAATAAAAAGGAAGCTGTATCTATATTGTTCAATTCCTTAATTTTGTTTAACACATCTGTGGTATCTTGAAGATGGGCTGGGAGTGATGTCAGAACAGGCTTAATAAAGTAATCAGTGTACTTGGAGATGGGTTCTGCCAGACTTTCATTACCGCTAATGGCTGGTCTGCCTGGGGTGGTTTTCAAGATTATTGTGGACTTTTGGAAGAAGATAATACGTTTCTATTGAATATGCCATACAAATAAAGGCATTTTAATTCATTATATGAAGAGTGCCTTGGTCCTCCTTTCTTTTTGATAACAGGAAACCTGTTCGATCACCATGCACTGCAAAATCATTCTGGCTATGAATATGGAGAACATCAACACATTAACATCAATACTCCAGAGGATATACCCATTGGACTTGGGGCTCTGCTGGGAGTTTACCTCATATTTATTTATTTTAATTCTGCTTTGCCACTAAAATTATAGTGGGTTATTGTTGTTATTATTATTATTATTAATAATAATAATAATATGCATAACGGAGGGGGGCTACACTAAAAAAAAAAAAAATTAAAATAGGCGTTCAACAAGAGTTCTAAGATCCTCAAAGTTCTTTGAAGAATATATATACACTACCAGTCAAAAGTTTGGACACACCTACTCATTCCATGGTTTTTCTTTATTTGGACTATTTCCTACATTGTAGAATAATAGTGAAGACATCCAAACTATGAAATAACCCATATGGAATCATGTAATAACCCCAAAAAAGTGTTATACAAATCAAAATATATTTTAGATTCTTCAAAGTAGCCACCCTTTGCCTTGATGTCAGCTTTGCACACTCTTGGCACACTAATGTCAGAGAATGTAAGAGCACAATCTAATTTCATGGCAATCCCTGGTGCCACTGTCTGTGGCTTGCAGAGAAATCCTGTCTCACTCCATCATAGTTGAAGGGTGGCTGAGGTTGCCTTTAGAGCTCATTTTCCTGACGATGGCTCAACGCTCTTTGTACATGGAGACTTCAACCTCCCGACTGCTGCCTTCGATTCATTTATTGCCTCCTTTGACCTCACCCTTTCCCAGTCCCCTCCCACTCACAAGGCAGGCAATACTCTTGACCTCATCTTTACGATCTCACTGCAACCCCACTCCAGGTCTCAAATCACTACGTTGTTTCCTTTTCTGTCCCCGTCTCCTCCAACCCTAGCCACTCAGCCCCTACCCAGATGGTCATGAGCCATTGCAATCTTTGCTCTCTCTCTCCCACTGTTCTGGCCTCTTCTATCCTATCGTCTCTCCCTTCTGCTAAATCCTTCTACCTCCCATCTCCTGATTCTGCTTCTTCGACCCTACTCTCCTCCCATTCCGCATCCTATGACTCGCACTGTCCCCTTTCCTCCCGGCCAGCTCTCCCTTCCTGCTCCGTGTCTGAGTGACTCTTTGCGAGCTTACAAAACAGGGCCGAGCGAAAATGGAAGAAAGCTAAACTCAACCCCATCCCTTCCCCCCTTCTCCATTCCTCACATCCCCCATTAACTCATCTCTGACCAGTGGCTGCGTCCCCTGTGACTGGCAGAGTTGCTCCCCTCTTTAAGAAACCAACACTCGACTCCTCTGATGTCAAAAACTACAGACCAGTACCTGTTATTTTCTTTCCAAAACACTCGATTGCGCTGTCTATGACCAACTCTCTCACCATCTCTCTCAGAACAATCTTCTTGACCCTAGCCAGTCAGGTTTCAAGATGGGTCACTCAACCAAGACTGCTCTATTCTTTGTTATTGGGGCTTTCCACACTGCCAAAGCTGACTCTCTCTCTCTCCTCATCCTCCAAGATCTATCCTCTGCCTTTGACACAGTGAACCATCAGTTCCTTCTCTCCACCCTCTCAGGACTAGGTGTCTCAGGCTCTGCGCGCTCTTGGATAACATCCTACCTGGCAGGCTGCTCCTACCAGGTGACGTGGAGAGGATCTGTGTCTGCACCACATACTCTCACTCTCAATTCTAGGCCCTCTCCTCTCGATACAACAAGTCACTCGGCTCCGGCATATCCTCACATGGTCTATCCTATCATTGCTATGCGGATGACACTCAACTACTCCCCCAACACCCTGTCGTTCTCTGCAAACATAAAAACAGTGACTCTCTCCTGCAGGTTAGTTCCCTACAAACCTCAAACTCAACTCTATGTGCAATTCATTATCAGGTAGAACAGAAAACCAGTTGGCTACAGACTTCATAGGGTAAGAAATGAGTACCCTGCTCTACAACATCCGTAGAGTATGACCCTATCTCATACAGGAAGCCGGCACAGGTCCTAATCCTGGACTACTGCAACTTGCTGTTGGCTGGGCTCCCCGCTTTGTGCCATTAATTAAACCCCTGCAAATCTCTCAGAACATTGTAGCCCGCCTGGTGTTCAACCTTCTCAAGTTCTCCCATGTCACGCCGCTCCTCTGCACATGCCACTGGCTTCCAGTCGAAGCTTGCATCCACTTCAAGACGATGGTACTTGCATACGGAGCAGCAAGAGGAACTGAACTTCCCTACTGTGAGCGGACCAAGTACATTGAGGTTGCTCTACAGCGGAAAGGTGGAATAAACGATTCAGGAGCAGGTTTTATTAGTTAAACCAAGTTCTCTATTGAGGTATTTTGTTCCCTTCTCAAACACTTCAACACAATAAAGGATGACATCCCAAGGATGATATCCCAAGGATGATATCCCAAGGAAAACACAAATCTTCACAAGAACAAGGAACACAGGTGAGTATCTTTAAACTATAACATAAATCACGGGTGTGTCACCGCCTTCATGATCTGTCCATGGAGAGCTCCCTTCAGGTGGTCGTCCGGATCCATGGTGACCATCCCCAAGAGGTGGTATGTCCTCTCCTTTGTAGAAACAAACACTCTTTTCTCCCCTCTCTGCCGGTTCCCTCCTCTCTCTTGTCGGGGAAAGAGAATAGCTCATTAGTACCGTCAGCTGTGCTTAACTGCCTCTGATCACCTTGACTCACATGCCGGGCTGGGCTACTGTCCGTGGGAGCAGCCTGCCCTCTGGTGGTCCTTCCACACTACCTACATCCCGACCCAAGCACTCCGTTCTGACATCTTTGGTCTCTTGGCCACCCCCACCTGTACGGGAGGGAAGCTCCCGCTCAGCCCAGTCCAAACTCTTCTCTATCCTGGTACCCCAATGGTGGAACCAGCTTCCGCCTGAAGCTAGGTTAGCAGGGTCCCTGCCCTTCTTCTGAAAAAATCCCAAACCCTACCTCTTCAAAGAGTATCTTAAATAAAACCACAGAACCGCCTGCAAACCCTCCTCACCCCGACCTTTTCTGAACTAACACTCACACTTTTTCTGGATGAGGGCTTCCGCTAAATGACTAAAATATACAAAAATGTATTGAACCTTTATTTAACTAGGCAAGTCAGTTAAGAACAAATTATTATTTACAAATACAGCCTACCAAAAGGCAAAAGGCCTCCTGCAGGGACGGGAGCTGGGATTAAAAAATACAACATTTTTAAAAAATCAGGACAAAACACACATCACAACAAGAGGGACAACACAACACTACATAAAGAGAGACCTAAGACAACAACATATCATGGCAGCAACACATGACAACAACATGGTAGCAACCCAACATGACAACAACATGGTAGCAACACCACATGGCAGCAGCACAACATGGTAGCAGCACAAAACAGGATACAAACAGTATTTGGCACAGACAACAGCACAAGGGGGCAAGAAGGTAGAGACAACAATACATCACGCTAAGCAGCCACGACTGTCAGTAAGAGTGTCCATGATTGAGTCTTTGAATGAAGAGATTGAGATAAAACTGTCCAGTTTGACTGTTTGTTGCAGTCGGTAGCTGCAGCGAACTTAAAAGACGAGTGACCCAGGGATGAGTGTGCTTTGGGAACCTTCAACAGAATGTGACTGGCAGAATGGGTGTTGTATGTGGAGGATGAGGGCTGCATTAGATATCTCAAATTGAAAGGCACATTTCCATCCCCTGCACTGGCTTTGGAGGGTAGCTCTTCAAAGAAGCGTGTAGTGTGTACCATGTGTACCAGCAACAGGACCAGCTGTGTTTGATCTTCATAAAGAAATGGTCAAGATGGACTTCTGTTGCATCGCCTGTCTTTACACTAATGAGCCTTGCTTCATCTTTATTCACGCTCTCTCTCTCTCCATATCTCTCTCCCATTCTCTTTCTCTCTCCCACACTCTCTCTCCCGTCTACCTCCATCTATCCCTCTCTTTCTATCGCTATCCCTCTCTCCCCCCGCTCTATCTCCCCCCTACCTTCACCTCTCTCTCTATGTAGAGATATGTGCTTCCCCAGGTCGTGGTGTTGGTAGCATGACCAGATCCTTTCCACTGGGCACAGACGTCAGGTCAACGTCTAGTTTTGATTGACATTTGGTTGAGTTTTCAACTAATGTGAATTCAACATGAAATCAACAAAAAATTGCACGAGGTCAAAAGACGAAATGTCCTTACGTTGATGATTTTTTTGCAAATCCAATCAGTTTTCCACGTTGATTCAACGTCAGTACATAGATATTTTGGGTTGAAATGACGTGGAAACAGCATTGATTCAAACCGTTTTTGCCCAATGGGTTGTTATCCTAATGAGCTCTGATTTTCTCAAGTCATGGCTCCTTCCTACACTTGTTGTTAATGAGTCAGGTCTAGCTTACCTGACCGAGTTGACAAGCAGTCGTTAGTGAGTGATCCTGTAAAATATGAAAACATATTTTCATTTCAGTGAACATAGTGGCCTTTTGGTACAGACATTCTATACAGTTGCATGAGAGAACTTCGCATTTGAACTATACTGAACAAAAATATAAACGCTTCTTTACATCCCTGTTAGTGAGCATTTCTACTTTGCCAAGATAATCTATCCACCTGACAGGTGTGGCATATCAAGAAGCTGATTAAACATGATCATTACACAGGGGCATCTTGTGCTGGGGACAATAAAAGGCCACTCTAAAATGTGCAGTTGTGTCACACAACACAATGCCACAGATTTCTCAAGTTTTTAGGGAACGTGCAATTGGCATGCTAACTGCAGGAATGTCCACCAGAGCTGTTGCCTGAAAATTAAATGTTAATTTCTCTACCATAAGCCGCCTCCAATGTAACTTTCGAGAATTTGGCAGTACGTCCAACCGGCCTCACAACAGCAGACCACGTGTAACCACGCCAGCTCGGGACCACCACATCCAGCTTCTTCACCTGAGACAGCCAACAGGACAGCAGATGAAACTGTGGGTTTGCACAACCAAAGTATTTCTGCACCAACTGTGAGAAACCATCTCAGGGAAGCTCATCTGCGTGCTCATCATCCTCACCGACTTCAGTGGGAAATAATCACCTTTGATGGCCACTGGCATGCTGGAGAAGTGTGCTCTTCCTTGATGAATCTCGGTTTCAACTGTACCGGGCAGATGGCTGACAGCGTGTATAGCGTTGTGTGGGCGAGTGGTTTGCTTATGTCAACATTGTGGCAGTGGGGTTATGGTGTGGGCAGGCATAAGCTATGAACAATGAACACATTTGCATTTTATGGATCACCTCATGCTTCAGCATGATAATGCACGGCCCCATGTGGCAAGGATCTGTACAGAATTCCTGGAAGCTGAAAATGTCCCAGTTCTTCCATGGCCTGCATACTCACCAGACATATCATCCATTGTGCATGTTTGAGATGCTCTGGATCTACGTGTACGTCAACGTGTCCTAGTTCCCCGCCAATATCCGGCAACTTTGCACAGCCATTGAAAAGGATTGGTACAACATTCCACAGGCCATAATCAACAGCCTGATCAATTCTATGTGAATTGCATGAGGCAATTGGTGGTCACACCAGATACGGACTGGTTTTCTGGTACACGCCCATACTTTTGTTTGAAATTTATCTGTATTCCCAGTCATGGGAAAGCCATAGATTAGGGCCTAATGGATGTATTTGAATTGACAGATTTCCTTATGTGAACTGTAACAGTAACAATTTTGAAATTGTTGCGCGTTGCGTTTATATTTTTATTCAGTGTACATAGTTGACATCCACTGACTATGAATAGTAGTCGTGGCCAAAAGTTTTGAGAATGACACAAATATTAATTTCCACAAAGTTTGCTGTTTCAGTGTCTTTAGATATTTTTTTATCAGATGTTACTATGGAATACTGAAGTATAATTACAAGCATTTCATAAGTGTTAAAGGCTTTTGACAATAACATGAAGTTGATGCAAAGAGTCAATATTTGCAGTGTTGACCCTTCTTTGTCAAGACCTCTGCAATCCACCCTGGCATGCTGTCAATTAACTTCTGGGCCACATCCTGACTGATGGCAGCCCATTCTTGCATAATCAATGCTTGGAGTTTGTCAGAATTTGTGGATTTTTGTTTGTCCACTCGCCTCTTGAGGATTGACCACAAGTTCTCAATGGGATTAATGTCTGGGGAGTTTCCTGGCATTGAACCCAAAATATCGATGTTTAGTTCCCCCGAGCCACTTAGTAATCACTTTTGCCTTATGGCAAGGTGCTCCATCATGCTGGAAAATGCATTGTTCGTCACCAAACTGTTACTAGGATGGTTGGGAGAAGTTGCTCTCGGAGGATGTGTTGGTACCATTCTATATTCATGGCTGTGTTCTTAGGCAAAATTGTGAGTGAGCCCACTCCCTTGGCTGAGAAGCAACCCCACACATGAATGGTCTCAGGATGCTTTACTGTTGGCATGACACAGGACTGATGGTAGCGCTCACCTTGTCTTCTCTGGACAAGATTTTTTCCTCAAACAATTGGAAAGGGAATTCATCAGAGAAAATGACTTTACCCCAGTCCTCAGCAGTCAAATCCCTGTACCTTTTGCAGAATATTAGTCAGTCTCTGATGTTTTTCCGGGAGAGAAGTGGCTTCTTTGCTGCCCTTCTTGACACCAGGCCATCCTCCAAAAGTACTCGCCTCACTGTGCGTGCAGATGCACTCACACCTGCCTGCTGCCATTCCTGAGCAAGCTCTGTACTGGTGGTGCCCCGATCCCGCAGCTGAATCATCTTTAGGAGACGGTCCTGGCACTTGCTGAACTTTCTTGGGCGCCCTGAAGCCTTCACAACAATTGAACCACTCTCCTTGAAGTTCTTGATGATCCAATAAATGGTTGATTTATGTGCAATCTTACTGACAGCAATATCCTTGACTGTGAAGCCCTTTTTGTGCAAAGCAATGATGACACGTGTTTCCTTTCAAGCAACCATGGTTGACAGAGGAAGAACAATGATTCCAAGCACCACCCTCCTTTTGAAGCTTCCAGTCTGTTATTCGAACTCAATCAGCATGACAGAGTGATCTCCAGCCTTGTCCTCGTCAACACTCACACCTGTGTTAACGAGAGAATCACTGACATGATGTCAGCTGGTCCTTTTGTGGCAGGGCTGAAATGCAGTGTAAATGTTTTTGGGGGATTCAGTTAATTTGCATGGCAAAGAGGGACTTTGCAATTAATTGCAATTCAACGGATCACTCTTCATAACATTCTGGAGTATATGCAAATTGCTATCATACAAACTGAGGCAGCAGACTTTGTGAAAATCAATATTTGTGTCATTCTCAAAACTTTTGGCCACGACTGTACTGCCTTTCTGTGCAATTATTTTCAAATGCCAAACGTCATTAACTGAACATAAAACTGGACATAAACCACTACTGCACCATTCAGGGTAACGTTCGTTATATTGTTTGTGTGACCAATGGGACCAATAGTTTTTGCTTTGTCTCAATACAAACTTTTACGGCTTTACGAGTAAACACATTTTATTACATGCAGCCCCAAACAAACAGTCAACAATCTTTTCAAAACACACAGCAGCAATGGCGAGGTACACTACATATATATAAAAGTATGTGTACACCTTTTCAAATGAGTGGATTTGGATTTCAGCAACACCCATTGCTGACAGGTGGATAAAATTGAGCACACAGCCATGCAATCTCCATAGACAAACATTGTCAGTAGAATGGCCTAAGAGCTCAGTGACTTTCAATGTGGCACCGTCATAGGATGCCACCTTTCCAACAAGTCAGTTCGCCAAATTTCTGCCCTGCTAGAGCTGCCCCGGTCAACTGTAAGTGCTGTTATGGTGAAGTGGAAAAGTCTAGGAGCAACAACGGCTCAGCCGCGAAGTGGTAGGCCACACAAGCTCACAGAACGGGACCGCCAAGTGCTGAAGCGCGTAACACATAAAAATTGTCTGCAGTGGGAACGCGTTCTCTGGAGTGATGAATCACGCTTCACCATCTGGCAGTTCGACGGATGAATCTGGGTTTGGTGGATGCCAGGAGAATGCTACCATAGTGCAAACAACATTTTGGTGGAGGAGGAATAATGGTCTGGGGCTGTTTTTCATGGTTCGGGCTAGGCCCATTAGTTCCAGTGAAGGGAAATCTTAACGATACATCATACAATGACATTCTAGACGATTCTGTGCTTACAATTTTGTGGCAACAGTTTGGGAAAGGCCCTTTCCTGTTTCAGCATGACAATGCCGTGTACAAGAACTTAACTGGCCTGCACAGAGCCCTGACCTCAACTCCAACGAATACCTTTGAGATTAATTGGAAAGCAGATTGCAAGCCAGGCCTAATTGCCCAACATCAGTGTCCGACCTCACTAATGCTCTTGTGGCTGAATGGAAGCAAGTCTCTGCAGCAATGATCTAGTGGAAAGCCTTCTCAGAACAGTGAAAGCTGTTATAGCAGCAAATGGGGGACCGACTCCATATTAATGCCCATGATTTTGGAATGAAATGTTTGACAAGGAGGTGTCCACATACTTTTGGTCATGTAGAGTATGTTTGACCTCGAAACATGAAAAATACAACTTCTCACAAGTAAAGCCAGCCACCACAACCACAATAAGCTTATACAGATCACAATTACATTATGACATTTCTAGAGATGCGTCCCAAATGGCACCTTATCCCCTATGCAGTGAGATACTTTTGACCAGAGCCCTGGTCAAATATAGTGCACTATAAAGGGAATAGGGAGACATTTAAGACACACCATAGATCTCATCTCCGACAGCCAAATGCAGCAGAATAGGTTGACTGTGGGGGAATTGCTTTGCTCCAACTGTTGATACATCTTTTAAAACACAAACACCTGGTTTCCATGCAGCGGGATGGATGCAATGTCAAAGCCTGAGGAAAATAATATTACCTGAGTAAAACAACACAAGTTTATGAGTAAATATGAGAGCAAAGCACAATGCCTTGTAAAAGATAACAAGGACCAAGGAAAACGTTTATATCAAATTATTCAGAACTACGAAAACATCTACAAAGAAAACCTGCTGAGCATTTTCTTATAAGGAAACACAATTAATACAGTATGTCAAACAACATGTTGATGAATGGACAATGCATGACATCAGCAAAACATCCAAATACGTATTCCAGATAACCAATCGTTGTTTGTGTTGGATCATTGTTAGGCACTTATGGCTGATGAAAATACAATAAAAACACATTAAACATGAGAAGAGGAGTTCGCAAAGTTGGCAAAACGGCACAAACAGATCTGCTACCAGGCTCATTCTTATATCACAATATGGGTTTTGAAATGATGGTGACGAGCAAACACATTAGATGCAATATTAATAATTGGTATTGTTTTGGCAGATTCTCTCATCATTGGACATCAATATGATGGACATATTAAACACAAACAAAACATATATTTTCTCTCAAATATGTAAACAGTCAGCAAGTAACTTTACAGCACGTTTACGCGAACACTTCGGATTTCTTTCACTGACCCATAGCTAGTGAATGCATGGTCTGTATCCATCCACATGGAGACAACAAGCATGCCTCTGAGAAGCTTCTGACATGTTTAGAAGTTATCACAACATGATTAATCCAACTACACAATGCTCACAACAACCTCACATAACAAAATCATCAGAACAGCAAATACAATTTTTTTGTTTGTAAAGCGTTAGTCAGTTAGCATAGTTGGATATGTCGTGGTGGAGGACGGTGCATGCGATGCGATCAGACACTGTTGGGGTTGTAGCAGAGCATGTTGAGCTGCAGGTTCTCGTCCCAGTGTCTGAGGATGATAAAGAGCTGGTTGGCAGCAGACTTGACCGAGGCTAAGTCCTTTCCTTCAGGGATGCTCTGGGCACTGAGCCACATGCTAGCCTTAGCTGCTATCAGCTCCCACTCTATGAAGTAGCTGGCCGAACTGTGCTCCAGCCAGGCCAGGGCTACAGCCGTGGCCCACACCATGCCCTCCGTATCCAGCCTCTTCTCAGACCCAAGGGGCGCTGCTGGGGGTGTTTCCACACTCTCCGACTCCGAGCCCCGTCCGCCGTCAGTCAGGGAATGAGGGTAGAGAGGGGGCTCGGCGTAGGTGGTAGGGGTGGAGGGGCCGCCCAGGAAGAAAAGAGAAGATCCTGGCCCACCCTCCATCCGGAGACTCCTGGCCAGGTGTGAGGGGCCTTGGCCCGTCTGGCTGTGGCTGCTGACAGCCAGGTCTCCAGTCTGGTGGTGGCCTGCCAGGCTGGTCTCTGTTACCTTAGCTGAGCTCTCAAATGGAGACGGAGAGGTGGACTTGTGGCTGTCCTCTGCAGTGCTGCTGTCTGAGTGGCAACTGGCTGAGTGGGAGACGTGGTGACTCAGACTGATCCGGTGGCTGGTGAAGGGAGATGTCCACTTCAGCTTGTCCATGTGCACATTGATGGCCTCACACAGAGCGCTGTCCAGGCAGAACGCACCACACGCCAACTGTAAGGACACCTGTACCAGAGAGAGGGAGATGTAGGGTGTAAAAAGATAAACATTTATATTTTCAAAAACGTTTTGTCACCACTGACCACGCACCAGAGGAATGTAGTCTTTTTTTTCATTCTCGCTCTCCCCTACAGAGTTGCTGGTTTTGCTGTTTGAGCCAAACATGAAGCCCCTGGCAGCCCGGGTCAGGAGTCTTGTCCGGCTGAGAGTCAGTCTGTAGAGGACAGGAGAGAGATGCAGCATCTCAAGATCAACTTCAAGTTTCATTCATTGCCATTTGTGAGCACAAATACATACACTGGATTTTCTCTGTGACATCACGAAGCATACGCAGCCCTTATTTCCTGCTCCTAGCATAACCCTGCCATTCTCAGCACATACCTATAGTTCAACATAAGTGAAATTGTTTTCATTTTGAGAATGGAGGGGAAAGGGACATTTTTCCAACACTGGGAAATGCACAAATTATGCATAGCGGAAAAAGGCGACTGAGTGGTAATGTGTGCCTGAGAGATAAGACTGGGTGAGATTAGCATGAAATGGAGAAAGGAGACATTACATCACACAAAAAACAATGTACTCGAAGTAGGGATGTCCCCAACTAAAACTAATCTTACAAAATGTTAAAACGTGTACTTTTCCATATATGTGATTTGTTTAAGGAAACTAGGCATATGTCGCACGTCACTACTTCAGAGGAGAGGGATGTGAACATAAACATTTATTTTCTTATCAAAATGTGTTTTTTGGGTAGAAATCTGAACTTTCATGTGCCTTAATAACAAACTTGTATTCCATCCATAAATAGAAATACATTTTTGAAATTCCGAGCCTAGTTGGTTAAGCCACGGAAAAAGACAGGAATTTTACCGCTAGCCATGATTGGCTGAATGGGCTGGACATGCCGGGAGATGAGTTTGGATTGGTCTGCCATGTAGAATGCTTCTGTTTGTAACGTGAGCTGTTCAGTATGTGTTGCTAGTCCTTTCTACCGCGCCATTTAAAAAAAACGTTAGCCGTCGAGAACTAAAAAAGTTTTGCTACTTTTCTCAACAACATTGATGCCCTGAATTTAGCAGGTGCTATCAACAGTTCAGTTGGAAAAAGTGATGGACTACTTTCTGCACACGCCACGGTCAGTGTGAACCGGAGTGACTTGACACAACACCGGCCAAACAAGATGTAGCTTAAAATAAAGCATAGTTAAATGGTTCCAGTCTGCCGTGCAATGTTCATCCGTGTATACAGGTAAGAGTCTAGCTACATTTTCAGATAAACGTTTCTAATTTAGTCAGAAAGTCGTTTTTATTGCAAGTTAAAGCGTACTGTTAGTTAGATAACGAACGTTAGCTTTCTGGCTCACTAGCTAACTTTACGTGTATGATCTGTCTAATAGTATTATTAGAATCAGAAATCAATTTGCATTTCTAGTTAAAGAAAAAATTAAAAAATAATAAAATATGACATTTTTGTCCCCTTTCATGCTGAGTGGTTATCGAAAGGGAGAAATCTGGAAATATTTTTAAATAGGCTATGTTGAGGAACTATTGTCACTCTCAATGGATGTAAAAACAGACTTTGTTTACTTGCTGTTTGAGGCTAAATTTAAAAATACCTTGAGAAGCTCCACAGTAATGGTGAGTTATGACAATCAGAAATAGTAGCAGATCCCAAAATGGGCACATTTATAGGCCTACATTTGCGCCCAGGCCAGGTAGCCTAGGCCTACTTCTATACGTAATCAGATGGGTGTCCTTACTCAAAATTGACAGGAGCGCTCCAAGAAAAAGACCATTCATAAATGAACAACTCGTAAATGGAATGAAATGAGCAAAAACAGGTGTAGCCTAGTAAGACTGTATCAGTTAATATATTGAATGTATTAACAGAAATGACCTTAACCAAACAAACAATGTAGATGAGAAATTATGGAAATTAATGGTAGGCTAAATGTACTACTGGTGATACTGGTGTGCCATCCATATGGCCTATTCAATGGATTAGTCCACTCAGACAGGCGGGAATCAGACAGGTGTCTCATGAGCCAAAATGTTTTTTCCCCAAATGTTGATATGTTACAGACTTATTCTAAAATGGATTACATTAAAATGTTTCCCTCATCATTCTCTGAATACTAATGTGCAAAAATATGTAAACCTGTTTTCGCTTTGTCATGAGGGGGGAAAAACTATTTAATACATTTTAGAATAAGGCTGTAACGTAACAAAATGTGGAAAACGTCAAAGGGTCTGAATACTTTCCAAACGCACTCCATTTGCCACTGCTCTACTAAACAAATCTTGGTCAACCAACAGCTTATCGACCAAACAATCAACCAGACGACTAAATGGGGTCAGTCCTAACTCGAAGTCACTAGATCTAGCAGGTGCCCTCAAAATATAGAGTAACAGGAAGTAACAATTATCAGTTGGCAATGAGACACCACTAGCAGTCTAGTTAGTATTTTATTCTCCACCCTGGCCCTTGCCATCACCCACCTGGCTGAGAAGAGGCTCTCCACCAACTTCTGTGATTGGTCTGAGGTCACAGACGGGCTCCTCTGGGGGGCTGAGAGAGACAGAGAGAGAAAGACAGTCAGTCAGGGCAAGTTAGTTTTCCATTTAGCTCTCTCTCCTCTCTACCCTGAGCATCACGACTACACTCCACATGACACCACCACACAGTACACAGATAAGACACCCACAGAAGGTTGGAAGCCACAGCAGAGGACAAACACAATCTAGCAGCTGTGTGGGGTGTGTGTGTGTGTGTGTGTGTGTGTGTGTGTGTGTGTGTGTGTGTGTGTGTGTGAGCGTGCGTGTGAACGTGCATGTTTAGAGACTATCAATGTAGACCATAAGAAAACAAATGGGCTTTTTAATGAAGACATTAATATTATTTGCGAGCCAGTGATTTTCCTTGAGAGCAAAACAGGCCAGATAAAAACTCACCATTTGTAAAGCTGCTTCTTTCCCAGCCAGAGGATGAGGGGGTGCTGCACGGAGAGGCCCCATCTTCCACACCTAAAAGCCAGCAAAACGATAGGTCAATGTCATTTGAAAAGTTTCACTGTGGACAACATGAATAGTATACTACACAGGTAAAACACTCAAAGCATATTCATTCATTTGACTGTGATATGTGGTTGTCTCACCTAGCTATGTTAATATGAATGCACTAACTGTAAGTTGCTCTGGATAAGATCATCTACTTAATTACTCAAATATAAAATGTAAATGTTTTACATACAGATCTCACATTACTGTATTGATTCAAACTTTTAAAATATTGTTCCCAGATGTATTCTTTGTACAGTTTTTATTTATTTAATGTAGTTATTTGATACATTTGACTGTTTAAAACCTAGCAGTACTACTTGTTTTTCTGAGAGTGAGGCGGATATATAGCGTTTTGCCTAAAAACATGATTATTTGTCCCTCTGAAATGAAACCATCAATTGATAGAGTTCGAACAAATACATGTCTGTCATTGCACAACCCCATGCCACGATTAAAAAACACACAACCTATTTCATAACTTCTTTAAACAATAAAAGCTCATTTCAACATTTCTGAAAATAGCGTTTTGGAATGAAGCTTTTCATATAGAAATGACTAAAAACCTGTCAGATCTGTCTGTTTGGCAGGTGTATGACCTCTTCAAACTATCACCTGTCACACATTATTCTACTATGTAGTACGGTAAAGGTCTTACTGGGGTATAGATGCCCGTCCTCAGCCTCCTCTGACATGCAGCCAGACTGGGAGCGGCCCAGTCCGATGGAGTAAACCTGGTTCTTCCTGCTCCCCGAGCGAGAGCCCCACTTCAGACCCTCACCTGAAACACCCAACAGAGACACAGTGTATTTCCTAACCTAAAGGATGACAGCAGTCTTAGAACTGTTCACATTTGTGGTATTAAAGGACAAAGTTACCTTGATTTTTAATAAAGGTCTGAAGAAGAGTCAATGGTTAAAATAAGCATTAAAAAAACTCCCATCCATTCAATGTGAAAGTATGCATACCAAGAATTCTAAAAAGTTTTGGAGAATAACTTTCTCCATGGAGAATAAGAGCAACTCCTCCCAGCTGCCCACTGCACTGAGGCTAGGAAACACTGTCACCACCGATAAATCTACGATAATCGATCATTTCAATAAGCATTTTCTACGGCTGGCCATGCTTTCCACCTGGCTACCCCTACCTCGGCCAACAGCTCTGAACCCCCCCCAGCTGATGTTCCGAAAGAGCTGCAAATTCTGGATCCCTACAAATCAGCTGGGCTAGACAATCTGGACCCTCTCTTTCTAAAATTATCAGCCGAAATTGTTGCAAACCCTATTACTGGCCTGTTCAACCTCTCTTTCGTATCGTCTGAGATCCCCAAAGATTGGAAAGCTGCCGCGGTCATCACCCTCTTCAAAGGGGGAGACACTCTAGACCCAAACTGTTAGACCTATATCCATCCTGCTCTGCATTTATAAAATCTTCAAAAGACAAGTTAACAAACAGATCACCGACCATTTTGAATCCCACCGTACCTTCTCCACTATGCAATCTGGTTTCTGAGCTGGTCATGGGTGCACCTCAGCCATACTCAAGGTCCTAAATTATATCATAACCGCCATCGATAAAAGACAGTACTGTGCAGCCGTCTTCATCGACCTGGCCAAGGCTTTCAACTCTGTCAATCATCGCATTCTTATCGGCAGACTCAATAGCCTTGGTTTCTCAAATGACTGCCTTGCCTGTTTCACCAACTACTTCTCAGACAGAGTTCAGTGTGTCAAATCGGAGGGCCTATTGTCCGGACCTCTGGCAGTCTATATGGGGAGGCCAAAGGGTTCAATTCTCGGGCAGACTCTTTTCTCTGTAAATATCAATGATGTCGCTCTTGCTGCTGGTGATTCTCTGATCCACCTCTACGCAGACGACACCATTCTGTTTACATCTGGCCCTTCTTTGGACACTATGTTAACAAACCTCCAGACGAGCTTCAGCTTTAACTCTGTGTTGTTGTTTTTGTCGCACTGCTCTGCTTTATCTTGGCCAGGTCACAGTTGTAAATGAGAACTTGTTCTCAACTGGCCTACCTGGTTAAATAAAGGTGAAATAAAAATAAACAAATAAAAATGAACAGGAGTGTCTCACCTGGGTTGATGTAGTCGATTAAGGTCTGTAGATATTCATTAGTGTCCAGATCAACAGGGACAAATGCAGTGTATTTACTGAGAATGTTACAGGCCTTGCTGGTGTGGATGGCATACAACTGGCATCTTCTGCCAGAACCTGGAAAATAACATGTTGTCACCTTATCATCTTTGATTGACATAAATTCCATTATAAAACTGATTTGAAGAAGTAAACTATTACCAAAACAAAACAATAAAAGACAATCACTCCAAAGGATACCATTTGTGACTGTATTCAGGTTGTGTCAAATTGTCAAGGTTAGCTTTTTCTACAGACTCAGAGCTTCAAAATGGTGTATCATACACTGCAGTTAGGGAATGTGATAAACGTTGTGGCAGACGGCAGGAGGAGGTGAGGGGAGTGGTTATTGAGGGGAGATATCTTGCAGCCCACTGGCTCCACCCCCGAGCCTTATATGGACTTCCTGCCCCAAATAGACAAGGCTGTAGATCGTTAAGCCAGGGATTGCTTGGGGATAAAGGAGGAAGCAGCCTGCACAAAGGGTCAGAGTAAGGAAAGAGCAACGTGCGTTATGAAGAGCGGGAGAAGAGAGAATAATATCTGTGAGACTACCCGTTGTGACCTGGACTGTCGGATTACCCCACTTGTGTACTGCATTGGCTGAGGACCCGAGTTTTAGGATTATCCCTGGAGAACGGAACAGACAATGAGAATGGCTTGTGGACTGTGAAGTAATTGGTGAATTCCCCCTTCTTCCCCAGTGTGCAAAAATACCTAATAAACTTCCCATTTACATTCTAGTTGTGCTACTGGTGTATGTTTTGTTATTGAACTTGGTGATGTTAAAACCCCACACCCTTGAGCGTGCTACATATGGTGGAGAATGTGGAGAGGCCAAACCAAGCTCAATAACGAAACAGACACAGAGCACAATGGAAGAATTGGTGAAACGGCTAGTGGAGGCGAACATAGCACAGCAGTCTATGCATCAGGAGCTGCTGGCGGAACAGCGTCACCAGAATGTCCTTCCTGTTTGGCCCTGTCCGGGGGTGTCCTCGGATGGGGCCACAGTGTCTCCTGACCCCTCCTGTCTCAGCCTCCAGTATTTATGCTGCAGTAGTTTATGTGTCGGGGGGCTAGGGTCAGTTTGTTATATCTGGAGTACTTCTCCTTTCCTATTCGGTGTCCTGTGTGAATTTAAGTATGCTCTCTCTAATTCTCTCTTTCTTTCTCTCTCTCGGAGGACCTTGAGCCCTAGGACCATGCCTCGGGACTACCTGACATGATGACTCCTTGCTGTCCCCAGTCCACCTGGCCCGTGCTGCTGCTCCAGTTTCAATTGTTCTGCCTTATTATTATTTGACCATGCTGGTCATTTGAACATCTTGGCCATGTTCTGTTATAATCTCCACCCGGCACAGCCAGAAAAGGACTGGCCAACCCACATAGCCTGGTTCCTCTCTAGGTTTCTTCCTAGGTTTTGGCCTTTCTAGGGAGTTTTTCCTAGCCACCGTGCTTCTACACCTGCATTGCTTGCTGTTTGGGGTTTTAGGCTGGGTTTCTGTACAGCACTTTGAGATATCAGCTGATGTACGAAGGGCTATATAAAAATTTTTTGTTGATTTGAATGCTCTCCTGCAAGCTGAACTCAGCCAGCTGACAGCCGCCCAGGCCGGCATAGCGGCAGGCGCAGCAGTCTCTCGTCCCAAACCCAGTAGGTTTATACTGAAGCTGACAGAGGCTGATGACATTGAGGCTTACCTACATGCTTTCGAGAGGACGGCGGCTAGGGAGAAATGGCCCCATGAGCAATGGGCCAGCCTACCTGCACCCTTCCTGTCGGGCGCGACACAGAAGACCTATCAGGATCTGACGGTTGACCAGGTGATGCATTATGGGGTGCTGAAAAAGGAAATCCTGCACCGGTATGGTTACACCTTGATTAGTAGGACACAAAGATTCCATGATTGGGCGTATGATCCCGCCGATCACAAATGCATGATCTAATTGGGTTGGCCAAGAGCAGGCTAACTGCTAAACCCCTGACGCTCACAACCATCGAAAGTGGTCATAGATAAACTGATACACTCTCTCCCGTTCAAAGCTAAATAGTTAGCCAGCCAAGCTAACCCGCAGATCAGCTGGTAGTACTGGTGGAAGGCCAACAGGTGGCTTTGTAAGCCAGACTGGAGGGAGAGGTGGCGAGTCTGGAAGACATGTTCCCAATGGACCATCAGTTGGCATCAGAGCCTGCCTCTCTAGCGGGCCGGTTCGGCACACCGACCAAGTCAAATAACTTACCCCCATTTCTCTATAAAGAAGTTGCTATATCAGGCCGTGAAGAAGAATGATGAATGTCTGGAGTTGTTGTTGGTGCCTCGTCCCTTTGTAACATCTGTCCTGAGGTTGACACACTCACATCTTCTTGGGGCTCACCTAGGGGTGGAGAAGACCTTAGACAGGATCAAGGCATGATTTTACTGGCCAGGAGTGAAGAAAGCAGTGGAAGAATACTGCTGTAGTTGCCCCGAGTGCCCGCAGGTGGTGCCAAAACCCCATTTTCACAGTCTCTTAATAGCCCTACCCATTATTTCAGTTCCTTTCAGCAGGGCTGCAATGGACCTGGTGGGACCTCAACCAGAAGAGCAACCGAGGGCATCAATACATTCGGGTGATTCTGAATTATGCACCAGGTACCCAGAAGCCATTCCCCTGCGCACCATGGCCACCAAGGGAATTGCATGTGAGTTGGTCATGCTGTTCTCCCGGGTAGGCATTCCTGATGAGAGATTGACCGACCAGGGCACCCCGTTCATGTCACGGATCATGAAGAATCTATGCAAGCTAATGAAAATAACCCAGTTGCGCACCTCAGTGTATCACCCTCAGACAGATGGATTGGTGGAAAGATTCAATCAAACCCTGAAGCAGATGGAAAAAGAAGGTGATGGAGGCTGACGGAAAGAATTGGGACGAGCTGCTACCCTACCTGATGTTCTAAATCTGAGAAGTGCTCCTAGCTTCAACAGGATTCTCTCCCTTCGAACTCCTGCATGGGAGATAACCAAGAGGACTGCTGGACGTGGCTAAAGAAGCCTGGGAACAGCAACCGTCGCCCCACCGAACCTTGGTGGAGCACGTGGGAGACACAAGAGATTGGATGGCAACCCTGTGGCCCCTGGTACGGGAACATATGATGGAGGCCCAAGAGCGGGTGTACATTTACATTTACATACATTTAAGTCATTTAGCAGACGCTCTTATCCAGAGCGACTTACAAATTGGTGCATTCACCTTATGACATCCAGTGGAGCAGCCACTGTACAACAGAGGAGCACAACGAAGGGACTTTCAGCCAGGAGACCAAGTGTTTGTCAACACAGCAGAATGTAAGTTTTTGGGCCAATGGAGCATGCCATACAATGTCATTGAGAAGGTGGGTGTAGTTAACTATAGGGTCAGACAGCCGGGACGTAGGCATCTGACCCAGATTTACTATGTGAATTTGCAAATGAAATGGAATGCATGTGATGTACTCTATTTTCCGGAAGAAGGCTACCACAGAGACTGAGCCGATGGAGGTGCCAATGGGGAAGCAGCTAAGCCATGCCCAGAAGCAGGAGCTGAGGGAGTTGGTCGGCCGGAACCAAGATGTGTTCTCCAGTGAACCAGGACACACCGATCTGGTACAGCACAGCATCATCACCAAACCCAGGAAAAGGTGAAGTTGAGACCCTTACCGGAAGCAAGGAGAGAGGCTGTCAGGCCCGAGGTAATAACGATTTTGGAAGCTGATATAATCGAAGAGTCAAATAGTGAGTGGTGGAGCCCCATAGTGTTGGTGCCGAAACCAGACGGCAACTTTAGATTCTGTAATGATTTTAGAAAGGTAAATTAAATCTCAATGTCCAACGCCCACCCCATGCCCCGAATTTATGAATTAATCGATCGGCTAGGGACTGCCTGATTTATCAGTATGCTCGACCTGACAAAGGGTTATTGGCAGGTGCCCTTAGCTCTTGAGGCATGGGAGAAAACTGCTTTTGTCACCCTGGATGGACTGTTCCATTATAAGAAGCTGCACGGGTCCCCGGCCACCTTCAAGAGGTTGATGGACCAGGTTCTCCGACCCCATTGGTAGTACGCGGCAGCATACATTAACGATATTGTGATCCAGGGGAGCGAGTGGGAGACACATCTAAACCAAGTGAGCGCGGTATTGCAGGCCTTACAGCGAACCCAAATAAATATTGGTTTGCGGGAGGCTGAGTACCTGGGGTACATGATCGGGAGGGGATGTGTCAAACCCCAGGTGAAGAAAGTGGAGGCGATTTGGGACTGGCCCCGCCCCTTCACCAAGAAGCAGGTACGCACGTTTGCGGGGTTGACTAGTTACTACCGGAGACTTATTCCCCACTTTGCCTCCCTAGCCAGCCCCCTGACAGAACTGACCAGGAGCCGTCTACCAGCCCAGGTGATGTGGACCGAGGAGACGGAGAAAGCCTTCCAGGACCTAAAGGGAGCACTGTGTTCTGGACCCGTGCTGGTGACACCGGACTTCTCCAAACCACTGGTGGTACAGACCGATGTGTCCGAAACAGGGGTGGGTGCCATCCTATCACAGTCATGTACATTGGCCGGAAGCTGATATTAACAAAGATATTCCACTGTGGAGAAAGAATGTCTAGCGATCAAGTGGGCGCTGGAAACACAGAAGTATTACTTATTGGGACGGCCCTTCACCCTCGTAACAGACCATACACCACTGGTTCGGATGTCATGGAATAAGGATGTAAATTCCCGCGTCACCGGCTGGTTCCTAACCTTACAGCCCTCTACTTTCTCTGTTGTCCACAGATCAGGTGCAGCCCATGGAAATGCCGATGCCCTCTCCAGTAGGGATGCTCTAGGGAGCTGGACCGCCCCTCCCTCCTGGTCAGAGCTGAGGGATGGGGTCTGGGGCAGATGGCAGGGAGGGGTGGTTATTGAGGGGAGATATCTTGCAGCCCACTGGCTCCACCCCTGAGCCTTATATGGACTTCCTGCCCCAACGAGGCGATGCTGTAGATCGCTAAGCAAGGGAGTGCTTGGGGATAAAGGAGGAAGCAACCTGCACAAAAGGGCAGAGTAAGGAGACCAACGTGCGTTATGAAGAGTGGGAGAAGAGAGAATAATATCTGAGATTACCCGTTGTGACCTAGATTGTCGGATTAACCCCCTTGTGTACTGAACTGGATTGGCTGAGGACCCGAGTTTTAGGATTACCCCTGGAGAACGGAACAGGCAACGAGAATGGCTTGTGGACTGTGAAGTAATTGGTGAATTCCCACTTCTTCCCCAGTGTAAAAAAATCCCTAATAATTTCCCATTTGCATTCTAGTTGTGCTACTGGTGTATGTTTTGTTATTGAACTTGGTGACGTGGAAACCCCACACCCTTGAGCATGCTACAATGTGTTATATAACTTTGGAGATAAGTAGGAGAAAAATGCCATTCAATTATTTTTACTACCATTTAGCAATGTTCACAACTTAAGCCTTAGACCCACCCATCTCTAAGAATTCATATGTAAACGCATGAGTCAGCATGACATTCTCCTCCAGAATGTAGTCTCTCTGTTAACCCCCTCCCTTATCTCAGCCAATCATGGATCCTGCCTATCTCCCTATATAGCTCAGTGCTTTTGATTGGGCTAAACTCATTTTGAGTTTTTTCTTCTTCATATTTACAGATCCTATACAAGTTTGTAATTAAGGCATATGAAAGTTAACATGTTCAAGAAGGCATTTCTGCAACAACAAAAAATAATAATGTTTTTTTTTACATTTAACACCCCTACTGTGATGTAGGAAATCACATCAAACACCCCGATCCTGAATCCGGTCACATTTGAGCAATGAGATATTACCCATGTCTTACGCACCATGCTCAATCTCACACTCCTTATCTGCCATGTTTTCAAAATCCTGAATAATGGAACGTCCAGCCAGATGATGGAACGTTTCGTTCCACAGTTCCTCGTGAACTTTCTCTTCCCGCTCTCTGCCCTTCAGGTAGGGGTTTATGTCAAAGGTCACCTCCCACTTGACTGGTTTCCCGCAGAGCAGGCCCGACACCACGGCCTTACAGTCCCCCTTCACCACCTCCTGACAGTCTGGGGTGGTGTTCAGGTCTGGCGTGGCTGGAGGCTCCTGGGGGGGTTCTATCTCACACAGCTGATTGGGGTAGCAGTCTGGTAACACAACAATGAGAAGTTAGACGTCTTGTCTGGGATATCAGTTATTTGATCGATTAGTGTGTCTACCATTGCTCAATGTTAGGGTGAGTGGGAGGGCTGTGGTTGTGGACGCACCTGCGTCTCCTAAGCTGCCGACAGAAGGGTCAGTGGAGGAGGAGCAGTCCTCCCAACCGGTGCTCTTGGTTCCTCCTGGAGCGTGCTCTGGGTCAGCCCTGCTCCTGGTGGCTTCGGCCTGCAGGTTGGAGGCGGGGGGCTGGGCCTGCTCTGGGTCCACCTCTTGGGGAGCCCACTCCAGATGGGGGGAGGGTGTGTGAGAAGCGCCGTTGGCAGGGCGCTCCCTGGAACCCGTGGCAGATGTGGCACACAGGTTCACTAGCTGTGGCTGTCAGGGGTTAAACATAAAGATACATGTTTAGCTAAATACTATGACCAAAGATGTTATTAAACTTTATTACAATGTTAATTTAAGTTCAGAATAATTGCAATACATCCACTGACTTACTCCCCACAAATGTGAACCGACCATAGACTAATTGCGACCATGCCCATTCAGGCAAGAAGCTCACTTAAGTGTTAATAAGGACCATTACAGTGATGGCATTGTGCATGCAGTAATAGACTCAGTCATCAGAGCAATGTGTTTTTGCCCATTCCACTGATTACAATAAATCAGTGGTTCCCAAACTTTTTATAGTCCCGTACCCCTTCAAACATTCAACCTCCAGCTGCGTACCCCCTCTACTAGCACCAAGGTCAGCGCACTCTCAAATGTAGTTCTTGCCATCATTGTAATCCTGCCACATACACACACTATACAATACATTTATTAAACATAAGAATGAGTGTGAGTTTTTGTCACAACCCAGCTCGTGGGAAGTGACAAAGAGCTGTGTGTTGTCCTTGTTAATGCAGACAGAAGAGCTCCAACTTCTTAATCATAGCCTCAATTTTGTCCCGCACATTGAATATAATTGCGGAAAGTCCTTGTAATCCTAGATTCAGATCATTCAGGCTGTCACGACTTCTGCCGAAGTCGGTCCCTCTCCTTGTTCGAGCGGCGTTCGGCAGTCGACTTCACCGGCTTTCTAGCCACGGCCGATCCACTTTCATTTTCCATTTGTTTTTTCTTTGTTTTACACACCTGATTTCAATCCCACAATTACTGTTTCATTATTTAACCCTCTGTTCCCCCATGGGTTTTGTGAGTGATTGTTTATTGTATTTTCAGTCTGTCATGGTGTGCGTGCATTTGTTACTTTGTATATTTTACATTTATAGTAAAAGTACGTTGATTACTCATATCTGCTGTCCTGCGCTAGACTCTCTACACCAGCTACACATAGGACCCATTACAGAATCACTCACCCGAAGAATGGAGTCAGCAGGAGCAGACGCCCTCCCTGTTCCAGTGGAGGAGCGTGTTCAGCAGTACGCAACCATGTTGCAACGTCTGGGCACTTCCATGGATCGCGTGCTGCAGACTATGGATCGTTTAGAGAGAGGAGGAGGTTTTTCAGCGCCTCCACCAGCCCACTACAACAGGTGCCACTGTCCACCCCTCTTTCCCCTGGTCCCAGTGGGATTCGTCTCGCGCTCCCGAGGGAGTATGATGGGACTATGATGGGACGGCTGGCGTTATATCATTACGCAGAGTTCACCCACGGCTTTCGGGCAGTGTTCGTTCCACCTGAGGCAGGGGACGAGGAGCGCGCAGGATTTTGCCTTGGACTTCCGGTCCCTGCGGGCCAGCGCGGGATGGAACGATAGGGCCCTGATCGATCACGACCTGTACGTCAAGGCTGAGAAATGTCTGTTCTTCCAACAGTCTGTCTCCTTCTTAGGGTACCGCATTTCCACGTCAGGGGTGGAGTGGAGAGTGACTGCATTTCAGCCGTGTGTAAATGGCCGATTCCTACCACGGTAAAGGAAGTGCAGCGATTTTTAGGGTTTTCCAACTACTACCGGAAGTTTGGTCAGTTTGGCCTTCGTTGCTGCGGGATTTCCACCGTCTCCATCCGAATCGCCCTGCGCATCGTCCTCTGAGTCATCCCCGAAGTCGCTGTCACCTCTGCCACCTCTCCTTGTTCGGGCAGCATTCGGCGATCGACATCACCGGCTTTCTATCCACCGCCGATCCATTTTTCATTTGTTTTGTCTTTGTTTTACACACCTGATTCAATCCCACAATTACTGTTTCATTATTTAACCCTCTGTTCCCTTCCCATGGGTTTTTGTGAGTGATTGTTTATTGTATTTTCGGTCTGTCATGGTGTGTGTCTGTATTTGTTACTTTTTATATTTTACATTTTGAGTAAAAGTAGGTTGATTACTAATATCTGCTGTCCTGCGCCAGACTCTCTACACCAACTACACATAGGACCCATTACACAGGCGATAAAAAACATCACCCGGATACGTCATTGCATATTGCAGAAAATACACAAGAGTTTAGGGGCCTTGCTTTAACAAAGTTAACCATTTTCACTGTAGTGTCCAAAATGTCTTTCAAGCTGTCAGGCATTCCCTTAGCAGCAAGAGCCTCTCGGTGGATGCTGCAGTGGACCCAAGGCGCTTCCCAGGAGCAACTACTTGCTCGCGGGTTACCACTCTACTATGTCTCCCTGTCATGGCTTTTGCGCCATCAGTATTTTTACTCAAAATACCAACATGAGCAGCACCTACGTTTGGCTTCATACGGACCGTTAGTGGAATTCCCGCGAGAGAGTAACGGTTAATGTGATTGGATGTTAATCATTTGACATTGTGTTGTTATTTTGCTGAACACTGAGGCTACTCAGGCGAGAAAATATGTCATCACATTTTTATTTGGTGTACCCCCGACGGCATTGCTTGGGAATACCTGCACTAAATCAAGGACAACGCCTTTTATGATATGGGTTATGCCACAATTTGAATTAGCTGATGTCAATTTGTATAAAATGTTTTCTTATATTTCTTTATACGCTTTCTGTTGATGACCATAAAACCTGTTTTGTCTTTAATAAGCAAATTTCAGCACTCAGAACCAAGTCTTGCGTGCACTAGTAACTATCACACTATGCAGATCAAAGTCAAATTCCAAGTATATCATTTGTACAAGGGCAGAAACCATGGAATGACAGGTGAGCCTTGCCTCATTATGCCAATGCACTCTGGGCAAATTTCAGACAGTCCATTATCATTCATGAAATGATGGTGGCCCTCATTAGTGATGAGAGAACATTCCTCTTTTGTATTCGTGATTACACTCCAACTGAGCCCAGGGTCAGATCACTTTCTCCCACGCCATTATTACTCATCCAACGTCACTGCAATTTCAACACTGACTTCCTGGCATATCTTATCGAAAAGACAATATAATTGTCCGAAAGACATTTGTGTACAAAATGCCATATGCTGCAAGATCAACCTGTAAAAAACTATATTTTCCAGAATAATGGTTTTTACTTTTACCATGAAAGCCTATTAATTTTGCACCAATGTCTTAGGTATTCTGTGGTGTTTCTTAAATTGCTTTTGTGTGGTTATGAACAAAGAATCAATTGGATTGTCACTTAAACGATTCTATTTGAAGATTGAAATCAATGAACCATGTGTATCATATTAAGACATGTTTCTAATTAAGATTTAAGACATTCTATACGTGTTTTTCTTTTTGAACAATTCCCCTCGTAGTAATTTTTCTTCAGGTTATAAGTAGAGTGTGAGATAGATGAGGACAGAGACATAGTAGAAAGAGGGGACATAGGAATCGAACTGCAGACTCCAGGGTCGAGACCCAGATCTGTTGGCAGTGCCACAAGATCACAGACACTGCACTCACGTGGTATTCAGTCTTCCACTGTGCTCCATAGTCAGGGCTGGTCTGTCCATTCAGCTCCTGGACCTTAGCTCTCCTCAGTGGGTTCTTCCCCTCTACAGAGCTGGGGTCACTGGGAGTGCAGGTCTTCTTCATGTTTTGGTTGTATTCCACTATCTGGCTGGTGCTATACACACGTCTTCTAGGTGGCGTTTTGTTCTCTATTCCTATGGGTTTGTGAAAAGATCACATTCATTTGTGTGCACAAATACACGGTTTCATGTCTGAATGTGTGATCATGTCTGACCAAGTGATCGTTACCGCATGAATTGGACCAACGAAACAAAAATGCCATTTGAACCAGTGGAAAGGAAGAGCTGATCTCAGACCTCTAGATTCTTACCCATGGCTTTGTGTTCTGTGGGGCCAGAGCTGCTTTCTGACATGGAGTCCAGATAGGAGTCCAACGGCAGGCTGGAGTGTATGTCCCTGTGCATCCCTGGACCGTCAGAGAAGCCTGTAGTCGTCTCTGGGTCCTCCTCTTGGGAGTGGTAAAACACGGAGCTAGCTGACACATTGGAATGCATCATACTGTATCGCCTCCTTTTATCCTGGCGGAAGAGTTGAAAGAGAAATGTCTGAGTGCTGCATCTCTACACCACTTGGGAGTGTAATTGATAGTTGCTGAACGAGACATTCATTTCAAGATATAGCTTTTCGACACCTTTCATCAGAGAGGATATTTTAGCCTTCAAAAAAGAATCCACATCCTTCACTTGAATCACTTAACATAGAGACGTTCTATTGAATTGAAATAGAGGGAAACAGATGATGTGCTTGATTCTCATTCAGGAGTGAGGAGACTATCTTAATCACACTAAGAAATATGAATACATATTACATAGCCACTTTATGTCAAGGTGTAGGCCTACTTACAGATTTGGGATCGGGATGGTAGCGCGTGGTGTCGCACACCACGCTGTAGCCAATCAAACAGTCCCCAGGGAACAGGAATGTGGAGCCCACTGGGGAGAGCAACACCTCCTTGGTGTCAGGGAACAACCAGTCGATGGCTATGTCACTCAGCACTGGGGCCATGGTCTTCTTCAGCGACTTAATAATCTGGGAGAATATTCAGATAGAGAGATGCAGAATAGAAACAGAGATCTATTGAAGTTATTCTTATGAGTTTCAGTGATCTGGGAGAGTACGGGCAGAGATCCAGAGGACATTGCCTTCCTTGAGTGAAACGCGGATTCCTAGAATATCGCATTGTCTACTGAAATTATGACATTCCCTCCGTCTGTGCAATGCAATTTGTTTTGTGAAAACAAGACTAGAGCCTGTAAGCCTGTGAGAATGGAATAATAAAGGACCCTTTTAAAACATAACGTATGCTGTGAATTAGACTGATTCTAATGGGCGTTTTATTCAACAAAATGAATTGTTAATTGCTAACAGTGGAGAGCACTCTGTCTGAACAATTTGCATCCACTGCATAATGGCCCTCCTCTATGACATTCAGAATAGCTGGTTGTCGCAAAGAGGAGGATAAACATGTCATTGGAAATGAGGACCTTGGGTTGCAGTCTCTCCCCTTCTGCCAAGAACTCTGCCGTTCCTTTGGAAACGGCTGCCAGTCCTGTCATCAGTCTCCTGCAAGCACTCTGACCGATGCCGAAGGTGTAGCACCTGCCAAAACAAGATTCACATCTCAGTGGCTTTAGTGGCCTGGAAAGACCAGTGGCCTGAAAATGTCTGTAGGTATCGGAGTCGCATAAGTGTCAGACACCCTATTTCTCATAGACATTTATTCCCTCACAGAGACCTCTTGAGATGGTCCAGTAGCTCAAAGTTGTGGTGATATATTACAACCCCCCCCCCCTCCCCCACAAAGGTTTTGGTTTATAAGTCTATGTAATTTGCTGCACATAGCAGCAGAAAACTAGATGATGCGAAATGTAGTTAATTCTCTGCAATGAAAAGTATGTAGCAAATGACAGAGCAGTGGAAGAACTTAGTGTGTCGTCAGGCACCCCCAAGGCAGTCAATGAATGTATTGCGC
Source organism: Oncorhynchus nerka (assembly GCF_034236695.1). Lineage (NCBI taxonomy): Eukaryota > Metazoa > Chordata > Actinopteri > Salmoniformes > Salmonidae > Oncorhynchus > Oncorhynchus nerka. The sequence goes on from NC_088415.1 coordinate 38,628,921, forward strand.
CAGGAGTAGTTCACAAACTAGACCTCGATTCAAATGTATCAAGAAATATGAATCTGTATGCCTAGCAATCAACAAATGTGCATCGTTTAAAGCACACGTTTACAAGTCTCAGTCACAAATGACAGCTCCAATAAACCCCCTATGGTGAACATCATTGGTGCTTTCAAGACAACGGGGAACTCTGAAAAAAAACGAGGACGAATCATGAAGTCAATGAAAGAGATCCGAGTAGGAATTCTGAGTTTTATGACCCTTCAAAACAAATTTCCCCAGTTGGAGCTTGTTTTCTTCTGAGTTCCCAGTTGTCTTGAACACCCTGAAGTCAGAAGTAGGAGATCTCCCAGATCTGAGTTCCCAGTTGTTTTGAATGCGGTACATGTGAACAAGAGGCTCGCAGAATCATTCATGACTCTTTTCGAGTTTTCAGTTCATCGTTCGTCGGTAAATAAAAATGGATAGTGGGTCCTAGTGGCTCTGGCCATTATTGAGTCAAATGAATGAAATTAGTCTAAAGATTCGCTCTTTTGACTAAATTAGTCGAAAAGATCAGAGTCAGTAAAAAGAGCAGAACTACCCATCACTAGCCTGATGAGGATCGAGAGTGAGACGGACTCTGTTGACGGTCAATTTGATAGTCAATTTTCATCATCATGCAGCCAAATGCCATGTCTCCATATCATTTATCCCCCACTTGGTTTATCCAATTTCACTTCACATGTCACACTGAGTACAAATTAGAGATGTCAGTCTCCATCTCAGCATCAGCCGATGCACCAGTGATGGCCACTCTGCATAGTTGTTGAGGGCAAACAGCGGGGATTAAAAAGGAGGCGCAACCTTTAGCATAACTACATGTCTGACGTGGCTGTGTCCCAAATGGCACCCTATTCCCTATACAGTGCACAACTTTTGACCAGGGCCCATAGTGCACTACTTTTGACACTATGTAGGAAATAGGGTGCCATTTGTGATGCAAACCTGGTAGCAGAGGTTCATTAGTATTTTCGCTGTCCACTGACCGGGGATGTGCTGATTTGTGAGTGTGGAGCAATAATGATTCTGGACGCGCGGCCGGATTGGCCAGACCACTGTGTATCTAATCCAATCATCTAGGGGTTATTCATCCTTTAAAAAGGGGAATATTTCAAGTTAATTACATCAGTTGTAGTTCAAGAAAGGATGACTGCGGACTGGGATTGGAGATGCAACAACCAAAGTGAAACAATAACCAATTCCCTGCAGACAGTATTGTGTTATTGGCGGTCTTGGTCTGTCAACAGCTGGTGTTTTGATTCTTCAGGGGCATGTTCAGAGCATCTCCCCATGTTCAGATGTTGCAGTGTTTGAAAATATTAGCATATTACCATATGACTTTGTTGACACTGTGATTTGCTTTGACTTTACCATACCCATTAATGTTGCGCGGGTTGATTCATAACCAGCAGTCCGCGCGGGGTGGGTTTAGGGCCATGAAATATTGTGTGGATTAAGGGCGGGTGGTGGCGGGCGTGTTGAATAAAGAGAAAACAATACCTTAAATCCATAAATGTAGCCTATCATTCTTGTGCAATTTATATCTATAGGCTACATTGGCATTTTTATTTCATCATTTTATGCTCTGGCATTTGCACATAAGCCTAAACTTTATAGGCCAAACTGTATGAATGCCAAACCGCCTACACGCTAATCGACAAATGCTTTTGGGATCGGTCAGTAAATGTTAATGTCTGTCCATGGAGGCGAAAAGGACAATGTTGGAATTTAAAGCTGCAATATATGTAACTTTTTGAGTGACCTTACCAAATTCACATAAACATTTGTGTTATAGATCGGTCATTCTAATTGAAAGCAAGTCGAAGAAGCAGTAGATCTGTTTTATGTGCACTATTTCTATGCTTCCCGTTCTTACGTTTCGTTTTTGCATCTTTTATTTTCAGTTTTGTACACCAGCTTCAAACAGCTGAAAATACAATATTTTTCGTTATGTAAAATATATTTCACAATGGTTTAGAAGGTGCAATGATTCTCTACACTATACTTGCTTGTTTTGTCACGTAAACTGAAATTAGGGGACTATTAGAATTTTAGCAACCAGGAAACGGAGGAGTGATTTCCGCATAGCGCATCCTTAAGTCAATAAGCGAAAAGCTGCGAAATGCGGAGTTGAAAATAAAGAAAAGGGAGGGCCAGAAAAGTCATGTTTGGAAACTATGGATACTATACCAATTGGATAGTTGCATGGCACCTCAAGGAAACTGTAGCCTACTGTTTAGATGGCTTAATTGGAAACTGAACTCTGGACACTGCAGGTCTATAACATCTTACATGACCTTTATATTAACTCCTGCAGAATTAAGGATTTCTTGCAATAAAATGATACACCAAATGTAGGCAAAATGTTGACTCGGGAACAGGAGTGGAGAAATATGATTTATTCCTTTCAGCATCTTGAGAGAATGTGAATGCAGTTCCATCTGTAGTGTTGCTATCTTTAAAAGCTGATAGTAGCCTATTTCAACTACATAAAATATGGTCATTTTCATAGCTGTTTGGTCGTTTCCATAGCTTTCTATTTCTTACAACAGGTCAAACAGATGTGATTTGGAAATTTTGCACAGAAAATATTTCCCGTTTTTTTTTCTCCCCGGTCTCTAAACTTCTTTGCTCAGAGAAAGAAGCAGAAATCACATGGAAAACTTTACCGAAGTCAACTAGATTGAATAATTAATTCTATAGATTTATAACATTCTGATAAGTAAGGGTTTATTTAGTCTTCTAGGGCAACATATAGGCCTACTGACAGAAGAGAAGCTGTATGTATATACTGTAATTATAGACAAGTTGACTAACAAACATCCTACCAAAATGTCGGAAATTATAAGCAGAAATAACTAAAATCAGGCAACAACAAAAAATAATCCTGCACCCCCTGTCAAATTATTCCATCATCTCTGACTAGCCTAGAATGCATTTTCTATATTATCAGGTTAGGGTTGGTTGTGGCCTCAGATTTTCACTTTACCACATATAGTGCCTTCGGAAAGCTCTGGAGCAGGTTTTCATCAAGGATGTTGCTCCGTTCATCTTTCCCTTGATCCTAACTAGTCTCCCAATCCCTGCCGCTGAAACACATCCCCACAGCATGATGCTGCCACCACCATGCTTTTACCGGGGGGATGGTGCCAGGTCTCCTCCAGGTGTGACGCTTGGCATTCAGGCCAAAGAGTTCAATCTTGGTTTCATCAGACCAGAGAATCTTGTTTCTCATGGTGCCTTTAGGCAAACACCAAGCGGGCTGTCATTTGGATTTTACTGAGGAGTGGCTTCCGTCTGGCCACTCTACCATAAAGGCCTGATTGGTGGAGTGCTGCAGAGATGTTTGTCCTTCTGGAGGGTTCTCCCATCTCCACAGAGGAAGCTATGTCAGAATGACCATTGGGTTCTTGGTCACCTCTCTGACCAAGGCCCTTCCCCACCGATTGCTCAGTTTGGCTGGGCAGACAGCTCCAGGAAGAGTCTTAGTGGTTCCAAACTTCTTCCATTTAAGATTGAAGGAAGCCACTGTGTTCTATGGGACCTTCAATGCTGCAGAAATGTTTTGGTACCCTTCCCCAGATATGTGCCTCGACACAATCCTGTCTCTGAGCTCTACGGACAATTCCTTTGACCTAACGGTATGGTTTTTGCTTGGACATGCACTGTAAACTATGGGACATTATATAGACAGGTGTGTGCCTTCCCAAATAATGTACAATTAATTGAAATAATGTTCAAACCAGTTTTAGAAACATCTCAAGGATGATCGATGGAAACAGGATGCACCTTAGCTTAATTTGGAGTCTCATAGCAAAGTTTCTGAATATTTATGTAAATAAGGTATATATATATATATATATATATATATATATATATATATATTGTAATACAATCCCCCCCAAAAAATCTAAAAACCTGTTTTTGCTCTGTCATTATCGAAGTGTTTTGTAGATTGCTGAGGATTTTTATTTATTTTATATAATACATAATATAATATATAATACATGTAACAAAATGTGGAAAAAGTCAAGGGGTCTGAATACTTCCCGTAGGCACTGTATAGTCGGAAGGTTGCGTATGGGTTATTAGCAAATGCGGGTGCGGTTGAACAAACAGCTGACCCTCGCACCCCTAATCCAATCCTGATTGAGCTAGGTTTTTGAAGTCACACCTAATAATATCAAGTAATGTGCGAACATAAGGTACATATTTCCAAGCTTAATTTTAAAAGGATTACTGAGCAATGACAGCACAGCCACCACATAACGTTCTGAGAGCCATATGTTTCTTAAGAGTTTAATGAGCGTGGTGGTGTCATATGGTTATTTTGCATACAACCATCACACACCCTTCTGGGAATGGTGTAGGAAAGTTGTTTGGCTTTGAAAATTCGCAACACATTTAAACATACATTTGTTGGTACTGTAGCCCAATGACCAAAAGTGCCCTCTTTGGCCTCATGGGTGGAATGTTATTAATATTTTTCATAAAGATATCTTTTTTTAATGATTGAAAATCCGGTGTTTCTATATAAAACTATTGTTATATATTTCAGTCTTCTGTGTTGTATGTAAAGTGTAATATTGTGATGCAAAATTGAATACATTTCAACTTTATATCTGACATGGCACTGGTGTCTTCTTTCTTTAAGCCCATAACCATGTGTGTGAGGTGTATACTTTAGTTTCAAAGTAGATTTGCTTAAGACTACCAATAATCACTGTGGCCCTGATTTAGCCCATTGCAGTAAAAGGTTAACAGATCGTTTCCTAAAAGTTGAAACATGGGTACATTTAATTACATTTTTAATTTAAATGTTGGTAATGTTATATGAACGTTCTCCAATTGGTTTGACATTAGGAATGTTCTCAAATAGTTCAAAGAACTTTAAGAAACAACGTTCTTCTGTGGAAATCTCAGTACTTCAACATAACATTTCCTACAGGTTTCCTCATGGTTCTATTTAAAGTAATGTTCTCATATTAACCCTTAGCTAAGCCCCACCTCCCTTGGTTACTGTTGCAACCTCGGACAACATTTTCCCCGGGAAGCCCATTTCCCCATACGAACCACTGGCGAAATCCCCTCACAATGATCTCAAACTGTGTTTTTAATACATAATGAAATGAAACACAGACTACCCCTTGCTAACCAGGAAACGCTCGGGTATGTTGTGGTGGACTGTCATTACAATTGCTTTACGAGAACCTGGTGAAATGTGTTTTGTGGTGTGGCTAGCCACTGAATGGCTCTGAATTCACTGTCAGCATGCAGGAAATGCAACTAACCACTTTTGGAGCTAACTAGTTACTGCTTTCAAATCTTGATGTCGACAGCAGATGGCAGTTGTATTAATAACATGGCTAACTTAGCTAGCTAATATACATTTCAAAAAGCAAGTTATATTAAGTGGCTAGCTAGCTAGCATTAGCAACATTTGGTGGCCAATGAGACTGAGAGCTGGCTAACCAGCTGAGCTAGCAAACAATGTAACAAAAGTATAATTTCGGATTCGTAAAATACTCCATCAGGCTCTGCATTTCAGGAATCAGTAGCAAGTACCCCTGGTGCACTGTTAAATTATTTAACCATTTAAACAATGTATTTTTTTAAAGAAAACTCAATGTCATATGTTTTAAACTTGAGCTTGTCCGAGGTGTAGGCCTCGACAACAGTTTTTATCCATTGGAGCACTGGTTGCCACAAATTCTTGAGGGGCTTAGCGAAGGGTCAATTGTTCCGAGAATGTTAAGAAAACTTTGAGAGAACGTCTAAGAATGTTATTTAAAAACATATACATTCCGTTGTCAGCATCACCAAAACTCTCTATCCTCTTCCTTGTTAAGTGTGTTCAGGTGTGTTGGCCACGCCCACTTATTGGCCACACCTGATCTTAATGAGTGCTTGATTAGTTTGAAATGAGGCCTGTTTGAATAGACGAAAATTAACAGTTTTGCATGTGTAAAAAAATAAATAAAGGCAGGGCATGCTAGCACCATCCTGGTGGCGCAGTGGACTAATTCCATGGATAGAGAATAGAAGATTATAGACTCGAATCTTACTGATGCCTTGTCACAATAAAACAATTATTGTGTTTGCATGATTACTGCCTAAGGAAATAAGTGTCCATGTGTCCTATCTGTGCTAAGCCAAAATAAGCTAGCTGTGTTATTAAAAGTCTTAATGAAATATTCAGTGGAAGTTTTTTTATTTTTTTAACTAAAAACCTATAATTTCTCATGAATAAAACCTCCCAGAACATTCTCAGAACCTCCCTGCAATCTAAAAGTTTACATTCCCAGAAAAGGTGAAATTTTCACTTCTGTTCTCAGATCATTTAAAGAAAGATACCAGTCAGGAAACGGCTTCGTTCCCACAACCAATGTGAACTTCCAAGGAACCAAATGTGCTAGCTGGGAAGGTTTTGCAATAATGCCCCCTCCAATCCCCTAGACTTGATTACATGTCTGAATGGTATGTTGTTTATTTGCTTTGTGCATAATGCGTTAGCAAGCTCAATCAGATTTAATATGACTACTGTGCTAGTTAGTGTTGTGCTGCTATTGTTCTTGTGTCCAATTCCATTACAACTCTTAAAGTGGTGCCCGAGGCCGTCTGATTCACACGTGGTATCAAATGGGGCACTTTGTAACGGGTTTAGATTAGAAGCCTCCAGCTAGGGCAAAACGAACAGCAATTTAACAATACCCATAAACCACTTTACACCATGGTGTAAAGTGGGTTTGCATACTGATTGATTCCCCCAGTGCCTGTAAGAAGAGGAAGTGAAGGACAGGTATATGTTGATTGTCTGTTTACCTGGTGTAGCGGGCATGGCTGCGGACCAGCTCGATGACCTTCCCTGTGTTGTTGACAGCCCCGTCCGTGAGCAGGAAGAGCATGCGAGGATGACCTGCGTGCATTGGTTGCCTCAGGATCCATTTGAGCGGTGCCAGGATATTGGTGCCGCCCATGTCAGCTCGGATCTTCTTGATGTACTCACAAGCCATGGTTACTGTTTCCTGAAAATGTTAGAAAGCAAGAGAAAAAGCATAGTAGTATTTAATAGCCTAGCAGTTAGAAAGGCTAGCCTGCAACCGGAGGGTTGCCAGTTCAAATCCCAGGTCTGACTGGAAAAATCTGGTGGCAAGTGAGCTGGCAACCAGAGGGTTGCTTGTATCAAATTCTAGATGCTATTGCCTGCAGTTGTGCCCTTGAGCAAGACACTTAACACCCCAAAACAACAGCGCTTCGGGCGCCCAGTGTGGCAGCCCCCGCACCTCTCCTATGGGCTGGGTTAAAAGTGGAAGTCAAATTTCGGTTGGATATTGTGTGTAATTGACCAATAATGTGATCTCTCAATAGACAAATGTGTCTCTGACTCACACTTTGATTACCTGTAGTTGTCAAATCTGGCCTGCGAGATTAAATATTTACTAATAGAGATTTTATCAATGACATGCAGTTAATTAATATTGACCTGAAAGCAGAAACACTACATGTCCTGCCAGCCTCATACCTCATCATAGCTCTGACTGGTAGTAAACAGTGTTTTGAATGTGGAGCCAAAGCCAATGATGTTGAAGAGGCTGGCAGGCACAAGGCTCTTCAGAATCACCACCATGGCATCCTGGAAACAGAACAGACATGATAGAAACACAAGGTCAAGAGGTAGAAGAGTAGAATGAGAAAAGTGAGGAAGAGAGCAAAAAGAAAAGAAACAAGACAGGCAGACCAGGCAGTCAATTTTTAAGTCATTGTCTAACAATCAACCTTGTTCACCTGCTGCAAGTGTTCTTTACCTATATGAGGAAAATTGTTAAAACATTTTTGGCTGCAGCAGTACGACCAGATTACAGCTCCTCTGACACGGTCTTCTCTGGCATCAGGCTAGTTATTACAAACGGTTTAAAGTTTAAAGTGTTATTAGTCGTATGTACAGGATACACGTGGTATACACTGTCCAACAAAATGCTTACTTACAGGTTCCTTCTTGATAATGAAACAACAATAAGAAATAAGAAAAGATAAGAATATGAACAGAAAGTAAATGGCTTAGTAGAATAGACATTTTAGCATATGTATAATACAGGAAGTTTGTAGTAAATTAATTACATTTATGTATCAGGGAAGGGCGGATTTGGGTGCAAGTGTTTAAATTGTGCAGTATTAGTATTGTGCAGTAACCTCTGAGATCAACTTCGTTTTTACATTTAGCTCATTAATTTACTTCCCCAATTACTGCAGATAGAGCAGCTTGCTGTGGATCGGGTAAGATAGTTGTTTACATGTTTGAATGGTGCAGGCACGAAATGAGACTGAAATTTCACGGGTGGGGAGAGAGCGAGAGAGAGGGGTAGACATGGAGGGGGCTTGGCTTGAAGAACTGAAATATCATGACATGATGTGAATTGGAATGTGATTAGCCTATCACTAGAAGTTTCTGGCTGTTCAAAAAACAGAGGAGGAATGGTTGCATCGATTTGACCAGCCTTTAAGCCAGACTTTGGTGTATCAGAGGGTGTCAAAGGAAGAGGAGGCCCATCCCTCCTGGCCCGAAGTGCATCACAGACTGAGAGAGGTTAGTCAAACATCACTCAGCCTGGCCCATTCAGGTAACGTTACAGTCAGATGCACTGGAAATGAAGTCTGAGCTGGGCTGAGTTTCCATTGACCATTCCATTTAAAGGTGTGGCAGCTTCACTCCATCTTTGTAAAGACTACTTTCTATGAGCAGTGAGTCATTGAGTCATTAATAGCACACCATTTGTGTATAACCGCACTTAAGACACCTAATTAGTATACTACATCATTCCTTTCTCATTAATTTATTTTTCTTTGCCCTGAATTAACAAGTTTAGAATGTAGTTAATTATGCTTACTATATGCATTTCCTATGAATGTGTTATGTATGGGTTATTATGAAGTCTCGTAAAGTACCTTGACACGGCTGATGTTGACCCCGCTCATGCTCCCACTGCGGTCAATGAGGAAGATGTACTCTCCATGCACCTTCCTCAGGTCAGAGGTCATGGACTTGAGGTCTGGGCAGAAGTTGAGCATGACCACAGGGTTGTGAAGGATGTCCTTGTGGAGACGCTTACGAATGATATCCACCTACATATGGCCATATGACCAGAGGATAACATGGTGAGTGAAGTGCTTGAGATCTAGTCTACACATGGTCCAGAGGATAACATGGTGAGTGAAGTGCTTGATATCTAGTCTACACATGGTCAACAGGATACAGTAAGAGAAGGGTGAACGAAAGAAAATGAGATCAAAATTACATCATGCAAGCTTTGAATGAGAGCCATATCCACATATTGGAATAACTTTGTACATGCATTTGTTTTTAAATATAGTTATCTTACAAATCACATCTGATAAGATCAGCATTAAATAGAGCTAGCTCTTAACAAAACAGTGTTCCCTTAAGCTAAACTACAACACAGCTGTTTCCTTAATGCAAAAAGGTGCATGAAATACATAGATCTAACAGTTAAATATTCTCCACACGGAATGTTTTTGATAAACTGAATTACAGCTATGCTTCTTTAAATAAAAAATATTTCATAATTCAAGGATTTTCTTTTCTTTAAGAGACACATTATTTGAGAAAGAAAGGGCACTCGATCAACTGGTGCATGTGTTCTTGCAGGTAGATCCAAGCAGAAAGCTGAGGACCTTTCATTGTTTCCATAGTAACGCCTTTTTAATCACACACACACCATTTTAGGGCGTAAGTGTTTTCTCTCTCCCTCCCGTTTAGGTCTACTGGTCACTGAGGATGTATGTGTGTGTACCACTGTTGTGCCATTCTGACATGTGGAGAATAAGGTACAATCTGTACTGACACATGATTTCACCTCAAGAAAAATTATAAACTCACGATTTAAATAACATACCGTAGCTCCAATGTGGGTCATATGTGGTTTAACAATCATTTCAGAGAAGTGGAAATAAATCAAACACTTTTATGTAATAATAATGGACACAGGAATGATGTAAAATACCTGAATCATGCAAAACATGCAAAAGGTATGGGGGCAAAAACCCTGTGCTATTCTGGAGCACGAGTACAGGACATTACAGGGCTGCTTCCGACCGTTCTACGACAAATTCTGGGAGCTGACGCTGTCATAGTCCATGTGGGTCAAACGACATTAAGAAGGCTAGCTTGGAACTTCTGAAAATGTATTTTTAAAGAACTGATTCTAGCACCGAAAGATTCCAAAAAGTGGCCAATTATTTCACGTCCGATACCATCAATGGGCTGCGGGTGTGAAAGATTCAGCAGGCTACTGGCATTAGACAACTGGATAAAAGATTACTGTAGCTCTGTTGGAATCACTTTTGTAGATAACTTTGGCACCTTCTGGAAACGGAAGATGCTCCACAGGAATGACAAAGTCCATACAAATCATCTTGGGTCCTTGGACACTGTCCACACATTTCAAGGCTGCGTTGAGACAATGACTTATCAATGACCCACGCCCAGCTCAGATAATCCCGATCACTGTCTTGCTGAGTTGTCGTGGTGCTGCTGCAAATGTACATTGTCACTGGGGTGTTGGCAGACAGAATGTAAGTAACTTAATTTGTCACTCTAACTCCCCTGAATGTCTCTGTTGATCCTACAGCTATTGTATGCAATAATCATCTGCCTATGAACCAGAGTTATACTGTTAGCATGAGGCAGTGTGCCCTAGTAGGAAGTCCACCGTGTGCAGCTCACCCTGCACAGCTCAAACATAAATACTATTGTCACATCTACTTCTCATATGCTTCCCAATAAAGCAATAAAAACAATCAAGCATCCCATAAAAGTGCTAAAAATAGCCCACAATAACATATGTAGAGAAAGAAACAAGGTTCATGAAATCAATAACATGCTAGTAACAGATGACATTCATATTCTAGCTCTGAAACTCACTTGAATAATACCTTTGATGAAACAGTGATAGCAATATATGGCTATAACATGTACAGAAAAGACAGAAATGTCAATGGGGGTGGAGTTGCAGTCTATATTCAGAACCACATTCCTGTAAAGATCTCACGTTAAATACTTTTGAAGTAATATGGCTACAGGTTCATCTGCCTCACCTAAAGCCCTTTCTTGTGGGAAGCTGCTATAGACCACTAAGTGCTAACAGTCAGTATCTGGATAATATGTGTGAAATGCTTGATAATGTACAGTGGGGAGAACAAGTATTTGATACACTGCCGCTTTTGCAGGTTTTCCTACTTTCATAGCATGTAGAGGTCTGTCATTTTTATCATAAGTACACTTCAACTGTGAGAGACGGAATCTAAAACAAAAATCCAGAAAATCACATTGTATGATTTTTAAGTAATTAATTTGCATTTTATTGCATGACATAAGTATTTGATCACCTACCAACCAGGAAGAATTCCGGCTCTCACAGACCTGTTAGTTTTTCTTTAAGAATCCCTCCTGTTCTCCACTCATTACCTGTATTAACTGCACCTGTTTGAACTCGTTACCTGTCCACACACTCAATCAAACATACTCCAACCTCTCCACAATGGCCAAGACCAGAGAGCTGTGTAAGGACATCAGGGATAAAATTGTAGACCTGCACAAGGCTGGGATGGGCTACAGGACAATAGGCAAGCAGCTTGGTGAGAAGGCAATTATTAGAAAATGGAAGAAGTTCAAGATGACGGTCAATCACCCTCGGTCTGGGGCTCCATGCAAGATCTCACCTCATGGGGCATCAATGATCATGAGGAAGGTGAGGAATCAGCCTAGAACTATACGGCAGGACCTGGTCAATGACCTGAAGAGAGCTGGGACCACAGTCTCAAAGAAAACCATTAGTAACACACTACGCCGTCATGGATTAAAATCCTGCAGCGCACGCAAGGTCCCCCTGCTCAAACCAGCGCATGTCCAGGACCGTCTGAAGTTTGCCAATGACCATCTGGATGATCCAGAGGAGGAATGGGAGAAGGTCATGTGGTCTGATGAGACAAAAATAGAGCTTTTTGGTCTAAACTCCACTCGCCATGTTTGGAGGAAGAAGAAGGATGAGTACAACCCCAAGAACACCATCCCAACCGTGAAGCATGGAGGTGGAAACATCATTCTTTGGGGATGCTTTTCTGCAAAGGGGACAGGACGACTGCACCGTATTGAGGGGAGGATGGATGGGGCCATGTATCGCGAGAACTTGGCCAACAACCTCCTTCCCTCAGTAAGAGCATTGAAGATGGGTCGTGGCTGGGTCTTCCAGCATGACAATGACCCGAAACACACAGCCAGGGCAACTAAGGAGTGGCTCCGAAAGAAGCATCGAAAAGGTCCTGGAGTGGCAGAGCCAGTCTCCAGACCTGAACCCAATAGAAAATCTTTGGAGGGAGCTGAAAATCCGTATTGCCCAGCGACAGCCCCGAAACCTGAAGGATCTGGAGAAGGTCTGTATGGAGGAGTGGGCCAAAATCCCTGCTGCAGTGTGTGCAAACCTGGTCAAGAACTACAGGAAACCTTTAATCTCTGTAATTGCAAACAAAGGTTTCTGTACCAAATATTAAGTTCTGCTTTTCTGATGTATCAAATACTTATGTAATGCAATAAAATGCAAATTAATTACTTAAAAATCATACAATGTGATTTTCTGGATTTTTGTTTTAGATTCCATCTCTCACAGTTGAAGTATACCTATGATAAAAATGACAGACCTCTACATGTTTTGTAAGTAGGAAAACCTGATAAATCTGCAGTGTATCAAATACTTGTTCTCCCCACTGTATGTCATATCAACAGAGAGGAATATTTTCTAGGTGATTTCAATATTGACTGGCTATCATCAAGCTGCCCACTCAAGAAAAAGCTACAAACTGTAACCAGTGCCTGCAACCTGGTTCAGGTTATGAGTCAACCTACCAGGATAGTTACAAACAGCACAGGAATGAAATCATCCACATATATTGATCACATCTTTACTAATGCTGCAGAAATGTGCTTGAAATCCGTATCCAGATCCGTCGGATGTAGTGATCACAATATAGTAGCCATATCTATGAAAACCAAAGTTCCAAAGGCTGGGCCTAATATAGTGTATAAGAGGTCATACAATAAGTTTTGTAGTGATTCCTATGTTGATGATGTAAATCATATTTGCTGGTCTGTGGTGTGTAATGAGGAGCAACCAGACGCTGCACTTGACACATTTATGAAATTACTTATTCCAGTTACTAATAAGCATGCACCCATTAAGAAAATGACTGTAAAACTGTTAAATCCCCTTGGATTGATGAGGATTTTTAAAATTATATGGTTGAGAGGGATGAGGCAAAAGGAATGGCAAATAAGTCTGGCTGCACAACCGATTGGCAAACGTACTGAAATTGAGAAATCATGTGACCAAACAGAATAAAAAGAAGTAGAAGCTATACTATAGGAAACAAAGATAAATTACATAAAGATTGATAGTAAAAAGCTTTGGAGCACCTTAAATGAAATGTTGGGCAAGAAGGCAAACTCAGCTCCATAATTAATTGAATCAGATGGCTCATTCATCAAAAACCACTGATACTGCCTCCTACTTCAATGATTTTTTCATTGGCAAGATTAGCACATTTAAGCATGACATGCCAGCAACAAATGCCGACACTACACATCCAAGTATATCTGACCAAATTATAAAAGACAAGCATTGGAATTTTGAATTCCGTAAAGTGAGTGTGGATGAGGTGAAAAGATTATTGTTGTCTATCAACAATGACAAGCCACCGAGGTCTGACAACTTGGACTGAAAATTACTGAGGATAATAGCGTACGATATTGCCCCTCCTATTTGCGATATCTTCAATCTAAGCCTATTAGAAAGTGTGTACCCTCAGGCTTGGAGGGAAGCAAAAGCAATTCCGATCAGCCCTTAGAAAACTTTTGGCAAAAATGGTGTTTGACCAGATACAATGTTATTTTACAGTAAACAAATTGACAACAGACGTTCAACATGCTTATAGGGAAGGACATTCAACAAGCACAGCACTTACACAAATTACTGATGATTGGCTGACAGAAATTGATGACAAAGAGATTGTGGGAGCTGTCTTGTTAGACTTCAGTGCGGCTTTGACATTATTTTTTATTTGATTATTTAACCTTTATTTAACTAGGCAAGTTAGTTAAGAACAAATTAGTATTTACAATGGCCTACCAAAAGACAAAATACCTCCTGCAGGAACGGGGGCTGGGATTAAAAATTAAAAATATAGGACAAAACACACATCACGACAAGAGAGATACCACAACACTACATAAAGAGAGACCTAAGACAACCACATCGCATGGCAGCAACACATGACAACACAGCATAATAGCAACACAACATGGCAGCACTAAAACATGGTAGCAGCACAAAACATGGTACAAACATTATTGGGCACAGACAACAGCACAAAGGGCAAAAAGGTTGAAAAAACAAAACATCAGGCGAAGCAGCCACAACTTTCAGTAAGTGTCCATGATTTAGTCTTTGAATCAAGAGATTGAGTGTTTTTTGCAGCTCGTTCCAGTCGCTAGCTGCAGAGAGCTGAAAAGAAGAGCGGCCCAGGGACGTGTGTGCTTTGGGGACCTTTAACAGAATGTGACTGGCAGAACGGGTGTTCTGCCATGTGGAGGATGAGGGCTGCAATAGGTATCCCAGTACTCGATACCATCTACTGTATCTTGCCTATGCTGCTCTGTACCATCACTCATTCATATATCTTTATGTACATATTCTTTATCCCCTTACACTGTGTATAAGACAGTAGTTTTAGAATTGTTAGTTAGATTACTTGTTGGTTATTACTGCATTGTCGGAACTAGAAGCACAAGCATTTCGCTACACTCGCATTAACATCTGCTAACCATGTGTATGTGACAAATGAAATTTGATTTGCTTTGATTTGATTTGAGTGAGGCCTAAGAGGGTTTTTATAAATAAGCCTCAACCAGTGGGTCTTGCAATGAGTATACAGAGATGACCAGTTTACAGAGTATAGAGTGCAGTGATGTCCTATAAGGTGGCAAATCTGATGGCCGAATGGTAGAGAATATCTAGCCGCTCGAGAGTACCCTTACCTGCCGATCTATAAATGAAATCTCTGTAATCTAGCATGGGTAGGATGGTCATCTGAATCAGGATTAGTTTGGCAGCTGGGGTGAAAGAGGAGCAATTATGATAGAGATTGAACCGTAGCCTGCAGATTTGATATGTGCTGAGAGAAAGACAGTGTACTGTCTAGCCATACTCCCGAGTACTTGTATGAGGTGACTACCTCAAGCTCTAAACCCTCAGAGGTAGTAATCACACCGGTGGGGAGAGGGGCAGGTTAAGGGCAGCGAAAGCTTGTTGAACACGAAGAAAACTTTGTTGTAGAGCGTTTGTTGTAGAGAAAACTTTGTTGTAGAGTACCTCCAAAACTCCGGGGAGGTGCCAGTTGAGTATGACTGTATCATCTGCATATAAATGGATGAGAGTGCTTCCTGAGCTATGTTGTAGATGTAAATTGAGAAGAGCGTGGGGCCTAGGATCGAGCCTTGGGGTACTCCTTTGTTGACAGTTAGTGGCTGAGACAGCAGATGTTCTGACTTTATGCACTGCACTCTTTGAGAGAGGTAGTTAGCAAACTCCTTAGCAGGCCCACAAGAACGGAATTGTCTACTGTATCAAAAGCTTTGGCCAAGTCAATTAAAATAGCAGCACAACATTGCTTAGAATCAAGGGCAAAGATTAAATCATTTGGCACCCTTAAGGTTGCAGTGACGCATCCATAACCTGAGCGGAAAAAAGATTGCAAACCAGAGAGAATACTATAGACATCAAGAAAGCCAGTCAGTTGATTATTGAAACGTTTTTCCAACACTTTTGATAAACAGGGCAAAATAGAAATTGGCCTATAACAGTTAGGATCAGCTTTATCTCCCACTTTAAATAAAGGACTCATGGCTGCCTTCCAAGCAATGGGAACCTCCCCAGAGAGGAGAGACAGGTTGTCAAAGTTCTGTTTCATTTTTGAGTGTGCTCCCTTAGGTTACCGCTGGAGGGCACCTTACTTTGTTTCTAGTGTCCAGGTTCCCCTGATTGTTATTATTGGTTTCACCTGTGGTTGATTGCCCTGTGTTTGATTCACCTGTGGTTGATTGCCCTGTGTTTGATTCACCTGTGGTTGATTGATTCTCAGCTCATGTTGCCTGGCTATTTAGGTTCCTCTGTGGGCAGGGATCTTTGCTTAGGTCTCATGTTTTGATTAGTGTGCTATTGCTTTGTTTTTTTTTTCCTGTGAAGACCTTAGTAAATGTTCTGGATTTACCCTTACCTCTGCCTGCTGTGTTTCTCTGTGCCTGGGTCCGAGTTCATACTAGTATTATTGTCACACAGGTTAAAAAGGTCAGAGATATGCTTGGCGATGATAGGGAAGAGAGGGTCTAAACCATCTGACCCAGATGTTTTTTGGGGGTCAAGTTTAAGGAGCTCTTTTAGCACCTCAGACTCAGTGAACACCTGCAGGGAGCAACTTTGTAAGCAGAAAAAGAGGGAGGAACATCAGGGCTAATCGCATTAGAAGGGGTGGGAGATGAGGAAATGTTGGACGGGCAAGGAGGCATGGCTGAGTCAAATAGGATTCCTAACTTAATGGTGACTAAAGAGCACAGCCATCCTTGTCAGTAAAAACCACATCAACATTAAGGGACATGGGCAGCTGTGAGGAGGAGGGTTTATTCTCCAGGTCTTTAACCATTTTCCAGATGTTCTTAGACCCACAGAGAGAGAACTGCTCCTTCAATAACTAACTTTGGCCTTCCGGATAGCCTGAGTGCACTTATTTCTCATTTTCCTGAATGAGAGCCAGTCAGCCTGATTATGCGTGTGCCAAGCCTTTCACAAAATGGAATTCTTGAGGTGGAGGAGGACCTCTGCCAGATCACGGTCGATCCAGGGGCTGAACCTGTTTTTAATAACACATTTTCTTTATGGGGGCATGTTTGTCAACAATACCACAGAAAAAAATAATAATAAGTTCCAAGTGTCTTCGACAGAAGGGATAAAGCTGATTCTATAGAAATGTACAGAGGCCAGGTCATGAAGGAAGGCTTGCTCATTAAAGGTTTTTAGCAGGCGTCTATGACAATAAGGACAGGTTGTTTTGCTGAGCAGCCATTACGAACACAGGCTGTAAAACAGTGATCACTTAGGTCATTACAAAAAACACACGACTGATACCTATCAGGATTATTTGTGAGGATAACATCAAGGAGAGTAGCCTTTTCTGGGTGTTTGGAATCAAACCTTGTAGGATTGGTAATAATCTGAGAAAGATTTAGGGAGTCCCATTGCTTTAGGACCTGGTCAGGTGGTTTATGCATGTCCCAGTTTAGGTCACCTAGCAGGACAAATTCAGACTTAGTGTAAGGGGCCAAGAAAGAGCTTAGGGCAGCTAGGGTACAGGCCGGTGCTGATGGTAGATGATAACACCCAGCAACAGTCAACAAAGATATATATTTTTTTAATTGAATGCTTAAAATCAGAAAATGTAATTATTTGGGGGCAGAATTGGTGGAGACAATCAAGCACTGAAGGTGTTGGAAAAACATATGTGTTACACCATGCTATATTGTGGATAAAGAGTTACCTGTCTAACAGAACACAGAGGGTGTTCTTTAATGGAAGCCAATCCAACATAATCCAGGTTGAATCAGGAATTCCCCAGGGCAGCTGTCTAGGCCCCTTCTTCTTTCAATCTTTACTAATGACATGCCACTGGCTTTGAGTAAAGTCAGTGTGTCTATGTATGCAGATGACTCAACACTATACACTTCAGCTACTACAGCAACTGAAATGACTGCAGCAATGAGCTGCAGTTAGTTTCAGAACTGGTGGCAAGGAATACATTAGTCTAAATATTTCAAAAACGAAAAGCATTGTATTTGGGACAAATCATTCACTAAACCTTAAACCTCAACTAAATCTTGTAATAAATAATGTGGAAATTAACAAGTTGAGGTGACTAAACTGCTTGGAATAACCCTGGATGTTGATACAACAGTAGCTAATATGGTGAGAAGTCTGTCCATAATAAAGCGCTGCTCTCTCTTCTTAACAACACTATCAACAAGGCAGGCCTACAGGCCCTAGTTTTATCGCACTTGGACTACTGTTCAGTCATGTGGTCAGGTGCCACAAAGAGGGACATAAGAAAATTACAATTGGCTCAAAACAGGGCAGCACTTAAATGTACAAGGAGAGCTAACATTAACAATAATTATGTATGTCAATGTCTCATGGCTTAAAGTGGAGGAGGGATTGACTTCATCTCTACTTGTTTTTGTAAGAAGTGTTGACAACTGAATGCACTGGGATGTCTGTTTAAACTACTAGCACTGCTGGACACCCATGCACACCCCACAAGACATGACACCAGAGGTCTCTTCACAATCCCCAAGTCCAGAATAGACTATGGGAGGTGCATAGTACTACATAAAGCCTCGACTACAAGGAACTCTATTCCACGTCAGGTAACTGATGCAAGCAGTAGAATCAGATTTTTTTTAATGATAAAAATACACCTTATGGAACAGCGGGGACATTTTGTATTGTAGATATGTAGTGGTGTAATAATGTTATATGATGTACTGTTTTATTATTCGTTTTATGTGTAATGCAAGTGCCTTAATGTGTTTGGACCCCAGGAAGAGTAGCTGCTGGGGTCCAAATAAATACAAATACAAATATTTGCAGAAGGTCTTATTGTCTGATGAGTATATTTGAATATTTATTATGCTACACACTTTTATTCTTTAATTATAAGCAGCATCTTGCCATTTTACAAAGCCTGTTTAATCTAAAAGTCATTTTCTGACAGCTGTTTCTGTCTCTCATTAAGGCTGCTGTGTAAGATGCGTATCAGATCTGATGCAGCACTCACTTTCTTTTCATTGCTGGAGTCCTTCTTGGTGGCCTTGATGAAGTCACTCTTCCCCGCGAGGTGATCATCGTACTCCTCCAGTGTCATGTCTCCATCCTCAATCAGCACATGTGGCAGATGAGGATCTAGACAAAAGAGGAGATTGTGGCCATTAGACTAATGTGATACGGTATCACCTAGACAACAAGCATGTTTCAGTATGAGCTAGATAGTGGCTAGATATAGTACGTATTTTTTCTGTCACAGAAGTCCGTCTTGGATTTAGATTTCCAAGTTGTAATGATGTCGGAGTCAAAATGATAGTCCCATTACTGTTATTTCCTGCTCAAATTCTGCTCTCCACAGGCATCTCTCAAAACATCTCTCTGCAGTGAACTTTACGGCGAGCTGTTTTTATTGACCGTTTACCAAATCAATGGCGTTTTCTTTGAAAACCGACAATCATTTTTCATAATCATTCAAGTTAATTTAGCTATACCAATACTGACGAAAAACCGGCAAGCACTCCATTCATCGTTCTATTTTTGTTTCACCTTTATTTAACTAGGCAAGTCAGTTAGACCGCTGCGCCATCCATTTGGTTGAGCTCAGCAATTTCCTTGATGAGATTGAAACCCCAGCACCACATTGGGCTGAATTGAATTGCACAGCGAGCAACTGGCCCCAGGTCTGTTTGTAGACAAAGCCATCTCTTAGCGCCTGTTGAATAAGAAATCTGGGGATTTATTATTGCCTCTGGGAGACAACTGGTCCATGCAGAGGTCAAGACAACCAGAAGAGGATAGATAGACAGGGAAAGAGAGCAAGAGGGGGGAGAGATAGAGAGAGCAAGAGAGGGAGACAGAGAGTGAGAGTGAGCGAGAGAGAGAGTGGGTGGCTGGGTAAGCCCGAGGACAGCTCATACATTTGCACAAGGTGGAGGGTGGATGGAGTGGAGGGGCTGAGGGTGAACAGATATGCAGATAGAGAGAGAGTGGGTGGCTGGGTAAGCCCGAGGATAGCTCATAGATTTGCACAAGGTGGAGGGTCGATGGAGGGGAGGGGCTGAGGGTGAACAGATATGCAGAGAGAGAGAGAGGCTGATGATTCCCCCCATGTGATCTGATTAACTGTCCTCATATAAATAACAGGGCATTATCTAAATGAATGGTTTGCTGCAGATAGTCAATGATTTAACACCGAGGATAGGTAAACACTGGTCTATTCTGGGTATGTGATACTGTATTTTGAAGAGGAGTGAGAAATTGTTGTGTCTGCCAGGCTGAGTGGTGGGTGGTGGATGGTGTGTCTCCTAAAGTGCAGTACCCACCGCTGGGGTAGATGAGGATCTCCACAGGGCAGTCGTAGGTGTATTTGTCAGCCAGGGTGATGACAACACTGGTGGCTGAGCGGGCCAGGGGGTCTGCGTCGGCCCGGATCGCATGAGAGGGGCTCTCCACACCTGCACAAAAACACCTCTAAAGCATCTACAGTGTAGAATCTACAGGGTAGTATAAACAGTGGCATCCACTGTGATTTCACTTGACAAAGACATAAGCTATACACAAAAGTATGTGGACACCCTTCAAACTAGTGGATTTGGCTATTTCAGCCACACCCGTTGCGGACAGGTGTATAAAATCGAGCACACAGCCATGCAATCTCCATAAACAAACATTGGCAGTAGAATGGCCTTACTGAAGAGCTCCGTTACTTTCAACGTGGCACCGTCATAGGATGCCACATTTCCAACAAGTCCATTCATCATATTTCTGCCCTGCTAGAGCTGCCCCAGTCAACTGTAAGTGCTGTTATTGTGAAGTGGAAACCTCTAGGAGCAACAACGGCTCAGCCACAAAGTGGAAGGCCAAACAAGCTCACATAACGGGACTGCTGGGTGCTGAATCGTGTAGAAATCGTCTGTCCTTGTTTGCAACACTCACTACAGAGTTCCAAACCGCCTCTGGAAGCAACGTCAGCACAAGAACTGTTCATCGGGAGCTTCATGAAATGGGTTTCCATGGCCAAGCAGCCGCACATAAGCCTAAGATCACCATGCGCAATGCCAAGCGTCAGCTGGAGTGGTGTAAAGCTGCCACCATTGGACTCTGGCGCTGTGGAAACACATTCTCTGTAGTGGTGAATCACACTTTCCCATCTGGTAGTCCGACAGACGAATCTGGGATTGGCGGATGTCAGGAGAACGCTACCTGCCAGAATGCATAGTGCCAACTGTAAAGTTTGGTGGAGGAGGAATAATGCTCTGGGGCTATTTTTCATAGTTCGGGCTAGGCCCCTTAGTTTCAGTAAGGGAAACCTTAATGATACAGCATACAATGACATTCTAGATGATTCTGTGCTTCCAATTTTGTGGCAACAGTTTGGGGAAGGCTCTTTCCTGTTTCAGCATGACAATGGCCCCGTGCACAAAGCGAGGTCCATACAGAAATGGTTTGTCAAGATCGGTGTAGAAGATCTTGACTGGCCTGCACAGAGCCCTGACCGAAACCCCATCAAACCCCTTTGGGATGAATTGGAATGCCGACTGCAAGCCAGGTCTAATCGCCCAACATCAGTGCCTGACCACACTAATGCTCTTATGGCTGAATGGAAGTCCCCGCAGCAATGTTACAACATCAAGTGGAATGCTTTCCAAGAAGAGTGGAGGCTGTTATAGCAGCAATGGGGGGACCAACTCCATATTAATGCCCGTGATTTGGGAATGAGATGTCCACATACTTTTGGTCATGTAGTGTATCACAAAAATACTCAAATAAATCCTGTTTGTGTGTGGAGGTAGCTTTTTACTCATAGTGGAAGGATGTCTATATCGGTATGCAAGTCACTGTTGGTCAGGAACATAAATTGCATTTATTATTATACAAATGAACTGCAATGTGTAGATGGTTGTGTGTTGTGTCTCTGACCTGCAAGGAGATAGGGGGCTCTGATCTCCAGCTGGAAGCTAAACTCATAGTCGATGGAGTTGATGGCCTCTTCCTCCAGTAGCAGGGCCATGCACAGCTGGGGATTTATGGGTGTCTGTTCATGTGGACCCAGGGCACAATTATGCCTGTCCCTCCTGTGCAAAAATACCACAATACAAAATCATATCATGTCTTGTCCACGAGTCAGCTCTTTCTCTGTCTACAACATTTAAAATAATTTATGTCTAATACCGGAAGGTTGTGAATAACTTAACTTCTAAGTTTACAGTCAAAGGGATACTTCAAAAGTTACAAGACTGTAACTACCAATTGGATACCACAAAATTGGGCAGAAAAAGGGGTGAAAAAAATAAATAAAGATCAAGTTTTCTTTAAAGATCAAAATGGCACTACACATTTTTTATTTGGACAAGACAGCGTTGACATTCAGTTGTGGTTATGATGATGATACATTGTCACAGCATTCTTACGTTCTGTTCTGGAAGTTGGGGGAGAGTCCCTGCTCCTCGTTGATGGTCCTCTGGACCCTCGGGGTGCACACGGAGGGTGACGTGACACGGATTCCCCCGTCCGGCAAGGTGGGCAGCTCAGAGGAGGTGCTGACCAGCACGTTGACTGTCTCCAGAGGTGGGATGACCCCCAGATTCACCACCAACACCGTCCTCTCCAAGTCCTCGTCCAGCACTATCTGTCCTGGAATACCATAGCAGAACAACTCACATAAATGGTAATGTTTTGTATTTTTCTGAGCAATATTATCATTATTCACTGGATTATATTCTAGATACGTAGTTGGAACCAAAACCTCTAGACTGGTCCCTGTTTGGACTGTCTTGCCATCTCCAATTGTCATTGTCACACAAATGACCATAGGAGTTGGCAAAATGGCACAAATAGATCTGTGGCCAGGCTACAGAACCACTGACCACTTCATGACAGTGTGTGACGATTCCTCTAACCTTTAGAGGTGACATGGCGTGAGACACATTCTTACCACTGCCACTCTGAAGGGCTCCATTAGCTGTAGTGCAGCAATCAAAGTAACAGTCATCCATCTTGGACTTGTCTTTGATTTGCACTGTTATTATTTGGCTGGAGATCATAGCCTCGAATCCCACAACGGTAGAGCATTCTTCCAGTGGGTAAATGAAGATACCTGCATCAAATGAAGACAGGTAATTAAGTCAAACTAATGCAATTATGTCAATACAGCCCCTATGTAAATGTTTACATTGAGAAACATTGTGGAAGCTCTAGAGGCTACCTAGGAGACAAGGGAAGTAAATTCAGAATAATAATTTTAAGCACACTTGTATAAGGCCCCCAGGGAGTGTTCATGATCACTTGTAGTAATGATCTTACTTTGTTGTATAATGTACAATGTCCTTACCTTCAATAGGATGGTCCTCAAAGTTGTTGTAGGTCATGGATGCTGTCAGGGCTAGAGTGTAACCTCTGACACAGGAAGTGATCTCGGAGACACTGAGAGGCAGAGCATTCTGTCTCTCCTTGTTGATCAGGCCTGGCATGGTGATGCTTCTTTTATGTTTGAGTTTCTTTTCATTACCAATCATAGACTGGGGGTAAATAACACATTTTTCAGACACATTTTTAATAACTCAGAAAAAAAAGAAAAAAAAGATACAAACAAACAGTTTTCATTATAAATTCTGATATCCTCTCCCTTGTATTGTTATCCAGCAATAACAAAGAAAACAGAGCGGGCCTTATTAATGCCTTTGACATAAATCAAAACTTTCTTTAACTAGGCAAGTCAGTTAAGAACTAATTCTTATTTACAATGACGGCGTACACCGTCCAAACCCGGACGACGCTGGGCCAATTGTGCGCCGCCCTATGGGACTTCCAATCACAGCCGGGTGTAATACAGCCTGGATTCGAACCAGGGTGTCTGTAGTGATACCTCTAGCACTGAGATGCAGTGCCTTAGACCGCTGCGCCACTCAGGAGCCCAAAACGTTACATCCCTGCAGGCAGGCCCAGACAGTAAAACCACAGGGAAATTACAACTATCAGTTCAGTACATGCATGCTTAGACTACAAAAGTGATTGAAAACGAAAACAAAAACATTAGAGATAGAGAGATCATGTTTTTTACTGTAGTATGACATGAGTGGGGGTCTCTGATCTACATGTAAAGCAAAGGCAGCAAAAAACAATATAACACATTTGTCCAAGGTTATATTCAGGACACATTTCAAGTTCCCACTATAGAAAAAGCATGAGTCATCCAACAAACAGAGGATCAACATCAAAGTTGCACTGGTCTGGTAGAATATTGCATGAATGAGTGTGTGAGATGCGACGTGGCTATGAGAAGTGGACAATGCTTATGGCCAATATTTTCATGCAAATGTCATGTGACATGGCAGCTCAACATTTATTACCAGTCAAAAATTTGGACACACCTACTCATTCAAGGGATTTTCTTTGTTTTTATTTTAATTTGATTTGTTTTCTACATTGTAGAATAATAGTGAAGACATAAACTAGGAAATAACACATGGAATCATGTAGTAACCAAAAAAAGTGTTATATAAATATATATTTGAGATTTTTCAAAGTAGCCACACTTTGCCTTGATGACAGCTTTGTACACTCTTGGCATTCTCTCAACCAGCTTCATGAGGTAGTAACCAGGAATTACATTTCAATTAAAAGTTCATTTGTGGAATTTCTTTCCTTCTTAATGCATTTTAGCCAATCAGTTGTGTTGTGACAAGGTAGGGGTGGAATACAGAAGATAGCCATATTTGGTAAAAGACCAAGTCTATATTATGGCAAGAACAGCTCAAATAAGCAAAGAGAAACAACAGAGCATCATTACTTTAAGACATGAATGTCAGTCAATCCGCAACATTTCAAGAACTTTGAACGTTTCTTCAAGTGCATTCACAAAAACTATCAAGCGCTATGATGAAACTGGCTCTCATGAGGACCGCCACAGGAAAGGAAGATCCAGAGTTACCTCTACTGCAGAGGATAAGTTCATTAGAGTTACCAGCCTCAGAAACTGCAGCCCAAATAAATGCTTCACAGAGACACATCTCAACATCAACTGTTCAGAGGAGACTGTATGAAGCAGGCCTTCATGGTCGAATTGCTGCAAAGAATCCACTACTGAAGGACAACAATAAGAAGAAGATGCTTGCTTGGGCCAAGAAACATAAGAAAATGACATTAGACCGGTGGAAATCTGTCCTTTGGTCTGATGAGTCCACATTTGAGATTTTTGGTTCCAACCGCCGTGTCTTTGTGAGACGCAGAGTAGGTGAACAGATAACCCCTGCATGTGTAGTTCCCACCGTGAAGCATGTAGGAGGAGGTGTGATGGTGTGGGGGTGATTTGCTGGTGACACTGTCTATGATTTATTTAGAATTCAAGGCACACTTAACCAGCATGGCTCCCACAGCATTCTGCAGCAATATGCCATCCCTTCTGGCTGGTGCTTAATAGGACTATCATTTGTTTTTCAACAGGACAATGACCCAGCACACATTTCCAGGATGTGTAAGTGCTATTTGACCAAGAAGGAGAGTGATGGGAGTGCTTCTACAGATGACCTGGCCTCCACAATCACCCGACCTCAACCCAATTGAGATGGTTTGGGATGAGTTGGACCGCAGAGTGAAGGAAAAGCAGCCAACAAATGCTTAGCATATGTGGGAACTCCTTCAAGACTGTTGAAAAAGCATTCCAGGTGAAGCTGGTTGAGAGAATGCCAAGAGTGTGCAAAGCTATCATCAAGGCAAAAATAAAAAATTATCTAAAATAAAATATATATATTTTGATTTGGTTAACACTTTTTGGGTTATTACATGGTTCCATATGTGTTATTTCATAGTTTTGATGTATTCACTATTATTCTACAATGTAGAAAATAGTAAAAATAAAGAAAAACCCTTGAATTAGTAGGTTTTTCCACATTTTTGACTGGTACTGTATGTGGTGTTCTGGGTCTGTCGTGTCCAGAGAGCCATTGCCTGAGCGTCTAACACTGGCTCTTTGCGAGGTGTTGTGAGGAAAGCAATTTCCATAGAAACTGAGAGGCTGCCTGCCTAATATACCAGTATTAGTGGCTATAAGACTACACAGACTACAATACCTCCACATAGTGAACAACTCTACTTACTTCTTCAGACAAAGAGTATTTTCTGTGAAACCTCAAGATCTTAATTATCTACATGATGGAGCTCAAGATTGTTGCTCTCCCTGGCTCCCTGGACTCGATAAGATGACAACATTTAACAGACCAGACCACTGTCTGTTGTCATAATGCAGCCACACTTTACAGGATCCATAATTCATTGACAAAATGCGTTCCCCCTCCTCGTACTACTTAATCAAAAGGAGGTTTTGGCTGGCCGGCACAGCATTGTCATTTATTGAAAAGGAAAAGGTCAGACAGATGCATCAACATTGCTCACGTCTGCTCTGTTCTGCAATCAGTGTCAACCGTGCCACCATGTGTCCTAAGGGGCACAAGCTGGGAGTATTGATATAGTATTATATTTAATTATATTATTAATATTGATGTTGTAGAGATGCAGTGTCTTGTTCCTGTAAGTCTCAAAATCTCTCACAGTACATTGATGCAATTATTCTTACTTTATTCTAAAAACAAATTGAACAGCATAACCGGACTGTAAACTGTTTTAGCTATGACAACACAGAACAGAAATGCATTGTGAAATCAGATGGCCTCATATTGATGTACAGTTATAATGCAAACATGATTAATAAACTGAATCCACTTTTTTTTATAGCCATGCTAAGCAATCATGGTGGGGGGAAAAGAAGAAAAAAAAACATACACACACACACACACACACATATACAGTATATATATATATATACAGTATGTATGTTTTTTTTTCTTCTTTTCCCCCCACCATGATTGCTTAGCATGGCTATAAAAAAAAAGTGTATATATATATATATATGAGAACAGGAACTCAAATTGAGGGGGAATGTTCACATAAAATGTTCACAATTAAGTCGATTTATCTTATGCACAAAACTATCCCCTTTCAATAATGCCAGAAACTTGCTCCAATTATTTATGTCCAGTGGTCATAAGGCAATCTATTAGCGTTTCTCTTTTAATGGGAGTTTCCTTTTTCAGTCTGATGGGTCATGATATTGATTGTGTCCAAGTG
Organism: Oncorhynchus nerka; assembly: GCF_034236695.1. NCBI lineage: Eukaryota > Metazoa > Chordata > Actinopteri > Salmoniformes > Salmonidae > Oncorhynchus > Oncorhynchus nerka. Next base: position 38,656,010 of record NC_088415.1, read on the forward strand.
ATAGACCCCATGAGACCCCCCTCCTTGTCGTATGAATCATCCTGAAATCTCCAGAAAGGTTCATCCGAACATAACCTAATTTCATCCACTATAAATATACCAGAAGCCATCATTTAATACAGTACAGTCATAATAACATCAACAATAACAACAGCTTTCCAAAGAAACAGGTCTGAAAAAAACACCTGTTGATTGCTATTGCTCGATTTCATTGCAGACTCATATAATTGAAAAAATATCAATGCCGTTATACAATATACATGCACAATATTTAGCAACTTTTCAAATAAACAAATCATATTTAGAATGTAGAGAATGGAAGCAGCATCATGTCATGCAATCACTGACATCATCTGATATCAACACGTCTTCTTACCTTTCATTTGTGTCAACTGGGAGTGAAATTATGTCTGTCTTTTGGATGCCCACTTTTCATGAAAGATGTCCTTTCCCTTCTATTTCTCTTCCCTCCTTTTTTTTCTTGCCTCTACAGTATGTGGCGTAGAGGAAATGCCAGCTGTCACAGGTGGGCAGAGAAACTATTAATTAAATGGCTCTGGCTTTTCACAGAGGGACTAAACAAATCAAAGAAAGACAGTTGACAGGCAGCAACCGTGGCAGCAATTCAGTCAGCACAGCAACATGTGGTTATAAAAAGTATCTCTCAGCTCAGTCGCTGTCCTCCCTCCTTGTGGCTGGAGTTAGAGGCTTTCGCTAACGGAGAGAGAGAGAGAGAGAGAGAGAGAGAGAGAGAGAGAGAGAGAGAGAGAGAGAAAGAGAGAGAAAGAGAGAGACAGACAGTCCTTTGCAACAGATTAGCATCCCTTTCCCCTACTACCTCTCCTCTTTGCATTTATAGCATCAGCACCATCACTCTCCTTCCCTGCAATCGATGATGCGAGACCCCATTTATGGATCCTTTTTGATAGCTGGGGGATCAGACTAGATAGATGAAATGCAGCACCAGGCATGGAGGACTAGTGTGTGGGGGGGCATAAAGCATGTCTCTCTTGCCTCCACCCAGGGCAGGCATCAACCTTCCCACTCACCATCGCTGACAAGTGCTCTGTCTCTGGTTTATTGGAAAGCCTATAATGTTTTTATTCTAATGTGGGTAGTGGGAGTTTAGCTGTCTGCATTGTGGCCACTGTTAGTCTGATCCACCTATAATTTTTTTCCACTGAGGAGGTAACCATGACAATCGATATAGAGTTCTACTGGCATCTTAAAAGACATTTTGGTTGGCATGAGGGAGGGGGTTGTGTGTGGGTGGAGGGTATTGGCTGAAGCTGCATCCGCTCCTCAATTAAATTAGCATAATGCTGGCCATAACCCCCCCCTCTCTTTCCTCTTTGTGTGTATGTGTGTGTGTGTGTGTGTGTGTGTGTGTGAGAGAGAGAAAGAGATGTGGACTGTCAGGTCTCTTACCTGGCTGGGTCACTTTCATTAGGACCGATCAGGACATCCATAGTCTCTTCTCCTCCTACTCAATTTGTCTGGGTCCAGATGACGAATCAAAAAGAATAAACCATATCAAATTAGATAGAAATGACATATAATTTATAGCTGTGATATGTTAACGATTAACAAACAATAGTTTAAACTGACAAGTAAAAAATAGCCAACCTTGCTTATCTGATAAAGATTGTATTATTCCAGTCTGTGGTATTGATAATTTTAAACCACCTCCTACACAAACACATTTTGGGGTAAAACAAAGTTGATTGGAACTCAGAATTCCACTTCCGAGTTTCCATCGGAATGAATGCAGCTGAGCTAGCTAGAGCCGGTGCGCTTCAGCGGTAGCTTCTTTGGCTTGGCAGGCAGCATCTCTTTCGACGCCCAGCTTGATTGCATCGTTTGTGTAGCTAAAACTTCGGAAACTTGGTCTAAAATAATATACATTAAAGGTTAATCATGGCTACTGACTCTTGGGCCCTTGCTGTCGATAAACAGGAAGCTACGACTGACTCAGTAAGTTTAAATGTATAGGCTAGCAAGTTTAGCTAGCTTGGTACAATTAGCTAGACAGCTATATTCTCAGCTTTACGAAAAGTATCTAACTTTATGTTGCTAGTTTGCGAGCCCAGCCAACTGCAACTGGGGCAATTTGTGGCCGAATTATTACTTTAGCATACCATGTGCTGGTGGTGTTCCACTTACTGACACACCTTTTGAAAGCACTGCCATTGACTGTAGCTGTGTTTGTCATGGATTTGTTGTTGGTAGAATTTGACACTTGCTTGCCAAGATTTTATGAGGGCAAGCTTTCATTCTGAGACGAGATATTTGCGTACTAATAAAACATTTGTTTCTCTTACCAGTTCGGCTCCTTGGTGATAAGATCTCTACCTCGAGGTGGAGGTGATGCTGCACCTAATAAGGCAAAAAAGGGTAAAAACCACTGATGCCAATCAAACATTTGCTCTTGATATTCTTCCATGTATTGTCCATTACATTTTTGTGATAAAATTATGTGATGAGTTTATGTTTTTCTGCCAGGTACTACAAAGCAAGTGGAGAATGACACCAACGTCGAAGGGGAGGAAAAAGGTGTGAATTCTTAGCGTTTATTCTCATCTCCCTGTCATGTCTCCATTCAATTAGTGTCGTCGGACAGGTCATTCACCTGTCACTCTTGTCTTTTAGAGGACAAAGCAGCCCAGTCATTGTTGAATAAGATGATCCACACCAGCCTTGTGAACACTACCAATCAAGTAGAGGTTCTTCAGAGGGATCCCAACTCTCCTCTTTACTCGGTCAAGACATTTGAAGAGCTGAGGCTGTAAGTGATATCTGATTTCAAATTCACCATTGCTTACACCTCACACGAAGCCTAGATTATACAGTGCATTTCAACCCGAGTTAGGATCTGCAACATTGTTTTTTTTTTTTTGTGGCATTGTGTGGTATTGTTTGGTCAGCCTTTTTATTATATGTTGTCCTTTTTGTGGCCTCAATGCTTTTTTTTTTTTGTGTACATCCATCTCAGGAAAGATAAGCTGCTGAAGGGAGTGTATGACATGGGCTTCAACAGACCCTCTAAGATCCAGGAGAATGCCCTGCCCATGATGCTGGCAGAGCCGTGAGTACCCATTTATCAATAACAGAGGAAATAGCCTAGATATTCTGGACATATGAAGGTGTTGTTGTGATGCGTGTTCTGAGGTTACACATTTAATTTCCACTTTCAGTCAGATGTAGTCAAGCTAGTTGTTAACCATTGTCTATGTACACAGTAATATAGTTGTTTGATTTATTTTTTTAATGTGAAATTAATGGAATCTACCTTCTTTTAGTCCCCCATTAATCTCTCTTCAGCGTGTATTATCCCTCTGGTTCCAGACCTCAGAACCTGATTGCCCAATCACAGTCCGGTACAGGTAAAACAGCTGCCTTCGTGCTGGCCATGCTCAGCCATGTCGACCCAACTAACAAATGGGCACAGGTGAGTGGCATCTCCATCTTTAGCAATGCTATGGTCCATTAGCATTAGTCAGGCTATGAGAGAGGTTAGACCTCAAGAGGTCAGGTAATCAGTAAGGTCAGAAAGAGTTTGCTCTTTCGGTGGATGTTTATGGGTTATTTTATTAAGAGCACCTACAGATCAGAGTTACAGGAAATTGTCTTAGTTTAGAGAACATCTATCACAATGTGTTGATTTTGTAGATGGAAGCCTCTTATTACTGAAACGTCTTATTTTGCCCCCTCAGTGTCTTTGCATTGCCCCAACGTACGAGCTAGCTTTGCAGACTGGTAAAGTCATTGAACAGATGGGGAAATTCTATCCTGAGGTCAAATTGGCATATGCCATTCGTGGCAATAAATGTAAGTCTCAAAACATTCCTACTTTGTATTTATTTTGAATACAACCTGTAATGTTTGGGTGCCTAATTTCACTGGGGAAATGGTAGGCCTATGCTGTCACTGCCAGTGCTCTCACAAATTTCATGTCGAAAGCATAACTGTCAATGAAGAAAATGAAGAAAACGTGTATTATAGAGTTGATATTCTGTAAATATAAGATGCTGATGAAAAGCATCATTGTAACAATATCATTAACTGTCCTGTTTGTCTCTGGGTGTTGAGCAGTGGACCGAGGGGCGAAGCTTCAGGAGCAGATTGTCATCGGGACACCTGGCACGGTCTTGGACTGGTGCTCCAAACTGAAGATCATCAACCCCAAGAAGATCAGCGTCTTTGTCCTGGACGAGGCTGATGTCATGATCGCCACACAGGGTCACCAGGACCAGAGCATCCGGATCCAAAGGTGAGTTTTCCATATAGAAAGTTGTAAATGCACAGTACTCTCATCTAGCAGAACTTAAGTGATGCGAGACAAGTTCATCTTGCAGGCCAGTAATCACGAGTGCTGCCATTTAACTTTGTTTACAGACACCTGTAAAAGGGCTCTTAATGACCGCTGATGATTTTCAGATGCTATTCGACTCAATAACAGCGTAACAGTTTAGTTATCTAAGGACATTTCTTTTCCCCATTCAGAATGTTGCCAAAGGAATGTCAGATGCTGCTGTTCTCTGCCACCTTTGAGGACTCTGTGTGGAAGTTTGCTGAGAGGGTTGTGCCAGACCCCAACATCATCAAGCTGAAACGTGAAGAGGAGACTCTGGACACCATCAAGCAGTATTACGTGCTTTGCAGCGACAAGGAGGAAAAGTTTACAGCACTCTGTAATATCTACGGCGCCATCACCATCGCCCAAGCTATGATCTTCTGTCACGTGAGTATCCTCAACTTCTCCTAGGATTGAAGGAATTCTCTGAGGGATTTGATTTGATACGGTACATAAACTAATGAAGTAAAGAAATAAAGTAGACTTCTTTGCCTCTAGACCCGAAGGACAGCTGGCTGGCTGGCTGCAGAGCTGACCAAGGAGGGTCATGTGGTGGCGCTGCTGAGTGGGGAGATGACTGTGGAACAGAGAGCGACCATCATTGAACGCTTCAGGGAGGGCAAGGAGAAGGTCCTGGTGACCACCAACGTATGCTCCAGAGGTATAAAGACTGTCATTGAAAGCTAGATTAATGGTACCATTTATCCCAAGTAGGAGGGTGAGGATGAGTGTTTAATTCATTTTTAAATATATATATATTTTTTTACATTGAATAGGCCTAAGGGCGGGCATGTTTTTTTTCGCTCTTTTTCTATTGCTAGGCATTGATGTTGAGCAAGTTTCTGTGGTGATAAATTTTGACCTGCCCATGGACAAAGACGGAAACGCTGACAACGAGACATACCTTCACCGGATTGGTCGCACAGGACGTTTCGGCAAGAGGGGCCTTGCAGTCAATATGATTGACAGCAAACACAGCATGAACATTCTCAACCAAATCGAGGAACATTTCAGTACGTCACTCTGTTTCTAGAAGTCTTCACAAGGTTGTACATTTTGATCTATAAGACAATGTTCTAATAATTTCCTTTTTTTTTTTTCATAGATAAGAAGATCAACAAGCTTGACACTGATGATCTCGATGAAATCGAGAAAATCAGCAACTAGATGCTGCTAACCTTGATCACTAATCATTTAATGCAACTATTTATGCAGTTTGGACTATTAACTAATTTGGGCTTTTGGACTTGTCACTTTAAGGATTTATTTGAATGTTTACATTAAATTACAGCTGTTAGCCATGCCTTAAATGCAAAGCATTTTCAGGACAATAGTTCATACCAAAGAGAGGTCATGGCTAGGAGGGATGTCAACAGTTGACATTTTTTGTATTTTAGCGAACCCTAACCCTTTTCCTAACCTTAACCTAATTCTCATAACCTGCAATGAAAAGTAAAATCTGACAAAAGCAGGATACCTTCATTGATACTATTAGCATTATGGTTGGTGTTCAGTTGATATATATATATATATTTTTTTTTAATTGAGTGGTTGCACTAAACTAATATTTGACCCTTTAGTCTCTCTGAGGCATGTATTGGTTGTTAGCAATATACAATATATTGAATCAAACAAGACTTTGCAATTGTTCGAATGGGGGAGGTTTGCTGTGCTGATTGGTCTTAAAAACCCTTTTCTTATAGAATAATACTAGTGGAAGGTAATGTGATTTGAAGTTGAGCAAATGGGAAGTAGTACCCAAACTGGAGAAATGTCCATTCCTTATTAATGAGAAGGCAGGCAACTCATGATCAGTCTAGACTAACAATCCTCAAGTGATATAAAGCATTTCAGGATCACAACACTAAATACATTCTTGATTGTTTAGATGTGTGCCTCACAATAATCCAAAGATTCCATTGTAGTAAAACTGCAAGTATTGGAGCAGTTGCTCCCTCTTATTTTATTTTTTCCCCCAATAGGTTCTGCAAATCTCTATTGCGGGAGGTTGTTTCAGTGGAAACAAATTTTGTTCAGTCACATTCAAGCTAATTCTGTCACCTGACAGAAGTTGGTCACTTTTACCAAGTAAAATAATATTGTATGGAATATACCTAAGTTGTTAGGAATAAATATTAGATCTATTTCAAGAGGAAAAGCTTTATTGAGCAAAACACCATTGAATTGTTTTATTTTCTACCTCCAGTGAATATGATTTATATTTGGACTGCTTGAACTAAACAAGAGTTTAGTGTTTACCTTGGCTATGAAAGCTAAAATAGCCTCTGCTGAATCTCTTCTCTTATACTTTCTGCACTTTTTTGGGTTTTATCATTTCTAAATGGTGGTTGTAATAAAGATTACTTACCTAAAGTATGTCTGTCTGGGCTTATTTTGTGGCACAGTGGCTGTGAGAAAAGGCTAGTTTTTTTTTTTTTAACCTTAAACGCAAAACACACCTTCCTAAGCTCCTCTTTACAATGGAAAAAGCACTCTTTCCTCTAAAAACATATGGCTTCATTGTTAATATAATATATAGGCCTACTTGTCATAACTTTAATGTTTGTTATTATACTGTGTCATCCATCTTGAGTTCAGGCAGAGTCCATATCCTCCTGAAAGATGCACAGTACTGATCTATTTAAGATGCCACATTGGGCCAAAGTCATGTTCAGGTCTGTGAATGTCCTTCGGAGGGGTCTATCCACAACACTCTTAATGTAGCCATCCACGATCTCAATGTAACCATGCTCATATCTGGCCCCATACCTGGCCTCTGCACTGGCAAGCACCGTCAGTAGGGTGTCTGTGGGTAGGAAGTGGTACTCAAACCTCCTACCACACGGAGCCCGGATGGCAAGGAGTAAGCTCAAAGGATCAGGAGTGCCAGGGGAGAATACTGGTGGGTTTTCTGCCTCTGGGGTTGTGGCCATCACACTGAGGTTGGGAGTGGGGCAGACCTCGCAAAGCACCTCTGACACGTTGCCTATCTCCGGGTTGCTCCGGGATTCTGCTCGGGTCCTCACTGAGGACAGCTGATGCTCCCCGTGCCCTTGCCGAGCCTGGACAATGAGGCTGTCGGACAGACTGAGCTTGGATGTCTTCTCCTCCATGCCCCTCAAAGAGATACCCTCCTCTGACATCTTCTTCTCAATAGAGGGGAGGGGCTTGTATTTGTTCCAAGGGAAGGGAAGAGAGGGTACCTTGGGAACAGTATCTAGGTAGTCTGGGTCTTGTTTCACGCTCAGCTGGCTGCTCTGCCTGAAGAGGGATTGAGAGCGGGAGCGGAGGCAACGATCTGACCTGTCGTAGCCCATTGAAGGAGGCTTCGGGATCAGTGGTGTGTTGTGGAAGCTGTCAGCCACATCCATGTTTGGCGTGTGGCTCAGGTTGGGTCGACTACGCCCTTTCGAGGACTTTGGCCTGGTCAAATGCATTCTCCACAGCAGTCGAATGTTTTAGATGTGACTCAACTCTAAAAGATGGGAGATAAGAGAGAACTGAAATATAAATATAATAGCTATTCTGTGACATTCTGTCTCATCATAGTCACACTGTGAATGGCATTCTTGCTGAGAGCCTCTGGGTGTGCAGGCTTTTGTTACATCCCTGCTGAAAGTTATGTTACTGTCTGCTCATCAGGGTTGGCTCAAAAGTATTCATACCCAGTAGCTGTTAAGGAGACTGGCCAGCTTGAAAGTTTACAAATCTTGAAATGCCAATGGCAGAAAAAGTCTTCCATTTGATTTCCTTGTTGACCAGTTAACGTTACCAAATTAACGTTAGGTAACTAAGCTGTCCGATCCAAGTAGGTGACAAAGAGGGAATATACTTGCCACTAGAATTACAGATAGTGCACGATAAGAATACTAACAAGCATATGCAGCATACCTTGCATTTCAGCTGATAGATCAGTCTCTTTTTTTGCTTGTCAACACTCGAGGGAAGTTTTCAAGCTTTTTCAGCAGGCAGCGTAACTCAAGTTACCGATACAGCTATGGTTACCTTGACAACACTGCTAGCCTCACACAGCAACAAAGCTGCCCCCTGGTGCAAGTCAAGGAACGTGCAGCATCAGTCGTATCTATTCCATTTCTAATCACACTGCTCCAGACTAGGGTTGCAAGATTTCAGGAACTTTTAATAAATTCCCTGGTTCTCGTAAATCCTGAGTAGACGATCCTGATTCCGTATTTCCTGTTTATTCCCTCCGGATTCAGGGAATCCTCCAACCGATACTTTGGGGATACCAGAGAATTTATTGAAAGTTCCTGTAATTTTGTAACTGTACTCCAGACAGAGATGTTTTGCATTATGCAAATTGTATTTGAAACATTGCACTAGATTTAACGCTAATATCCATCTTCATTCTTAGGTTATATAACACCATGACACAATTATGAAGAAACATAAATCATTGCAGAAATAGAACAAAGACAAAGTCTAGACTTATCAGGTCTCTGTTTAATTTATAGTTTCATTCATAGTCAACAGAAAAAATGAAAAACTAAGATTAAGTGGTACATATTTTAAACAATAAACAAGGCAACAGTAAACATCATCCACCCCCCTTGGGCCAATCAGTGTAATTTTGTAAATAACAGACTTCTAAGGCAAAACCAGAAGAGGCTCCTCAGAGGATGAACGGGAAGACCATCCTCCTCAGTGAATTTCAGAAAAATGTAAATTGTAAAACATTTAAAAGTTATCATTTTTAGATAAAACCATACTAAATATAATCACATCACCAAATAATTGATTAAAACATTATTTTGCAAAAGTCTACAGTAGCCTCAACAGTACTCTGTAGGATAGTACCATGGTGTAGCCGGGGGACAGCTAGCTTCCGTGCTCCTCTGGGTACATTGACTTCAGTACAAAACCTAGGAGGCTCATGGTTCTCACCCCCTTCCATAGACTTACACAGTAATTATGACAACTCCCAGAGAACATCCACCAGCCTATCAGAGCTCTTGCAGCATGAACTGACATGTTGTCCACCCAATCAAAGGATCAGATAATTAATCTAGTACTGAAAGCATAAGCTACAGCTAGCTAGCACTGCAGTGTATACAATGGGGTGAGTAATTAACTCAAAGAGAGAGAAAGACAATAGTTGGAACAGTTTTGATCAAATTAAGGGGAAGCAAGAGAAAAATAGAGATTGTTATTTTTCCCCACTTTCAGAATCACTTACTTTGCTAGCAAATGCAGCTGGCTAGTTTAGCCTACTGAAACACCCTGCTCAAACAGAGTGATGCTATGTTAGCTAGCTGGCTATGATTTTCCAACCTAACACTGGAACTCCTCCAAATTGTTTTTAAAAACTTTTCTCCAAGGTTTTTCCAAGGTAAGCTTTTGGTATTACTAATTTATTGCCATCGGGGCCTCGTTGACGTAACTGCTCACTGACCGTACACTGTAGCGTTACTGCCTGCCGGGTTTACAAACGCGTTAGTTCTATTATCTATGCAGACTATGACATTACTTTAGCTAATATGGTGACAATGATGTAGGCTGTGTGTAGCGGTTTGGCTTACAAAGGTTTTTTCCGCCTGGTCACATACAGCTGATGTGTTGTGCATTGAAGTCCACAACAAAGGGAAGAGGTGAGAGGAGGAGAGATGCGAAAAGGAATACAACGTGGCTGTTATGAAAGTGATGTGTTTACACATTATCAGTGGTGTATTCATTCAGCCAATTCTGTTGAAAAACGTTTCTTAAATGGAAGCAAATGGAACAAACAGGGATAAACATACCTGAATTTGTCCAATAGAAACTCGTTTGCAACTGTTGGACTAATTATGACACCCTATGTCTCTCGACCTGTGTGCACCTACGTTGTAAACTTTCATTCATAGGCTAGGTTGTAGCAACCTCATGATGGGTATAGGGAAAATTTGAGTATCATGTAGTAGTCTAAACCGATCGCTGTTACATTGAACTAGGTGAATGGAATATGAATTAGTCATCCAATATCCTGTAATAGAAATAAGGCCATACTCATGAAAAACATTTGTCCTCCCTCATCTTAAATGGCACTGACCGCCACTGGGAAAGACTCATTCACCCAAGTTTCCTCAAAAATCAGCCAGTGGTATCTGATAGCGGTGCACGATTCAGAAGTTTGTTCAGCTGTTTACGTACCTACCCACAATTGCTAATAACCCATCTGCAACCACTGACTATGTGTGTTAAAGTGAAAATCTGAGGCCCGCACCCGACCCTAACCAGCAAATATAGAAGATGCCCTGTAGGCTACAGTCAGACCACAGAATACGTTTTTGACAGGAGGTGGAGGATTTTTGTGTGTGCCTAATTTAGTTATGTTCCAGCTTATAATTTCAGATATTTTGGTAGGCTATTTGTTAGGTAACTTGTCTATATTTAGATAGGCCTACATGCAACCTCTCTTCTGTCATTATATGTTGCTCTAGAACACTAAGGGTGAGTTGGTAAATTCACTCTGGCTATCTACTAAGATTTCAGAGCACTACTTCTGAGTATGCCTGAGTGCAGAATAACTGATGAATTTAAGAATGCACAACTCCCGTTGAATATGATCGGTCTCTTCCAAATAAAGATTACAGTTTTGAAACTGCAGTAAAGTGTAGTAACTAGCTGACTGTGGTATTTTGGATGCAGTAATAACTGCAATACACTGCACTGTAACTGCAGATACACTGGACGCTGTATTTGCAACATACTGCAGTTATACAGCAATCTTTTTTTGTAAGGGGTGTCAGTAAACGTCAGCAAAACAAACATAATTAAATTGTTGCCAGCAGCAGTTAGTCACCAATGCTCTAGATAACATGAAAACAGCCTAACCAGCTCTGCAAGGGCTAAGTAAAATGGTCAGAGTGAGGTGTTGTCATTTGTGTCTGGAAGTAGCTAGCAAGCTAACCAACTTTAGCCAGTTAGATTGGGTGCCGTTGTGAGGTCAGAATGCTTGGATCAACCCTACTTCTTGGCCAGAGCGTTCAGTGTGCACTCTGAACACTCAGAGGGAAGCGCTCTGAATTTGTGAACCGACTATCTGACAATGCTCGGAATTTAAGATCGAACTCTGGCACTGCCAGTGAATTTACAAACACACCCTAAATAAATCCTTGCTCACCAGAATTGTATAAATGATAGAATGATTGCTTGAATTTAGTTGACAACGGTAAAGTTCTCCCTGTCATCTCTGCTTCTTACACAGAGCAGAGACATTTAGGGACCGGGGTGAAAATGCAAGAACAAAAAAAAATGGGAAAGATTTACTGTGCAGAATGTCCAAATGACATCAGTTTAACCAGTTGTAAGGAAATAGAAAGCTGTGAAAACAACCCAACATGTTTCTGATAAGATTTCCATTCGACTTAGTATTTCAACCACATAAAATATACATCCATCAGCTTTTATGATGCTGATAAAGATGGCACCTCTACAGACTTCACATTTGCATTCTCTCAAGACGCTGAACTAAACCAATCATATTTCTCCACTCCTGTTCCCGAGTCAAAGTGTACACTTGGTGTATCAGTTTACTTCAAAAAATGCTTAATTCTGCAGGGGTTAATATTAAGACTACGTGAAAGGTTACAGACCTACAGTCAGTCTCAGGTTTTCAGTTTCCATTTAACCCATTTGAACAATGGGCTGCAGTTCCTTTGTCACACGCCATCTGGATAATCAGTGTAATTTTGTAAATGCCTGATTTCTATGGCAAGACGAATCATTCCACAAAATTGCTGTCGATTTGTCAAAATTGGGCCAGTGCGGTCCGAGATATCACGTGTGACGAACGAACGTACTAACGGACAGAGACAGATCCACCGTCCCCTCCCCAATTTCATTGTGGGGCGACAATTATGGACATGTATATCTTTAGATTAGACAAGACCGACATACAACCTAAAAATATGCTATTGCATTTGCAATGAATACATACTCTTCCTGTAATACAAAACCTACTTTGAGTGCTAAAAACTGATGCATGCTTAAACAAATTAAGGAGAGACTGAAATGCAAAGAGATGTGTTGCACAAAAACAGCACTGAATGCCATAGAAATCCCATTTCACAATTCTAATTAGAAATAAATATATGGGTAATGCTGCCTACGAGGCCTACAGTAGCCTGGTGGTCTCCAATCTATTTATGCTGTCTTGCCAACTCTTATAAACAATTCCATTGGAGTTGGCAAGATGACACACACAGATCTGGGACCACCAGGCAACTACTACTACATTACTTCCTGCCTACTAGGGCAAGTCCAATATATTGTTCTGGGCATAGAGGTCCTCTGTCACTTGGTACACCTCAGAGATGAGCGGCAGGGCATCCCCTAGCATGGCCACTACCTGCTCTGGGGTACCTACATTCATCACATCAAAGAACGTAGCACGCCCTGGGAGAGCCCAGAAAGCTGTACCGGCAGCCTTGCGGATGATCCATGCATGGTGTTGGGAGAGGGACTCATTATAGGCCTCAGAGCACATGACAGAGGTCTTGCTTTCCTCAGTGCTGGTGCGCAGCCGTTCGAGAAAGAGCTCCAGCCAGCGCAGGGCACGGTGCAGCCTCAGAAGGGTGCGGCAGCCGGACTCGGGGAAGCTGCCTCTCTTAGTCAGGTCCACCATTTGGTTGTCCAGTTCGTATTTGACCATAGACTGGACGGTGACGTAGTGGGCCCCATTCTCACCGTTCAGATGGTTGATCAGGATTTGGATCTTGTTGACAGCATCCTTGGCGATGAAAGAGAACACACTCCCCAGGCTGTTCATGAATCTGGATACAAAGGACAATAAACACATTTAATACAACACAAGTTTTTTTATTGGAAGAGTCTTCAAATATTTCATTATACTAAATTGCTCTATATATTTTTTTATTTTACCTTTATTTAACCAGGTAGGCAAGTTGAGAACAAGTTCTCATTTACAATTGCAACCTGGCCAAGATAAAGCAAAGCAGTTCGACAGGTACAACAACAGAGTTACACATGGAGTAAAACAAACATAGTCAATAATACAGTAGAAAAATAAGTCTATATACAATGTGAGCAAATTAGGTGAGATAAGGGAGGTAAAGACAAAATAAGGCTATGGTGGCGAAGTAAATACAACATAGCAAGTTAAAAAAATAATAATAATAAATAAACATGAATGGTAGATTTGCAGTGGAAGAATGTGCAAAGTAGAGATAGAAATAATGGGGTGCAAAGGAGCAAAATAAATCAATACAGTAGGGGGAGAGGTAGTTGTTTGGGCTAAATTATAGATGGGTTATGTACAGGTGCAGTAATCTGTGAGCTGCTCTGACAACTGGTGCTTAAAGCTAGTGAGGGGGATAAGTGTTTCCAGTTCCAGAGATTTTTTCAGTTCGTTCCAGTCATTGGCAGCAGAGAACTGGAAGGAGAGGCGGCCAAAGTAAGAATTGGTTTTGGGGGTGACCAGAGAGATATACCTGCTGGAGCGCGTGCTACAGGTGGGTGCTGCTATGGTGACCAGCGAGGTGAGATAAGGGGGTACTTCACCTAGCAGGGTCTTGTAGATGACCTGGAGCCAGTGGGTTTGGCGATGAGTATGAAGCGAGGGCCAGCCAACGAGAGCGTACAGGTCGCAGTGGTGGGTAGTATATGGGGCTTTGGTGACAAAACGGATGGCACTGTGATAGACTGCATCCAATTTGTTGAGTAGGGTATTGGAGGCTATTTTGTAAATTACGTCGCTGAAGTCGAGGATCGGTAGGATGGTCAGTTTTACAAGGGTATGTTTGGCAGCATGAGTGAAGGAGGCTTTGTTGCGAAATATTAAGCCAATTCTAGATTTAACTTTGGATTGGAGATGTTTGATGTGAGCCTGGAAGGACTAACCAGTCTAACCAGACACCTAGGTATTTGTAGTTGTCCACATATTCTAAGTCAGAACCATCCAGAGTAGTGATGTTGGACGGGCGGGCAGGTGCAGGCAGCGATTGGTTGAAGAGCATGCGCATAGTTTTACTTGTATTTAAGAGCAATTGGAGGCCATGGAAGGAGAGTTGTATGGCATTGAAGCTCATCTGGAGGGTTGTTAACACAGAGTCCAAAGAAGGGCCAGAAGTATACAGAATGGTGTCATCTGCATAGAGGTGGATCAGAGACTCACCAGCAGCAAGAGCAACATCATTGATGTATACAGAGAAGAGAGTCGGTCCAAAAATTTAACCCTGTGGTACCTCCATAGAAACTGCCAGAGGCCCAGACAACAGGCCTCCGATTTGACACACTGAACTCTATCAGAGAAATAGTTGGTGAACCAAGCGAGGCAATCATTTGAGAAACCAAGGCTATCGAGTCTGCCGATGAGGATGTGGTGATTGACAGAGTCGAAAGCCTTGGCCAGGTCAATGAATACGGCTGCACAGTATTGTTTCTTATCAATGGCGGTTAAGATATCGTTTAGGACCTTGAGCGTGGCTGAGGTGCAGCCATGACCAGCTCTGAAACCAGATTGCATAGAAGGTATGGTGGGATTCGAAATGGTCGGTAATCTGTTTGTTGACTTGGCTTTCGAAGACCTTAGAAAGGCAGGGTAGGATAGATATAGGTCTGTAGCAGTTTGGGTCAAGAGTGTCCCCCCCTTTGAAGAGGGGGATAACCGCAGCTGCTTTCCAATCTTTGGGAATCTCAGACGACACGAAAGAGAGGTTGAACAGGCTAGTAATAGGGGTTGCAACAATTTCGGCAGATCATTTTTAGAAAGAAAGGGTCCAGATTGTCTAGCCCGGCTGATTTGTAGGGGTCCAGATTTTGCAGCTCTTTCAGAACATCAGCTGACTGGATTTGGGAGAAGGCTTGGGTGAGTTGCTGTGGGGGGTGCAGTGCTGTTTACCGGGGTAGGGGTAGTCAGGTGGAAAGCATGCCCAGCCGTAGTAAAATGCTTATTGAAATTCTCAATTATAGTGGATTTATCGGTGGTGACAGTGTTTCCTATCCTCATATTGAGACAACCAGAATAATTTCAGGGGTTGACATCAAGGAACCATTAAGATCAGTACTGGGATTTTGTATTTGTGTTGCTATCAGTAAATAAAAAAAAATCTCAGTGCAGGCTCAACTTGCCCGGGTTGGCTGACATCACGAAAATTTTGAGTGCGCAGTGATGTGGCATGCGTTCTTATGATTCTGAATGGTCAGATAGCAAACATCAATTACAAAAAGCTGCCATGTGGGAAATAGTAGATGGCTCATTTCAGCTCGTAGCTTATTATTGATACCATGTCTTGTTTTGACTGATGTCATGTATATGCCAATATGGCTCAAATTTGCTAGCTAGCTAACCGACAACTGTAAAGATATATTTGAGAAACAACTGCTCATTGTCAAAATGTGTGTTTTCAATAAACATTTGGAGACTAAATACAGTTTACATGTTATCAAGTCTACGCCAACCCTGTCTGTTACAACCAACCTGTCTATAAATACCATACATGGTCTGTCTTTCACTTAAACAATGGTGAGGGTCCAGAAAGATCAGTTTTAGGCTAATGGAATTCTTTGCAGTTTGGTTATTTTGTCTTTTTTTTAAATTAACATGCACAATGGTGCAATCTCAGAGCAGGCTCAACTTGTGCGACTACTCCCTTCACTTGCCCCAGGCAATAGGGCAACACTTAAAGCTAGAGTCCTTAGTTGCTACATCCATTTTTTTTTAAATATATAATTAATTTACGATATATACCCATTGATTATTTAAGAATATAACGTATAAATGCCTCCTGAGCTTTAGTTCAACTGTTGTACGCCATCAGAACCTAAACATGAGTTAGTTTTTATTTATTTGTAAACAATGTAAACAAACACTGTAGCTATATGCCAAAAACATAGTTCAAACTATAATTTTGATATCAGGGATGGTCAGTCCTTGCATAAATAGCTCTTTCTACGAATTTGATTGTGGTAACATTTCTCCCGGCCAATCTCTCAGCATTTTATCAAAACAAAGGTGGGGTAACGCTTTGTTATTGTTTCAACTAAGGATTCCAACTTTAATGTTAATCCCTGTAATGTACATAGCAGATTTGTTTTTAGTACATATAACTAGATTATGTGCACTCAATGATTTGCCAGCTGTTTGTTTAATGTTAGCCCAGGGCTACCTAGTTAGCTAAGAATCTAGGCTAGCATAGATTTAAACGACTTACCTTACAAGACCAAGCCATCCTGCTACATAATGTTCGAGGAATACTTCTTTGTTTTCAGATAGGCATGACTTAAAGGTGTCAAGAACCTCTTGTAAAGTGAATTTCGGGTCCTCTACTGCAACAGAATCGGCCATGGCTACACGGAAGTACTATACGTCGAAAAATGATATGAATGAGTACAGCAATTCTACAATATTGTTTACTTGCCAATACAGATCTTCATATGAATGTTTTATATTCAACCTGTGGGCATCCTTAATAACCTGTTATTATTAGAATTGCTAACAAATTAACTGCATTCTGATAATATCGTACTTGCGAACTCTGTCGTCCCACGGAAGTAACGTTACTAGCTAGGTTTCCACTAGCTTCTAGCAACAAGTCAGATTCCACAGCCACAAAATAGCAAAAAATGCAATAACAAAAACAACGTATACGGTTAGCAGTGTGCTTATGGTTAGGTTTAAAATCACATTTTAAAAAGAGAAATTGTAGTAATGTGCGGGGTTTATGAAGCTATTGAAGACCGCGAACGGCCCTGCGCAGGTCCGAAGTTCGTGAGTACTGCAGTGCAGTTGCACATCCTCGTCAATTGGTGTCGATAATGATGGGTGAAGCGCGTTGGAACAAACAGTATAAACACATATAAACTAATGAGACCATCTTTGGTGTAAGGGCCACTGCTAGCTAGCAACAACACACGCTGCTAACCCATCTTTCTAAAACAAAACTCCTTCTTGCAGCCATCTAGCGAGCTAAATACTTTTTTTGCAGGGAAAGCTTTGCCCATCATAATTTAGCCGCTAGGGTTAACTACTAGCTGGCAAATCAATCTACATTAGCTAGCTAGTCAGCTACTTTTCGACCCATTCTAGTTTGAACACCCAGCCAGGATGCCTAAGATACGTGACACCACTGGTTAAATCGAAAATTATTCAAAATACAGAAATGTAGTTAGCCACGAACTTTAGAGCACGTTGTTTACCGCTAGATTAGCTAACTCTCCTATAGCCTGTGATTCCACCAACGTTTCTAAACCGTCTTTAATTTCACACTCATTCGAAAGAGACATCTGCTAGAACACAGATAATATTTTATATTGACCAGATACTCTAGTGGCCGCTCTCTACTTCTTAGCTGAGCTTTAACGGCGGTTGGCATCCAATAAAATGTTGCATTACCGCCACCTGCTAGACTGGAGTACAACTCCCTTATACTTTGAATGAAAAAATAAGTAAATACCTTACCATCTAACACTACTCACAAAAAAATACAAAATTACACCACCCTACTCCACTATTTAAATCTATTTAGTCTTACCTCAGGCCAACAACCTGAAAGGATGGGACCACCACTTAACACACCCTGTAAGTCTTCTGATGTGAAGTCTGACATGACCAAATACCTCTCGGCAGTTCCCACCACAACCTCAATGTTCTACGACTAATGTTCCATCCTTGCATTACAGTTGATAGCCATTGCTATAAATGCTAAAAATCCAATCTTACTGAAACATACACAAAAGTTTGGGGTCACTTAGTAATGTCCTTGTTTTTGAAAGAAAAGCACATTTTTGTCCATCAAAATAACATCAAATTGATCAGAAATAGAGTGTATACATTGTTAATGTTGTAAATTACTATTGTAGCTGGAAACAGCTGATTTTTTAATGGAATATCTACATTTTTGTTATTCTTTATTTAACCAGGTAAGCTAGTTGAGAACAAGTTCTCATTTACAACTGCGACCTGGCCAAGATAAAGCAAAGCAGTGCGACACAAACAACAACACAGTTACACATGGAATAAACAAGCGTACAGTCAATAACACAATAGAAAAATGAAAGTATATATACAGTGTGTGCAAATGGCTTGAGGAGGTAAGGCAATAAATAGGCCATAGTAACGAAATAATTACAATTTAGCAAATGAACACTGGGGTGATAAATGAGCAGATGGTGATGTGCAAGTAGAAATACAGGTGTGCAAAAGAAGAGAAAAGTAAATAAAAACAATATGGGGATGAGGTAGGTAGATTGGGTGGGCTATTTACAGATGGGCTATGTACAGCTGCAGCGATCGGTTAGCTGCTCAGATAGCTGATGTTTAAAGTTAGTGAGGGAAATATAAGTCTCCAGCTTCAGTGATTTTTGCAATTCGTTCCAGTCATTGGCAGCAGAGAACTGGAAGGAAAGGCTGGCTTTGGGGATGACCAGTGAGATATACCTGCTAGAGCGCGTGCTACAGGGTGGTGTTGTTATCATGACCAGTGAGCTGAGATAAGGCGGAGCTTTACCTAGCATAAACTTATAGATGACCTGGAGCCAGTGGGTGGAGCCAGTGGCGACGAATATGTAGCGAGGGCCAGCCGACTAGAGCATACAGGTCACAGTGGTGGGTGGTATAAGGGGCTTTGGTGACAAAAATATGGCATTGTGATAGACTGCATCCAGTTTGCTGAGTAGAGTATTGGAAGCTATTTTGTAAATGACATCGCCGAAGTTAAGGATCGGTAGGATAGTCAGTTTTACGAGGGTATGTTTGGCGGCGTGAGTGAAGGAGGCTTTGTTGCGAAATAGGAAGCCGATTCTAGATGTAATTTTGGATTGGAGATGTTTAATATGAGTCTGTGAGGAGAGTTTACAGTCTAGCCAGACACCTAGGTATTTGTAGTTGTCCACATATTCTAAGTCAGAACCGTCCAGGTTAGTGATGCTAGTCGGGTGGGCATACAGAGGTCCATTATCAGCAACCATCACTCCTGTGTTCCAATGGCACATTGTGTTAGCTAATCCAAGTTTATCGTTTTAAAATGCTAATTGATCATTAGAAAACCCTTTACAATTATGTTAGCACAGCTGAAAACTGTTGTCCTGATTAAAGAAGCTATAAAACTGACCTTCTTTAGACTAGTTGAGTATCTGGAGCATCGGCATTTGTGGGTTCGATTACAGGCTCAAAATGGCCAGAAACAAATACCTTTCTTCTGAAACTCGTCAGTCTATTCTTGTGCTGAGGAATGAGGGCTATTCCATGCGAGAAATTGGAAGGCTTCCTACCATTCTATTTTAACAAACCATCTCCATTTTTAACCGACTCATACTCCCCCCTCTCTCTCTTAGACCTCCATTCCTCCTCCGTAATCCAAGTATACGTCTCCTTATGATTATACTGCACTTCTGACATACATCTTGTTATTGTCTTCTCGAGGGATGCCATTTAACAGTCTGTCACAATCAGCTCGAACCCCTCGGGATGTGGCGCTCAACGCTGCATCACACTTGATGTTATTCTTTATCAAAAGCTACCGCAACACTTTTCCATTTCAAAGCGCGCTCTTTCATCCACCGTCTCGCTTCATGCAGTCCCAGAGGCCGCTCTAACAATGGAAATACATTTCTTCAAAAACAGAAGATCAGGTGGGACCATTCTAGCCGACGAGAGGGCATATACGGGTGTGAACAACAGGCACAACTGTTTCCACTAGTTGTCATGAAAGCTATACTTGCTTTTTTGGTCCTAAGGTTAGGTATAAAATCACATTTTAAGAAGATAAATAGCAGAAATGGTTTGGGTGTAAGACTATGGTTGTGGTGATTAGTGACGACCAGGCACAACTCCGACAGTGTTTTTTTCCTCAAAGTTGCCCGGATGTCACGTGTCCTACTTATATCGGTACACTCCTAACAACCAAATCGTTACAAAAGTTATATTCGAGCAAATAAGCCATTCCATTTTAAAAAACTAAATTAGACACTCTTGTTATGGGTGTAAGATGGCACGAACAAGACTGGTAAACTGTCATCAATGACTGTCTTGTCATTTAACATCCAAACAACTCTCATTGAGCTCCATACAAAAACGCATCGCTTGGTGTGCGGAAAAAACGCAACCTGCTGGAGAAGACCAATTGTGGCTCCAGTTACACCACGCCAACAGTGTCTTTTCGCAAAAGAGTACTTTGCATAATGTAGATATGTGTGCAACAAAAGTTCAATATACACCTTTTCTTCGGGAATGTAGTGAAGTAAAAGTAGTCAATAATAAATACCCCCTCAAAAAACGAGTACTTTAAAGTATTTTTTACCTAAGTACCGACAGTGTTATTGCATTTTGGTACACCAGAAGTACATCCATTTCCAATTGAACGTTGCAGAGGCAGTTGCAGTACGTCTTGTGTGGTGCACAGATTGGATGTATCGAACATATGCATCGATGGCTTGACAGAAATGGTAGCAGAAGGTGAATGTGTAACTTTTCTTGCACACATACAGATGATGATGATGCTGTGTACCACTTTCCGCAAAAACACTGTCGGTGTGATCAAGGCGTGAAGCTTGAAGCCTCTACCTCTCTGGCTAGAGCTCGCTAGCTTTGGTCCTTACGCATGCATTGGATGCACATGCAGTTTACATTCCTTTCACCTTGATCACACCTACAGTGTATTGCGCAAAATGGTACGCAGCATTATCTGGATAAGTGCAGCATTATCTGGATAAGTGCAACTGAAGTGCAACATTCACGTGCAGGTTGAAGCATACGTTCAACAAATCCAACGTATGCACCACACAGAACTCAATGCAACTGCCTCTGCAATGCAATGCTGCAAGGCAAATGCAACGTTCCTTTGGAAATGAATGTACCTCTGGTGTACTAAAATGCAATAACTGCTAAATTTGGTTCGTAGTGGAGATTATCCTATGCATGTGCTCTGGGCTTTCAATCTTAATGGTCAGTTGCCATCACGTTTAAGAAATCAGTAACATTATGGATGAGATGTTGTTTGTACCTCGTCCATCTGTCCCTACTCAGGTGCTGGACAGGATGTTGGCCGCGGCTGCATCCTTGTCTCAATTGGGGGGGGGAATATTGTGGGATGCACATGGGTTTCAATGATGTAAGTAGCTGCATGATTCTCAATGTAACTGTCCCATTGTGTAATTCAGATAATCTTTTGGTCCTTATGATGTTCCATTATTGTGCCATTGTTGTCTTTCCAGAGACGATTCCCAGATTTCTACATAACACAAGGACAGCATGATAATGCACGGCCCCATGTCGCATGCACGGCCCCATGTAGCAAAGATCTGTACACAATTCCTCGAAGCTGAAAATGTCCCAGTTCTTCCATGGCCTGGATACTCACCAGATATGTCACCCATTAAGCATGTTTGGGATGCTCTGGATCGATGTGTACGACAGCGTGTTCCAGTTCCCGGCAATAACCAGCAACTTCGCATAGCCATTGAAGAGGAGTCGGATAACATTCCACAGGCCACAATCAACAGCCTGATCAACTCTGTTCAAAGGAGATGTGTCACACTGCATGAGGCAAATGGTGATCACACCAGATACTGTCTGGTTTTCTGATCCACTGACTTTTTTTCTAAGGTAACTTTGACCAACAGATTCATATCGCTATTCCCAGTCATGTGAAATCCATAGATTAGGGCTAAATTAATTTAATTCAATTGACTGATTTCCTTACGTGAACTGTAACTCAGTTAAATCGTTTTGGTTCAGTATAGATTTATTCGCCACACTGGGTTTTGCAGCTGCAAAAACACACATAAAATTCACACAAGCATATATTTATACCTTCCAATGTGGTGGAGTCACCTTGTATTTCTAGGATAAACAATCAGTCTCTGTTGGTAGGCAAGAACTGAGTCTGTTCCTCCTATTGGTGTTATCGTGGGCCAACCTGAGTCCAGAACCTTCATGGGCAGGGATGTGTGTGTATGAGATAAGACCTCAGTTTGAGTATTGTTGGGATGGACACCTCTAGCCCCCCTCTCAGAGGTTTCTTCTCTCTTCAACTTTGTCCTCACCTCCATGTCTTTCTTTGCCCTAGTTCCACAGAAAATCGCCTGACCTTACCAGGAACTGAGAGTCGACTTTGGCTCTTTATCTACTTCCTTTAGAAACATGAATATAAAAGGAGTTCACTCACTGCTTTAGAATGTAGTGAAATACTGGTAAATTCAAGAGGGTGCTAATAAATGAATGTCTAAACGTAGTTTTCATTGCCCTATGTCATTATGAATCACATTCAACTAATCATTAGATTCGTCTCTACCATTTTATAAACTTAATATGCTTGTACTTAACCGTGTTGAGTGAAATAAGAACCTACGTTTGTTGTGACCGTTGGTAGTTTAACCTGCCCTGCTCTTGGTTGTATCACTTCCATTTTCGGCATTGGGAGGTAGTAACATTATGAGGCGTTTCCACAGTTTGGACCAATCAACTAGACCGATTGTCTTTGGGGAGGGTAGATATGGAAATTCAGTCTGTTTAGCTTTATAAATCAATAAATACATAGACCCAATTTGTTTTGTATTTAATTTAATTTAGAAAAACCCAATGTTATCACACAGGAACCTGCAGCCACTAGCTAGCTTGTCAGTTGATTTTTGAAGTTGGCACTGTTCTGGCCGCAGAGCAGTAGCAGAGTTCTATTGGGCAGTGACCACTTTTTGACCACGGTCATATTGACATTCTATTCACTCTAACCATGCTAAATTCTCTGAGTAAATATTCTAACTTGTGAACCATCTATGTTAGAGACAGGATTTGCACTATTGTTTTTTTTTCTTCCGGATCGACAGGGGCACACACCAACACTCAGACATCATTTACAAACTAAACGTGTGTTTAGTGAGTCTGCAAGGTCAGAGGCAGTAGGGATGACCAGGGATGTTCTCTTGGTAAGTGTGTGAATTGGACCATTTTTCTGTCCTGCTAAGCTTTCAAAATGTAACGAGTACTTCTGGGTGTCAGGGAAAATGTGTGGAGTAAAAAGTACATTATTTTCATTAGGAGTGCAGTGAAGTAAAAGTTGTAAAAAATATAAATAGTAAAGTACAGATACTGTTGTGGAAAATATTGAGTCAAATATTTACACAGAGACCGGAACTTGTGAATTCAATTTAGACTAACAGAGCCGAGCCCTTCCATGGAAAATACTAAATTATTATATTACAGAGTCCTGCCTTAAAAGTATTCTGTCTATGCATAACATATAGAGTCCCCTCCCTCTATATGAAAATAGCTTCCCTTGACCTTTCTCCACCATTATCTTTCCATCTCAGTTCTTGCTTGTTAACGCCCACATCTGACAGCCGTATATGTTATAATGGTAGCGGAGCCCTGGTCCTATATGTTCCATTCCTTATTCTGTCTCAGCTCTTCAAAGTGGACAGCCTAGATGCTGCTAATAACGCAAATGTAATCATAGTCATGAGTTTTGCTCCCACAATACCCCAAAAAACTTGTCTGGGACAGCGAAACCCGGGCCAAAATCACGTAGCGTACACCCGACTTAAAACAGGCTCAAAAGTCATCCCTCTGGACCAGCGATCACTCGCATGTTCCACACCACCTATAAAACACAATGACTTGAGCAGAGAAAGAAAATGCGTGTTAATAATTTCACACCACCCTTGATGAGAATTAGTTTGAGGCAAGGACCACCTACCCGATCTGTTCCATGCCAATGGGATGTTAGATCTTCTGCTGGGCTCTGTGAAAATGGGACTCTATTGGTTTCCCTCACACGTTACCCCAGACTTCCCTTCAGATCATCAGAGAGAACACACTCGCTCCCTCTCCTTCGTTCGCGCACTTGGGTGTCATAGCAAACTACGAGCTTTGTAATTACTTAATTGCACCATGTAGTCCGGGAAGCCATATGTATGGCTTTAACATTAAGGTTTTGATGGCATGGTAAAATAAGGCCCCTTCCATTAAGATAACCATTTTGTCTAGCATTGCCCAAGCTGTATATTCAACTATCCACATAATTTGTCCCTTAGTCCATGACCATGTGGTTACTACTGCATCTCGAACAGATTTGGCTATCCCTTTTACACTTCCACCCTCCACAACTGCAGTCACTATCAATGACACGGTGAATCTATTCACGCTGCTAGTCGAAACTCGTAATGAATTCCATTTGAGTGACATTCACTTCTCTTATAGGTGTGTCATTCACCACTAGTGCCTTGGTGAACACTTCACCATGGTTGGAAGGTGCTGTTATCGCCTGTTCACCCGTGTCTGAGTCTAACACCCCATATGATTGTTTATCTGCTTCTAGGCTCTTCCATTAGATAACCGTCTGTTCCAAAATGATGCTGCCAGTAGTGTTTTGCTCGCACATATTGGTCAATTTAGGGGCTCGTAAGTAAACATTTCACTGTAAAGACTACACCTGTTGTATTTGGTGCATGTGACTAATGAAACTTTATTTGATTTGATCAACGAGTTTCACTACTACGTTTTGTTAGCGTATTGCTCGGTTAACATGTTTCTTAGAGTTGTGTTATCCCAGCACAGAATTTGATTGGGTAGGAGAAGCTCCCCCAAAGAACAAACATTCTTTTGACTACTCAGCCCTGAGCTACTCTCAGAAGGCTGAACATCTATGCCATGTCTGGGGTGGGTTTCCGCTATCTTCTCTCTGGGAGGATGTGAAAGCATATGGTTTCAAGAGTGTCATTTTCACCGCTTCCCCCACACCAGGGCGGTGTTGCCGCAGGTACAGTAGGAGGGACGGTCTCATCTAGTTCTTCAGACATGAAGTGCCGTTCTGCTCTCTCCAGATCCATTTCTGCAACACAACGACTCCGCCCGGGGCAGAACCCACCCTCGGAGTACTGGTTTGTTTTTTACTCTCCTAGAACAACCCACACAACATGTCCACAGTGATTAATGTTCTGCTTCGCACCTGTGACATTAACAGCACTTCTCACCCAATGCACCCTCTCATCTGTCCACTCTCCTATCCATTGTACTGGCATTGAAATGTAGTCATTATCATTGTTCCCCTAAATCACTACTGCTAGGAATACGGTTGTCACTACACGGATGCTGTTAGGACAACACTTTTCTTGACATAATGCCTACTCTCCAGTCTCCTTTTCTCCAGCTCTTCTTCCAGCTTACCCATTAGTCAGAACGGATCTCATTTCACATGAGAAGTATGGATCCATCAGAGAGAGGCTGTGGTTTTCACCTCTGTAGGCGCGGTGAGGGGTACCGTTTGGGGTCCGGACCAGCGTTTATTCTCCAAACACACCGGCTTGGTGGACTTTGATGTACACTCGGTCCCCCAGACTCAGGCCGTGCTCGCGGTTATCTCCTGGGGTTCCGTTGCTCGTGTGCTACTCTTACCTGTGAATACACACACTGCAAGGCATGGGTCATTTTCTGATAGTATGACAACATTGATTCTTCCATTATGGAATCACCTCCCTTAGGAGAGTCTGAGCTGCAAAGTTCAGTGTAGATTTATTCACCACACTGAGTGTTGCAGCTAGAAAAGCAGACACACAATTCACGCAAGCATATGTTTATACCTTCCAATTAGGCGGAGTCCTTGTTTATCCTAGAAATACAATCAGTCGCTGTTGCTAGGCAAGAGCTGAGTCTGTTCCTCCTATTGGTGTTATCGTGTTGCCAGCCTCTGTCCAGAACCTTCGTGGGCAGGGATGTGTGTGTGATTAAGACACATTAGGAATGTGACCAAAATAGCTTTTTACCACCTGATGAACATTGCCAAGGTGCGGATGTTTCTCTCTCAGGCTGATACAGAGGGACTCATCCACGCTTTTATTACAAGCAGACTTGACTACTTTAATGCTCTCCTGTCTGGTCCCAAGAAAGCCATTGGTCAACTGCAAAACATACAGAATGCTGCAGCACGGGTACTGGCCAAGACCATACAAAGAACACACATTACATTTGTTTTAAAGTCTCTGCACTGGCTGCCTGTGAGTTCTAGAGTACATTTTAAGATTCATCCATTGGTTTTTAAATCAATCCACGATTGTGCACCCCAATACATATCAGACATGCTTTTGAGTTATGTACCCAGTAGGTCCTTCAAGTCCTCTGGCACTGGCCTTTTAACTATCTAAAAGCCTAGGACAAAGAGGCATGGAGAGACAGCCTTTAATTACTATGCACCCAGACACTGGAATAGCCTGCCAGAGAACCTGAGTGGGACAGAAACTGTGGACATATTTAAAATAGCTCTTAAAACACAACTTTTTAGCTTTGCTTTGCCTTAGGGTGCTTTTTTAGTCTTTCAGTTCTATTGTTTTCTTTATTTTTTTTTATCCTCTTATGTTTGAGAGGGTCGCCCACCAAAACTCACGGACCAGGCAAGGAGGGCATTAATCAGAGAGGCAACAAAGAGACCAAAGATAACCCTGAGCTGCAAAGCTCCACAGCGGAGATTGGAGTATCTGTCCATAGGACCGCTTTAAGCCGTACACACTCAAGTTTTCTGTTGTTTTGTCTTATTTCTTGTTTGTCCCCCCCCCCCCCCCAAAAAAAAGATGTCTTCAAAGTGGTAGGCATGTTGTGTACATCAAATGATTCAAACCCCCCAAAAATCTATTTTAATTCCAGGTTGTAAGGCAGCCAAATAGGAACAATGCCGAGGGGGAGAATACTTTTGCAAGCCCCTGTACCACACCTGTCAGGTGGGTGAATTGTCTTGGCAAAGGAGAAATGCTCAATAACAGGGATGTAAACAAATTTGTTCTTAAAATTTGCGAGAAATATTATTTTTGTATAGGATCTTTATTTCAGCTCATGAAACATGGGACCAACATTTTACATGTTGTGTTTATATTTTTGTTCAGTATAAATTACACAGTGAAAAGAAGGAAGTCTGTACATAATAAAAAATATTCCAGAACTTGTTTGCAATAAGGCACTAAAGTAAACTGCAAAGAATGTGGCAAAGAAATTAACTTTGTTTCCTGAATACAAAGTGTTATGTTTGGGGCAAATCCAACACAACACGTCACTGAGTATTACTCTTCATATTTTCAAGCATGATGGTAGCTGCATCATGTTAGGGGTGTGCTTGTCATCGGGAAGGACTGGGTTTTTATGGGGGGATAAAAATATGTACGGAATAGAGTTCAGTCTGCTTACCAACAGACACTGGGAGACAAATTCACCTTTCCGAAGGACAATAACCTAAAACACAATGCCAAATATACACCGGAGTTGCTTACCAAGATGACATTGAATGTATCTGAGTGGCCTAGTTACAGTTTTGACTTCAAACGGTTTGAAAATCTATAGTAAGACTTGAAAATGGCTGTCTTGCAATGATCAACAACCAACTAGACAGAGTTTGAATAATTATTTTAAGAATGTGCAAATATTGTACAGCCCAGCTCTTAGAGACTTACCCACAAATACTCACAGCTGTAATCACTGCCAAAGGTGATTCTAGCACGTGTTGACTCAGGGGTGTGAATGCTTATGTAAATTAGAGATTTCTGTATTTAACTTTCAATACAAAAATATTATTTTTTCTAAAACATGTTTTCACTTTGACATTGTGGGGTATTGTGTGTAGATGGCTGGGGGATTATAAAAAAAATAAAAAATCATTCAGGCTATAACAAAATATGGAATACAGTGCATTCAGAAAGTATTCAGACCCCTTGACTTTTTCCACATTTTGTTACGTTACAGCCTTATCGTAAAATGGATTAAATCGTTTTTTTCTTATCAATCTACACACAATACCCCATTCAGACCCTTTACTCAGTATTTGTTGAAGCACTTTTGGCAGCGATTACAGCCTTGAGTCTTCTGGGCACACCTGCATTTGGGAGGTTTCTCCCATTCTTCTCTGCAGATCCTCTCAAACTCTGTCAGGTTAGATTGGGAGCGTCGCTACACAGCTATTTTTCGGGTCTCTCCAGAGATGTTAGATAGAGTTCCAGTCCGGGCTCTGGCTCTGGCTAGGCCACTCAAGGATATTGAGACTTGTCCCGAAGGTGAACCTTTGCACCAATCTGAGGTCCTGAGCGCTCTGGAGCAGGTTTTCATGAAGGATCTCTCTGTACTTTGCTCTGTTCATCTTTGCCTCGATCCAGACTAGTCTCCCAGTCCCTGCCGCTGAAAAACATCCCCACAGCATGATGCTGCCACCACCATGCTTCAACATAGGGATGGTAACAGATTTCCTCCAGATGTGACGCTTGGCATTCAGGCCAAAGAGTTCAATCTTAGTTTCATCAGACCGGAGAACCTTGTTTCTCATGGTCTGAGAGTCCTTTAGGTGCCTGTAGGCAAACTCCAAGCGGGCTGTAATGTGCCTTTTTCTGAGGAATAGCTTCCATCTGGCCACTCTACCATAAAGGCCTGATTGGTGGAGTGCTGCAGAGGTGGTTCTGGAAGGTTTTCCCATCTCCTCAGAGGAACTCTGGAGCTCTGTCAGAGTGACCGTCGGGTTTTTGGTTACCTCCCTGACCAAGGCCATTCTCCCCCAATTTCTCAGTTTGGCCAGGCGACCGGCTCTAGGGAGAGTCTTGGTGGTTCCAAACTTCTTACATTTAAGAATGATGTAGGCCACTGTGGTCTTGGGGACCTTCAATGCTGCAGACATTTTTTGGTACCCTTCCCCAGATCTGTGCCTTGACACAATCCTGTCTCGGAGCTCTACAGATGTTTCCTTTGACCTCAGGGCTTGGTTTTTGCTCTGACATGCACTGTCAACTGTGGGACCTTATATAGACAGCTGTGTGGTTTTCCAAATCATGCCTAATCAATTAAATTTACTACATATGGACTCCAATGAAGTTGTAGAAACATCTCATAGCAAAGGGTCTGAATACTTATGTAAATAAGGTATTTCTGTCGTTTTTTTTTATTCTGAAAACGTGTTTTGATTAGGAAAAAATTGTATGTAGTCCATTTTAAAATAAGTCTGTAATGTACCAAAATGTTGGATAATTCTAGGGGTCTGAATACTTTCCAAATACAGTGTACAAAACACAAGAAAACCACATTTTTGACTGACATTTTTTGAATGAACTTTAAAAAAAATATTATCCACCGTCAAATCTCGCTTAGGGCCTCTAAAAGGCTGGAGGCGGTGCCTGGCCCTGCCCTGCCCTAATGGTCATACATACATAATAGGACCTTTATTCTGCATTGTGAATTTTTGTATAATTTTATGATTTTTTTCTTACCTTTTTAATGGAAAAACTGTTTTAAAAAAATGGCTGTTTAACCTGGCACACCAAGAAAAAGTATGAGAAAATGTATTTTTCGTCAAAATTTGTATGTAGCCTCAATATAGGCCATAAATTAAGATGTTGTTTATGTGCATGATTTTAACTTTGACAATGCATCACAAACATCTCAACCAGCCAGTTGTTGCCCAATTAGCGTAAACAAATTTTGTACTGAAATTTGCATAGACTTTTTCAGTCATCTAAAAAATTATACATGCTTTTATATTATGTCTGCTTCATTAACTTACAATGGAAGTTAGGACTGATATCAAATATTAATAAAATATGATATGTGTAAAAATATGAATATTAGAATGCATGTAAATGAATGTTTTCAGTTTATATGCTTAAAGTACCAGTACAATTACATGTACTGAATGATATTATGAAACATATTGAAGATAACAGTCATACAGTGAATAATGATATGGATTTGAAAGGATTTTTGGATTTGCACACATTTAAAAAATCCCATAATATTTCTCCATTGTCCGTTATCTCTAGCTTTGACTTAATAGCATTCCGTTAATGGGCAACTCAACTGACTGGTAGAGGATGTTTTTCAACAGTTCCTAAAATTGTAAATCAACAACATATTAGTAATGTAATCATTCTGAAGTTATGTTTTCAAGGTCAACAACATTTTACAACATTCTCATTTCCCATTTTAAACACAATTAGTCAACTAAACGTGTGGTACTGTAAATGAGGTTTGGTTTTGCTCAAATGATTTAGATCCATGCTTATGTGTTCTATAATAAACCATTTCCATTCTGTGTTGTCATAGGGCTGCGTGGTTTGATAAGGGTCGGCCTGACATCCTCATCTCATAGTCTACCTACGCCACCACCTCCCGTGACTCAGGGAAAGGGACTTCCTGAAGAAAGTACATGAGACAGTGGAGAGAGGAGGAAAGGTGAGGACCACCACACAGGTTTCTTCTGTCCCTTTAGCTAATTCTGTCTCTCTAGAACTAATGGAGGAAATGTTGTGCTCTCAGGTTCTGATGCCAGTCTTTGCCCTGGGAAGAGCTCAGGAACTGTGCATTCTATTGGAAACATTCTGGTAAGGTTTTGATTCCGAGTTTAATTTGCCAGTTCAATTAGTATTGTGATCATAGTGTCCATTTGTTAAGATGCCATTAATTGTGTGTTGATTTGGCGTTAGGCAATTCAGAAAATGATTTCACAGTAACACTCTCCTCTCCTTCCAAGGGGAGCGGATGAACATGAAGGCCCCCCATCTACTTCTCCACAGGGCTCACAGAGAAAGCCAATCACCTCTACAAACTCTTCATCACCTGGACCGATCAGAAAAACCTTTGAACAGAGAAACACGTTTGAGTTCAAACGCATCAAGGCCTTTGATCGCTCCTACGCAGACAACCAAGGACCAATGGGGCAGAAACATCATATTTTTGTATGCTACTACTATAACATTACCTTACAGTTGCAAAAGTTGAATGTATGTTTAGGCATTGATATGCTTTAGATACAGACAATTCCAATAATTTGTCCATTATAGATACTATTCTTCTTACCCCAGTGAATATTCTACATAGTCACTGTAGACCCGTTATTATTAGGTTTATCCATTAAATTGTGTTGGAGCAGACAGTGTGCGACTTTCTAAATGAAATGATTGAAATATCACTACTGAAAAATGTGTGTTCCATGCTGGTCAGGAATGTTGCATGCTGGTCAGTCTCTACAGATTTTCAAGAAGTGCGCTGGCAACGAGAAGAATATTGTGAGTCCCATTTAAGATCTATACCATAAGCCTCCCGAGAGGCGCAGTGGTCTAAGGCACTGCATCGCAGGTGTTAGCTGTGCCACTAGAGATCCTGGTTCGAGTCCAGGCTCTGTTACAGCCGGCCACAACCGGGAGACCCATGTGGCGGCGCACAATTGGCCCAGTGTAGTCCGAGTTAGGGGAGGGTTTGGCCGGCAGGGATGTCCTTGTCCCATTGCGCTCTAGCGACTCCTGTGGCGGGCCGGGCGCATGCGCGCTGACACGGTCGACAGGTTACGGTGTTTCCTCCGACACATTGGTGTGGCTGGCTTCCCGGGTTAAGCGGGCATTGTGTTAAGAAGCAGTGCGGCTTGGTTAGGTCGCGTTTCGGAGGATGCATGGCTCTTGACCTTCGCCTCTCCGAGTCCGTACAGGAGTTGCAGCGATGAGCCAAGACTGTAACTACCAATTGGATACCACAAATTTGTGGAGAAAAATATAACTTTTTTTTTAAAATAAAAAGATCTATACCATAACTTCAATGAAATGGCGAGTCTAAAATAGCCACCGGGTCTAAATGAACTGTTTACGAGGTTATCATGAATTACAATCAATTAGTTTAATGTTTGATTTGTTACATTAAAGGTGCCTTATGCAGAAATAGCTCTGCCGTTTCCTGGTTGCAAAAATTCTAATAGTTTGTCTAATCTCAGTTTGTGACAAAATTAGCAAGTATAGTGTAGAGAATCATTGTACCATCTACACCGGTGTGAAATATATTTTTATTAATGTGTTTGAAGCTGGTGTACAAAACCGAAAGTAAAAGATGCAAATCCGAAACTTAAGAACAGGAAGCATAGACATAGCACACATTGAACAGATCTACCACTTCTTAGACTGGATTTCAATGAGAGTGACAGATCTTTCTAACTAACTGGCAAACACAAAAAGCCTATTTCGGGGGTAAAGACCCCCAGAAATTGGCCAATCACCCTCTACTGGCAAAAGTAAGAACTGCCAAAAAATGCACAGTGAAAGTAAAGAATCAATTTTCTGTCATGGAAAAAAATTTTTTATTTTTTTGCCATACTAAGACAAACATGACAAAGTGTGTAAATATGAACACATTAGTGCAGGATATGAAGAAATGTATTAAAATGCTGGAAGTGGATGCTGGAATTAAAATAATTACCACGCGAAGGAGAAAACGCCGTGCACATTAAGGAAATAGAAGCCTCTCTCTAGCAAGTTCCTGTTGTGTTCAGTGATTTTTTACATGTCGTTCAGCGTCCATGCAGACGCTAAGGGCATCATGCAGCTCTTCCGCATGGCAGAGCCTCGCAACATGCTGCTGGTGCACGGAGAGGCCAGCCAAGAAGATGGAGTTCTTCAAGTTCTTCAAGATCGAGTAGTTCAGGGAGTGACACCAAGATGTCCTTGTAACCCTAACTGTATCAAGAATGTCAGGGGGTTGGAGAAAAGGATATAGAATTGCAGTGTGTGCCACATGTTTGAGGAGCTCTGGGTAGTGTTTAGTAGTAGGGCACAGCGAAATGTTTTGCAACAGAAAACAACAGTCTTCTTATTAGACAAGTTCACATTTCGCAGTGGGGAGAAAAAGGTTTTCTCCCCACTGAACAGCCCTGGTATTATCCATTTATTTTGATCGGTGTTCATTGTTTGTGGATTTGTAAAAAGTTATTTAATACAGTCGATGCACTGAAATGAAACGTCCGAAAAAGAACACTTGGATTATAGTGATGTTTGTGAGATCAGACATAATAATGTAAAATATGTTTAGATAGGTGTAACCTAGAGCCACGTGTGTTGAATTTTAATCTGAGGGTATCCTGTTATTGACACACTTGTTGAATTATGCAAGAGAATGTGACAACTAATTAATGAGGCAGTCTAGACCGCACATGCGAGTGCAGGTAGTGTAGACAGAGCAAATGTTGTTTGGTGTTTGTAGCCATGTTCCTCTCCTTTATGTTAATTTATTCATATATGCAAAGGAACCAATGTATTTATTCAGATGAGACACAAATATCCTGATTTTTAACACACACACAAAAAATACCTGATTCAATAAGAAAAAGTATACATGAGTGCATTCTAAGACAAAAATAAGTGACATTTGAGAGTGAATTGAATACCTGAATTCCCACCCGAATCACTGAATTCCATTCATTATTTGTACTTACCAGTAAAATGTTTTATGTGCTAGAATTCAGTCGATATCTGATAGATGACAAAAATGTGAATAGTTTAGAGCAGGGGTGTCAAAGTCAAATGGACGGAGGGCCAAATAAAAAAATCAGCTACAAGACGAGGGCCGGACTGTTCGAATGTTCATTGAAAAATTTTTAAATGACGCATATAGTCTAGTGAACCTAATTGAACCTACTGAAAACCTAACAAATATATTACAATATGATCAGATAAATAAAGCAATATTTTCTTATGGCTCTGTCAGTAATCTTTAATTTTCAACAGACACAAAAGACAAATTTCCTTTATATAAATATCCCCATAACATGAACATTAAATGAAAGAAACCGGTATTCAAGGCACCATCAGTAGACTATATTTTCTATTTTAGCAAAAGTGGGCTAAATTTACTTCAAAGAAAAAACAATAATAGCAATTTTCTATCATCCACTCAACTGAAATATTTTTAAAATATAATTGGATTGAAATACAAAAATAAAGTGCAAAAATCTATTAATCAAAAACAACACTTTGTTTAAGGAGAAGTAACATGCAGTGAAAACAAATATTAAATTTTAACTTTTAAACTTGAACTGAGTAAAAACTCTAAATATGTGATTGCACAGTAATGTTCACTTGTTTGAGGTTGAGGGTGATACTTGGTGGTGTCCCATCTTTTCCACAAGTTCATCAATGTTCGGGTAAGGCTCTGAGCTGAAGAAATCCTCAGAATTGAGTGGAGGTGTTCAGCAGTAAGTCGACTTCTGTGTGATGTTTTGTTCAGGTTCATCAAAGAAAACAGTTGTTCACACAGGTATGTGCTGCCAAACATAGACAACGTTTGAGCAGCCTGGATGCGCAGCTGGGGCATTGTGCCGGGAGGAACGGGCGAACTCCGCAGCACCCACTGCCGCATATTTTGCCCTCAGTGCATCATTGCATTGAGGTCAATCAACTCCATTTGGAGGTTTGGTGGTGAGCTTTCCACGTCAACAGCAAATGGGTTACCGAGCAGTTCCAACCTGCTTTTTGTGCTTCAAAGTCAGCAAATCGGCGTCGAAAGTCAGCGGCAAGCATACCTATTTTATCAGCCAACTGTGTGCTCGGGAACGCACTGGTAGAGAGCTTCTCTTTCATGGTCTGGCAGCTGGGAAAGTGGCTCAAATTTTCTTTCCGCATCTGCGTCTCCCACAGAGTCAGTTTGGTTTTAAATGCCTTCACTGTACTGTACATATCAGAGATGACACGATCCCGACCCTGCAGCTGCAAGTTTATTGCATTCAGATGACTCGTAATGTCACACAGAAAAGCCATTTCACACAGAAACATTTCGTCTCGGAGTTGTGTTGTGTCTTTCCCTTTGCTGTCCAAGAACAGACAAATCTCCTCACGAAGCTCGAAACATCTTTGAAGCACCTTTCCCTGGCTTAGCCATCGCACCTCTGTGTGATAAGGCAAATCACCATGCTCCGTTTCTAACTCCGTCAGAAATGCCTTGAACTGGCGGTGATTCAAACCTTTGGCTCTGATAAAGTTAACTGTGCGCGTGATGATGCTCATTACATGCTCCATTTTCAAGGCTTTACCGCACAACGCTTCCTGGTGTATGATACAATGATAAGCTGTCAGCTCACCTGTCGCGTTTTCCTCTTGCATCTTTTCCCGTATCTTCGCCACCAGTCCGCTCCTGTGTCCACACATCGCAGGTGCTCCGTCGGTTGTCAAACCCACGAGTTTTTCCCAAGGCAGCTCCATCTCATTTACACATCTTGACACCTCTTCATACAAATCATGCCCCGTAGTTGTGCCATGCATAGGACGTAAAGCCAAAAACTCCTCTGTCACGCTTAGGTTGGAGTCCACTCCGCGGATGAAAATTGACAACTGGGCAATGTCAGAAATGTCGGTGCTCTCATCCACAGCCAAGGAATATGCAATAAAATCTTTTCCTTTTTCACAAGCTGCTCTTTTAGATTGATGGACAACTGGTCTACTCTCTCGGCAATGGTGTTTCTGCTCAGACTCACATTTAAAAAGAGTTGCCTTTTTCTGGGCAAACTTCGTCACAAACTTTAATCATGCAGTTTTTGATGAAATCCCCTCCGTAAATGGCCGGGCTGATTTAGCGATCTCTTCTGCCAAAATAAAACTGGCCTTGACAGCAGCCTGGCCTTGTGATTTGGCTTTTTGAACAGAGCCTGTCGAGATTTGAGGCCTCGTTTTAATTCCTCTGCCTTTTGTAGCCTTTGTTCCATGTCCATATTCTTGTTTTTGTCCGCGTGTTTCGTTTCATAATGTCGTCTCAGATTATACTCTTTCAGTACCGCCACACTTTCTCCACACAGAAGACACACAGGTTTTCCAGCTACCTTCGTGAACATATACTCCGACTCCCACCTTGTTTGAAACCCCGGTTCTCAGTATCCACCTTCCGTTTTGCCATTTTTGATGGGTATCTGAAAGTTAATTTTACTGTGATGCTGACGACTGCTGTGCCAATAAATATTGAAATGAAGCAGCCTACTGCTCGGTGCGTCACCTTTGCATTGTGGGAAATGTAGTATTGGTGCGTGTAAAAGATCTGCGGGCTGCCGGCTTGCTGCGGGCCGGTTCTAATAATAAATCAAGATCATCCCAGGGGCCGTAAAAAACCTTCTTGCGGGCCGGATGTGGCCCGCGGGCCTTGACTCTGACATATGTGGTTTAGAGTATCTTCATGCATTGTCCAAGAATGTTGCATTTATTACAATTGTTTTTAAAACCTTAACAATTTAGATGACCAGTTGCTAGTGTTTGTAATTCAGGGTGTTTTATTCTCTGCCTTTGGCCTTGCAAGTTTTTGTCCCATTATTGCCCTTGGTTCACTTCTCCCCCATTTGTTCCCCTGCTCTCCCTGGGTGTAGAGTCTTCGGCTGGTCTCTCCAGAGCAAGCTCTTAATGAGCTGGGCCTCAACGTGCACCAGCTCCGCTTCACTTGCCGAGTGCAGCCCCACGACGCGTACAGTGACCCCGACACCCTCATCAGGATCTACACACACCTCAATAGGTACAGTAAGACAAAGTTGACCATTTTTATTCTTATTTGGGTAAAGCTTGGGCATACAATGTACAAAGTTTGTTCTATGTCTTGAGCAAAGAAAAGTATACATGTATCACAAAAAAAAGTTACAGTAAGAGGACTAATATGAATGATTCATTCTCCCATTTCTCTCTGTATTGCCTCTGTTCTAGTCTACTGAAAGGTTACACCATCCAGCACCTCCCAGGCTCTTCAGCTGAAGAGCTATCAGGTAAGGAGGACGGGTGTTGGAAATGAGTGTTATTGTGCCAGACCACAGTGTCTGGGTACACTGTCCATACATGGCTTGAACCAGGGTCTGCATCGCAAACACGCGTGGCCGTCTGTTCGACAACGTACTAGCCAGTTGCACCACTGAAAAGTGATGTGATTGGAGGCAGTTCAAGCTTTGGAGTGTGCTTACGGTGCTAACTGAACCATGTTGCACTATACACATTATGGCGCAGCCCACAACCTTAAAGAGTCCTGGGGTTTCTATAACTTGAGTCACCGTCGCCATATCCTGTGACGCACTTCTTTGACCAAAAATATCTAGCTACAGCAGTACATGTAACGACCACAAGCCAGAACCTTTTCGAATCTAACCCTTTTTAGATAAACACTATGTAAATGTCAATGATATGATCAAAATACACTTTAGGTTAGTATGTTTCCTGATAGAGTAGATTTACTAATCACAAGTCAAACTACTCTATCACATTCTCAGAGTTTATTTCAATCCAAATTATGTTAACCTGGCTTTATTTGTAGGATGAAGATCTGGGGAGCTTTCTGTCTACTCTGCTGAAGAAAGGACTTCCATCGCGATTGTCTTCAATATGATCCCATTGTTCAGTGTAGCGTTCTGTAAAGGTTCGTATGTCTATTGTACAAAGCTTGAATACATACAGTTGAAGTCGGAAGTTTACATACACTTACGTTGGAGTCATTAAAACTCGTTGTTCAACCACTCCACAAATGTCTTGTTAACAAACTATAGTTTTGGCAAGTCGGTTAGGACATCTACTTTGTGCTTGACACAATAACTTTTTCCAAAAATTGTTTACAGACAGATTATTTCACTCATAACTGGAATTGTGATACAGTGAATTATAAGTGAGAAGTTTACATACAATAAGTTGACTGTGCGTTTAAACAGCTTGGAAAATTCCAGAAAATTATGTCATGGCTGAAGAAGCTTCTGATAGGCTAATTGACATAATTTGAGTCAATAAGAGGTGTACCTGTGGATGTATTTCAAGGCCTACCTTCAAAAAGGCCAGGCTACGGTTTGCAACTGCACATGGGGACAAAGATATATAACTGCTTGGCCGTAATGACCATCGTTATGTTTGGAGGAAAAAGGGGGAGGCTTGCAAGCCGAAGAACACCATCCCAACCGTGAAGCACACGGGTGGCAGCATCATGTTGTGGGGGTGCTTTACTGCAGGAGGGACTGGTGCACTTCACAAAATAGATGGCATCATGAAGTAGGAAAATTATGTGGATATATTTAAGCAACATCTCAAGACATCAGTCAGGAAGTTAAACGCTTGGTCGAAATTTAGTCTTCTAAATGGACAATGACCCCAAGCATACTTCCAAAGTTGTGGCAAAATGGCTTGAGGACAACAAAGTCAAGGTATTGGAGTGGCCATCACAAAGCACTGACCTCAATCCTATAGAAAACTTGTGGGCAGAACTGAAAAAGCGAGTGCGAGCAAGGAGGTCTACAAACCTGCCTCAGTTACACCAGCTCTGTCAAGAGGAATTAATTGAGTGCATGTAAACTTCTGACCCACTGGGAATGTGATGAAAGAAAATCTGAAATAAATCATTCTCTCTACTATTATTCTGACAGTTCACATTCTTAAAATAAAGTGGTGATCCTAACTGACCTAAGACAGGGAATTTTACTAGGATTAGATGTCATGAATTGTGAAAAACTGAGTTTAAATGTATTTGGCTAAGGTGTATGTAAACTTCCAACTTCAACTCTACATGTATGCAAAGGTTGGTGGTTTACGATGGCAAAAAATTGCTTCATCAATTGGCTTCAGAGTTTGTGAGTAGAATATAAAAAGCATACAATTACATTAGCTGATTGGATACAGTTGGAGCTAGTTTATCCAAACCATTCACTGTGCCACAGCAATGGTATAGAGCCCCCTATTCCTCCTGGCCCAAATCCATCTGAACCTGGCCATGGAGGGACTCCACTTACAGCGACTAGTGGTGAAGTAGTAGAGCAGGGGGTCCAGACAGCTGTTGAGGCTGACCAGAGCCAGAGTCACCTGCCGGGCATTGTAGATGGCATTGGCATAGGGACAGTGATGGATGGCCCCTTGACGGCGGAGCAGGTGCAGGAAGTGAACCACATGGTACGGCAGGAAGCAGAGCAGGGTGATAGCCAGGATGGTGTAGATGACCCTCAGGGCTCCGCGGGCCGTGTTGGTCCGGATGAGAGAGATGCGCCGTGCCACCAGAGGGTAACACACCAGGATAACCACAGAGGGCAGTAGCGAGCCGAAGACGAGACTGAATAAGCTGTACGGCGCCACACGCCTGTCCCACTCGTGCTTTGAAAAGTTCTCAAAGCAGCTACGGCGCTGGGGGCGACCTCCGCCAGGTTTGCTGTCCAGAGGTCCCACTCGGATGAAGGACAGAACAGCCACCCCTGCCACCACCCACACCGCCACACTCACCACTACAGTATAACACGAGTTCCGGAGCCTCAGATAGATGTGAGGATGGGCAACGGCCGTGTATCGATCCACACAGATACAGGTCATGAAGGCGATGCTGATGTAGATGTTGGCGAAGAACAGTGTTCCTGTAATGCGGCAAGCCATGTCTCCGAATACCCAGTCGTTTCTGTTGAGGAAGTAGTGGATCTTGAAGGGCAGGGTGCAGAGGATGGCGGTATCGGCTAGGGCCAGGTTGATCACGTACACGTTAGATGAGGTGCGGGGAGTGATCTTGAAGATGAACATGTAGAGGGCTCCCACGTTTCCTGGCAGGCCCAGTGCCATCACCAGACTGTAGACGGCTGGGAAGAGGTAGAACTGGTAGTCTGCTGGGGTACTGCAGTTGCCAGGGAAATCTCCAACAGATGTATTCATTGTTTCAGGTCGGATAATAAAAATGAGCTTGTAGGTGACAGAGCCAGTGGGAGAGTTTACTTCTGATTTCCTTTGCTGATTATGGAACCTATGGTGAAAGTGTTCACGGTCAGATATTATCACTGTTGATGTTTTACAGAAGATATTTCTCATCCTATCCTCTGCTTGCTTGACTTATCATGCCGTAGTTCACCAATACAATCATAGCTTCCATCGTAAAAAGTTGCTGTTTGAATTTCTTTATCTGATTTACATTTTAGTCATCGAATTGAAACTATCAAGATGTTTTTCAACTTATGAACACCGTGTGATGATGGCTGTATTCTGTGACTATAGGCTACAATTCTTAACTATGACTAAATCACGTAAACTGTGTTGGTAAAAGATAAAGTATGTTTAAAGAAAAAAGTACCTGCGTTTCTGAAGAACACTCGCTGGATCCACAAATCCACCAAAAAAAGTCAGCTAATTATTAAACATGAGCACTAAACAAATGCATTGTCTGTTTCCCCCCACACCTTCATATGAGCTTGGTGTCATGGGCATGGAAATTTCTTTGTGAGCTCTGTCGCGTGAGTGGGTGGTGCTCAGTGCTATATCAAACTACACAGGAAATCTTCAGTGCATGTACTGTGCTCCTCCGTGGGTGGGTTGTATCAGACACCAATCATCCTGTCATGTCGTGGCCTCGTTTTTATTTTAGTTGAAGGTGTTAGACCTCATTAATAACAGTACAGGACTAGCTGTCAACACAAGCAAGCCTTGCCCATGCCCTTGCCCTTGTCCTTGCCCTTGCCCTTGCCCTTGCCCATGCCCTTGTCCTTGCCCTTGCCCATGCCCTTGCCCTTGCCCTTGCCCTTGCCCTTGCCCATGCCCTTGCCCATGCCCTTGCCCATGCCCTTGCCCTTGCCCATGCCCTTGCCCTTGCCCGTGCCCTTGCCCTTGCCCTTGCCCATGCCCTTGCCCTTGCCCTTGCCCATGCCCTTGCCCTTGCCCATGCCCTTGCCCTTGCCCTTGCCCATGCCCTTGCCCTTGCCCATGCCCTTGCCCATGCCCTTGCCCTTGCCCATGCCCTTGCCCATGCCCTTGCCCTTGCCCATGCCCTTGCCCTTGCCCATGCCCTTGCCCATGCCCTTGCCCTTGCCCTTGCCACAAGGTCAGTTTAAGATTGACTTACTTTATAATTGACCTACTGTTTAATCTTCTACTTAACTTGCATGATAGTTTAATGGATCCTTGATACTTCCCTGGGGGTTGTGTCCTCACTAAATGATGCTAAGCTTGTCAAATTGGTGGCACTTGTCAGTGCATCTGATATGCTATTCTGGGTGTCTTGACTCTTCTTCAACACTGGAGGGCGCTTAACACAAGTCAAATGTCCTTTACTGCTGGTCATATCATTGTCTGCAGCACAGCAACAAGCCATACCGCTGACAGTAAAGCAAAATTCAAAAGCATAATTATTGAAAGGGATTTTGATCCATATATTTGCTGTGAGGGCTTTATGGCTTTGTCGATGTACTGATGCTTATATGTTATTCAAAATGTAATTTAAAATGTAATTTAATCCAAAATAGGATGTTTTGACGTTGACATTCAAATCATTATTTTGTTCATTATTTTTTAGTTATTCTCTAAAAAATAATGCTAAATTACACACAACAATTCAATACCATGTATATCATCATCATGGAATATCCAGCAATGCATATCTTTCATCCTCTTGGATGACTGGAATGTTACTGAAATCCATTATTGATTTGTACTGTAAGGGGTTGTTCAAAGAGAATAATCAGGTGCTGTTCATGTTGTGAACTATTCCTGAAAACCGTAGACAACTGGTTTGGACCTGGTTATAAGAACAGATGGGAACCCCCCCCCCATCACCACCAGGGAGAATCCAACACAGCCAGAGTCGGTTGGACACAGGCAGCAATCACCGGCCAGATGTACTGTAGTATTCTTGGCCAAGCACAGCATGATGGATGGCTGACACACACAGTCACACCCACAATGCACGGCTGATAAGTCACAGAATCAAGTTTGATGATGGCTGAAGCCAGGAAGTAGCTCTCTCTCTCATCCTACCCTCACTCTCCAGCCCCCCCTCCGCTGTGCTGTTGCCTAGCAACGCTGCTGCTGCTGTACTCACCAGTCGTTCACAACATCTAATCCCACCCTCCCCGAGAGGAGGGAAAGAGAAAGGGGGATACCTAGTCAGTTGTCCAACTGAATGTACTCCACTAAAAATGTGTCTTCCGCATTTAACCCAGCCCGTCTGAATCAGAGAGGTGCGAGGGGGCTGCCTTAATCGCCATCCACGTCTTCGGCGCCCGTGGGAAGAGCACTGCCTCTATCAGTGTTCGACACATTTTACCACAGCCACAAGACACGAGCGAGGGCTAAGAGATATTTTGTAGCTGCTCAACTCCATACACTGTAATTTCCCAAGCGGTGTATATGTCTAAAGTAGCCTATGTGAGGGTTTAGTAATTAACCCGTGTGAAAAGTGGGTTGAGAGCTGATAAGTAGTGCTTAATATGGAATCTCTGCATTCGGATGAGGGTCAGAAACCATACATATTTACTGATGGTGTGAGGAGACAAATTAAATAAAAATGAAAAGCTGAAATGTCTTGAATCAATATGTTAGGGCAATCCTAAATATGTTCAGGAGTAAAAATGTGCACTCACTCTGTGAGCGATAACAGTGTGTTAACATGATGTTTTATGTTTACGTCATCTCTGTACCCCACACATACAATTATCTGTACAGTCTGTACTACCCTACCCTCTGTACTACCCTCAGTCGAGCAGTGAATTTCAAACACAGATTCAACTACAAAGAACAGGGAGGTTTTCCAATGCCTCACAAAGACGAGAGGGGGAAAAACTGACATTGAGTATCCCTTTGAGAATGGTGAAGTTCTACTTTAGATGGTGTATCAATACACCCAGTCACTAGAAAGATACAGGTTGTTCTTCCTAACTCAGATGCCAGAGAGGAAGGAAACCACTCAGGAAATGGTACCATAAGGCCAATAATGACTTGAAAGCTGTGATAGGAGAAAACTGAATGACAGAGTGAAAAGAAAGACTCCTGTACAAAATAAAACATTTCCAAAATATGCATCCTGTTTGGAACAAGGCACTAAAGTAATACTGCAGAGTTTTTTTCAAGAAATTCACTTTTGTCCTGAATACAAAGTTTTATGTTTGGTGCAAATCCAATACAACACATTACTGAGTACCACTCTTCATATTTTCAGGCATAGTGATGGCTGCATCATGTTAAGGGTATGCTTGTAATAATTAAGTACGGGAGTTTTTCAGGATTAAAAAATTAACGGAATGGTCTTAGCACAAGATAACCTTGTTCAGTCTGCTTTCCACCAGACACTGGGAGATTAATTCACCTTTCAGAAGGACAATAA
This sequence comes from Oncorhynchus nerka, assembly GCF_034236695.1. Lineage (NCBI taxonomy): Eukaryota > Metazoa > Chordata > Actinopteri > Salmoniformes > Salmonidae > Oncorhynchus > Oncorhynchus nerka. The sequence continues at coordinate 38,699,143 of NC_088415.1, forward strand.
CCTAAAACACAAGGCCAAATCTACCCAATGAGTTACTTACCAAGAAGACAGTGAATGTTCCTAAGTGACCCAGTTACAGTTTTGACTTAAATCGGCTTGAAAATCTATGGCAAGAACTGAAAATGGTTGTCTAGCAATGATCAACAACCAATTTGACAGAGCTTGAAGGATTTGAAAATAATAATAGGAAATGTTTCACAATCCAGGTGTGGAAATCTCTTAGAGACTTACCCAGAAAGAATCACAGCTGTAATCATTGCCATAGGTGCATCTACAAAGTATAAACTCAGGGGTATAAATACTTATGTAAATGAGATACTTCTGTATTTCATGTTCACAACATCAACAAAAAACTAGTTTTCACTGTAATTTGTGTGTATTGTGTGTAGATGGGTGAGAAATCAAATACATTTAATCCATTTAGAATTCAGGCTATAACACAACTAAATGTGGAATAAGTCAAGGGGTATGAATATTTGTATCTGCATATCACACTGTATCTGTAACGGCTGTCGTGGGTTGAAGAAGGTGAGGACCAATACGCAGCGTGGTAGGTGTCCATATTGTATTTAATACGAATACTGAACACTTGAACAAAAACAATAAAACGACAAAAAAACGAACAGTCCTGAACGGTGCAGCAAAACACAGAACAGAACAGAATCACTCTCAACTCAAAGGTGAAACCAGGCTACCTAAGTATGGTTCTCAATCAGGGACAACGATTGACAGCTGCCTCTGATTGAGAACCATACCAGGCCAAACACAGAAATCCCAAACTATAGAAAAAAGGACATAGACTGTTTATTTGGACATGAAGCTAAAAAAGTTTAATTTGGCTCTTTACTCCATAAGTATTTGGACAAATTCACTTATAGTGTATTCAATTTGTCAAAAGTTTAGTATTTGGTCCCACATTCATAGCACGCAATGACAACAAGCATGTGACCACAAACTTGTTGGATGCATTTGCAGTTTGTTTTGGTTGTGTTGCAGATTATGTTGTGCCCAATATAAATGAATGGTAAATAATGTATTGTGTCCTTTTAGAGTCACTTTATTGTAAATAAGAATACAATCAATTTTTTTCGGAACACTTAAATTCATGTGGATGCTACCATGATTACAGATAATCAGCAAAGAACAGTGTATAATGCTTACCTTCCCTGTTATTGCCAATGGCGAAAGGTTAGTGTGTTTTGAGGATATGATCTTTGTGCATCTGTTACTTTCAAATGCATTATTATTCACAATTCATTCATGAGCATCCATAGTCATGGTAGCATCCACATTAATGTAGAAGTATTCTTATTGACAATAAAAGTGACTGCAAAATGTGAATTTGTACAAATAGTTGACACCTTCAAATGTGGGGCCTAGATACATAGTGTTTTCATTTCTAAACGGTAAAAAATACCTTCAAATTAAAAGGGGACATTCTGTAGCAGAGAGTGTTTCTACAAAACCATATACAAAATTAATAATGCGACTAAATATTTAGGAAGAGGTCATCTTTTCATGGAGTTTGTGAAGGAATAAACCACATGAAAAAACAGCTTAGTAGTACGCAAATTAATTTGTTTATCAAATTCAGTTTCCTAGTTCTGAGGTTCTGCATAGACCTGCCCATATAGGACCTGCCTCTGTACAATAGCCAACTCTAAAGCTGATTGGTTGACAATACATTTTCATTTCCATTCACTTTAAGCAACAAGCGCCCGCACTGTTGATTCTGAAGGCCTGGGGGCAGATTTTAGACCCCTGGCAACACATGATGGCTGAATATGATTGGATAAAAGATCTAACATAAAGACCAGCCCTCCAAATCTCAACCTGGGGCTGGAAGCAGTGCAACCAAGAGGAAAGCTATGAAATGAAGAGTATAACTCTTACTCAGGGGAATAATTTAATACATATTTGTGGGAAAATATATTTAAAAAAAATTATATTCTGATGATGTTTAGGCCAGCAGAGAAGGCCTTGCTGGCCCTGACGGCCCACCACTGAGTCTTGCCCCCCTTGAAGTTCTTGAGGGAGCAGACAAGGAAGTGAGAGAAGGGAAGAAGTCCATTCGAGCAGCAGCAAAGGATAAACACATTGACTGAATAGCTAGGTTTCCATCCAATTGTCCGGATTTTCCTTGCAAGTATTCTAAAACCTGCATAAAGAAAATATGTGGATTTTCCCACCAGTGGTGTTACTCTTGTTGTTGCAGACAAAAATCAGTGTGTGATGACACAGTGAACACAAAATGTACTTTTTCGATTAAGTTTTCATGTACTGGATAAAAATCTAAAGATCAATGTGTTTCCATCGCATTTTCAACTCTACGGATAGTTTTGCCCCACACCATTGCTTTACAAAGCAAATGTACCTCCTCTGGTGTTGGTATGTGTGCAGTTTCTAACAGCTCGCAAATACCGTGCGGGTAGACTAGTCTACTTGATGAGATTATTATTGATAAGAGCAAGAATATTTTCATTTGTCAAACAGCAGTCAAGCATCTATCATCATGTCACTCACCAGAATAAGGCCCTTGATATTTATTGGAAAGGAGAATCAAGCTCATCACCGTGCACTTTCACCACCCTGTGAAATTCATCATCATTTATTTAATCTGTAGCCTAATAACTGCATAGTGTCATGAGTGTCGGGGGACCACACACCATTTCATCGCGTCACTCCAAGTTTACTTCGATAAGATGGTTATTTTATCAATATTTGCGCATAAAGGCATTTCCACCATAATTTCTCGTACATTCATTTTAAAGACACAAAAAGATTCCACCATGTCGAACTAACAAATGATCTGTAGGCATTTATAAAATTGTACAGAAACTTCCAGTGTCCATCATAGCTGTCATGATTTTTATTAATTTAGTGCATTTGGAAAGTATTCAGACCCCTTGACTTTTTTCGCATTTTGTTAAATTATAGCGTTAATTCTAAAATTGATTAAATCGTTTTTCCCCTCATCAATCTACACACAATAACGCATAATAACAAGGCAAAAACAGATTTTATAAATAAATCAAATTGAAGTATTCAGACCATTTACTCAGTACTTTGTTGAAGCACTTTTTGCACCGAATACAGCCACAAGTCTTCTTGGGTATGATGCTACAAGCTTGGCACACCTGTATTTAGGGAGTTTCTCACATTCTTCTATGCAGATCCTCTCAAGCTCTATCAGGTTGGATGGGGAGCATCGCTGCACAACTATTTTCAGGTCTCTCCAGAGATGTTCGATCAGGTTCAAGTCTGGGGTCTGCCTGGGCCACTCAAGGACATTCAGAGACTTGTCCCGAAGCCACTCCTGCATGGTCTTTGCTGTGTGCTTAGGGTCGTTGTCCTGTTGGAAAGTAAACCTTCTCCCCAGTCTGAGGTCCTGAGTGCTCTGGGGCAGGTTTTCTTGAAGGATCTCTCTGTACATTGCTTCGTTCATCTTTCCCTCGATCCTGACTAGTCTCCCAGTCCCTGTTACCGAAAAATATCCCACAGCATGATGCTGCACCACCATGCTTTACCGTAGGGATGGTGCCAGGTTTCCTCCAGACGTCACATCCCTGACCAAGGCATTTCTCCCCCGATTGCTCAGTTTGGCCGGGCGGTCAGCTCTAAGAAGAGTCTTGGTTGTTCTAAATTTCTTCAATTTAAGAATGTTGGAGGCCACTGTGTTCTTGGGGACCTTCAATGCTGCAGACGATGTTTTGGTACCCTTCCCCAAATCTGTGCCTAGACACAATCCTGTCTCAAAACTCTACGGCTTGTTTTTTTCTCTGACATGCACTGTGTCAACTGTGGGACCTTATATAGACAGGTGTGTGCCTTTCCACATCATGTCCAATCAATTGAATTTACCACATGTGGACTCCAATCAAGTTGTGGAAACCTCTCAAGGATGACCAATGGAAACAGGATACACCTGAGCTCAATTTCGAATCTCATAGCAAAGGGTCTGAATACTTATGTAAATAAGGTATTTCTATATATTTTTTTAATGACATTTGCAAAAATTCCTACAAACCTGTTTTTACTTTGTCATTATGGGGTATTGTGTGTAGATTGGTGAGTTATTTCTGTCTGTAACGTAACAAAAGGTTGAAAAAGTCAAGGGGTGTGAATACTTTCCGAATGCACTTTACAAATGACTGGATGGAAACATGGTTAATGACACTGAAGGGGTACATTGACATAAACGAAAATGAACATGTACCTGTGTGAATGAGAGCCTATGATAGACGTGGAGTCTGAGCTTGCTAAACATAGCAAGAATCTCACTGAGCATTTTCATGGGCGTAATAGCCTCAAATGCAGAGAACTTGCCTATGACGTGGCACATCAAAACAACATCCCTGTCCTAGACAGAAATAGAAGGGTAAGTGATATTGAACAGAGAGCTCTACAGAGTGCTTCATAGTAAACATGTAATTACTTTAATACACATATCCAGTACCAGTCCAAAATTTGGACACACATACACATTCAAGGGTTTTTCTTTATTTTTACTTTTTTCTACATTGTAGAATAATAGTGAAGACATCATAACTATGAAATAACACTTGGAATCATGTAGTAACCTAAAAAGTTTTTTTTTTTAAAGCAGCCAACAAGGGCTCAGTATATGTGGGAACTCTTTCAGGACTGTTTGGGAAAGCATTCCAGGTAAAGCTGGTTGAGAAAATGCAAAGCATGTGCAAAGCTGTCATCAAGGCAAAGGGTGGCTACTTTGAAGAATCTCAAATATAAAATATATTTTGATTTGTTTAACACTTTTTGGGTTACTACATGATTCCATATGTGTTGTTTCATAGTTTTGATGTCTTCACCATTCTTCTACAATGTAGAAAATAGTAAAAAATAAAGAAAAACCCTTGAATGTGAATGTGTGTCCAAATATTTTGAATGGTACTGTATATGTGTATATGTGTATTAAAGTAATTAAATGTTTACTATTTCATCCCATATTCCTAGCACACAATGATTACATATGTTTCTAAACACTTCTAAATTAATGTGGACGTTACCGTTATTACAAATAATACTGAATGAATCTTAAATATTGATGAGTGAGATAGTTACAGAGGCATAAATATCATAAACGGTTCACCCGATATGAATGAAAACACCCTCAAATTAAAGTTGACAGTCTGCAACTTTACCTCATAGTCATTTTATCATTTCAAATCCAAGGTGCTGGAGTACAACAACAAATTTGTCCCTGTCCCAATACTTTTGGAGCTCACTATATATCTGAATGTAGGCATACATTTAAAATGACAATATACCACACCCCCATACCATGAATTAAACTGTGACCTACCAGCACCACCAAGCACTTGTCACAGACACCACCAAGCACTTGTCACAGGACACCATCACCCACTTACCCCAAGGTGGCTCAACTTACCCTGCCCCGATGCTCAACTTACCCCATACCGGAGAACAATCTATGTTTTTAAAGCTGTTATGTTTACATGAATTCTGATTATTTCCAGGGATACACAACAACCCCCTCAAAAAAAATTGAAGATTACTAGAATTCCCTTGACGTAGTGATGCTGAATGTAAAAAATGGCTCAACGTACCCCACTCTCCCCAACTGTAGTCTCATGAAACATTTGATCTCAAATCCAAAATACTGGAGTATAGAGCCAAATTAATAGTTTTAGCCTCATTGTCCAAATACATACGCAGGGGAGTGTGTATGTGTTAGGATTGGGGGGGTGGAGACTAGCAGCTGAGTAAAGCCTGCAGCTCATCTTGCCCTACCTTTCCAAAAAAACTAAGTGCATCACATACATTCACCATCTGAGTCGGAATTATTGAAATAAACGTAATGTCTTGACAGTCAGAGACAATGGCTTTCAGAACTCTTATAGTGATTGCTTTGAGTCCACACAATGAAGCACTCACTCTCTCATGTTTGTTAACACTTTCCTGGGTAATCAGCTTAATGCTAATCTTCACTGCTTCACTCACTCATCCCAGAGCAGTTCCCTTGTATTATTGGCGAATGTTCATTTCATTTTTTTTATTGTCCTCTCTGAAAATGACTGGTACTTTTCAGTTATTCAAGGGACTATTCAAGCATGGAATTTGACAAGCCTACTTTGGAGAAAGCGTGCCAGCGTACTACTTCCTGGTCAAAGGAGACATGTGCATTTGAAATGTGCTGCTTTAGCTCAGAAATAGAGGGGAGGGTATAGAGATAAGGAAAGATTTGTTTACAGTATCATGGAAGATGCTCAGCAACTAACTATTAGTTCAGGTCTTAAGAATGTCCCAGAAATCATACATTCAATGCTATATATCTATATACTTTCACAAAGCCCAGTGTGTCCTTGTATTTCGTTGTTTTGCCCATCTCTGAGTACGATCATCAAATTTTGTGAAGAACTGTTACATTCCAGTGTCATAAAAATGGCATTCCAAGACCTTCCACTTGGGGTTTGATGTTCTGTATCCCTCTTCTTCAGAGCAGCTGGCAGTTTGATATGAACAGTACTTTCCTTTGTACCTGTACCAGCGGGTCTGACTATGACCCTGATTCATGTTAGCCAGCCGTGGCTTCATAAGGATACTCTACTCTTGTTGTCTTGGCTGAAGACTTCAATTATGATTACGACAGCACTCAGGCTGCTATTGACTTTGAAACAGTGCTTCCTCTACAGCACAAAGACCTTGTCGGAAGCAAAAGGGCTTTGCCTGCCTGGCTTTGACTGTCAGTCCGAGGCTCCTTAAGTAATTAGGCTTACCCAGGCTAACACGATTAACACACAATGGAGCCAAGGTCAAAACTTTGAATGACTCTTACTACTGAACATATTTAAGCCTGGTTGCTTTTACATACTTTTCTTAATGGATGTTGACAAGGCTCCTCAGCAGAGTTGTGATTAATGTCTGGATCCCTCCCTGGGTTTATATAATGTAAACTACTTTCTAGGTTAACATATATGGATGAATATGCATTTAAAGGGGCAGCAGGTGAAACAAAAACATAGTGTTCTTCCTGCCCCTGTTTCGGTAAAAAGCCTAGGGATGGGTCTGAAGAAATGTAACCACTCTCAAATTCAGAGACTTACCATGCATGATATCAAAATGATAGTTGAACCATGTTTTGAGGCTAAATATTGTTTGTTTAAGTTAACTTGGTTTGCAAACGGAGTAAAAGTAAAAGCTCATTAATGGGTACGACAGTGCATGAGGCGTTTAAGCTTTTTAAGTGTAAGCTTAACTTTCTGAACATTCGAGACGTGTAGTCCACTTGTCATTCCAATCTCCTTTGCATTAGCGTAGCCTCTTCTGTAGCCTGTCAACTATGTGTCTGTCTATCCCTGTTCTCTCCTCTCTGCACAGACCATACAAACGCTCCACACCGCGTGGCCGCAGCCACTCTAATCTGGTGGTCCCAGCGCGCACGACCCACGTGGAGTTCCAGGTCTCTGGTAGCCTCTGGAACTGCCGATCTGCGGCCAACAAGGCAGAGTTCATCTCAGCCTATGCCTCCCTCCAGTCCCTCGACTTCTTGGCACTGACGGAAACATGGATCACCACAGATAACACTGCTACTCCTACTGCTCTCTCTTCGTCCGCCCACGTGTTCTCGCACACCCCGAGAGCTTCTGGTCAGCGGGGTGGTGGCACCGGGATCCTCATCTCTCCCAAGTGGTCATTCTCTCTTTCTCCCCTTACCCATCTGTCTATCGCCTCCTTTGAATTCCATGCTGTCACAGTTACCAGCCCTTTCAAGCTTAACATCCTTATCATTTATCGCCCTCCAGGTTCCCTCGGAGAGTTCATCAATGAGCTTGATGCCTTGATAAGCTCCTTTCCTGAGGACGGCTCACCTCTCACAGTTCTGGGCGACTTTAACCTCCCCACGTCTACCTTTGACTCATTCCTCTCTGCCTCCTTCTTTCCACTCCTCTCCTCTTTTGACCTCACCCTCTCACCTTCCCCCTCTACTCACAAGGCAGGCAATACGCTCGACCTCATCTTTACTAGATGCTGTTCTTCCACTAACCTCACTGCAACTCCCCTCCAAGTCTCCGACCACTACCTTGTATCCTTTTCCCTCTTGCTCTCATCCAACACTTCCCACACTGCCCCTACTCGGATGGTATCGCGCCGTCCCAATCTTCGCTCTCTCTCCCCGCTACTCTCTCCTCTTCCATCCTATCATCTCTTCCCTCTGCTCAAACCTTCTCCAACCTATCTCCTGATTCTGCCTCCTCAACCCTCCTCTCCTCCCTTTCTGCATCCCTTGATTCTCTATGTCCCCTATCCTCCAGGCCGGCTCGGTCCTCCCCTCCTGCTCCGTGGCTCGACGACTCATTGCGAGCTCACAGAACAGGGCTCCGGGCAGCCGAGCGGAAATGGAGGAAAACTCGCCTCCCTGCGGACCTGGCATCCTTTCACTCCCTCCTCTCTACATTTTCCTCTTCTGTCTCTGCTGCTAAAGCCACTTTCTACCACTCTAAAGTCCAAGCATCTGCCTCTAACCCTAGGAAGCTCTTTGCCACCTTCTCCTCCCTCCTGAATCCTCCTCCCCCTCCCCCTCCTCCCTCTCTGCAGATGACTTCGTCAACCATTTTGAAAAGAAGGTCGACGACATCCGATCCTCGTTTGCTAAGTCAAACGACACCGCTGGTTCTGCTCACACTGCCCTACCCTGTGCTCTGACCTCTTTCTCCCTCTCTCTCCAGATGAAATCTCGCGTCTTGTGACGGCCGGCCGCCCAACAACCTGCCCGCTTGACCCTATTCCCTCCTCTCTTCTCCAGACCATTTCCGGAGACCTTCTCCCTTACCTCACCTCGCTCATCAACTCATCCCTGACCGCTGGCTACGTCCCTTCTGTCTTCAAGAGAGCGAGAGTTGCACCCCTTCTGAAAAAACCTACACTCGATCCCTCCGATGTCAACAACTACAGACCAGTATCCCTTCTTTCTTTTCTCTCCAAAACTCTTGAACGTGCCGTCCTTGGCCAGCTCTCCCGCTATCTCTCTCAGAATGACCTTCTTGATCCAAATCAGTCAGGTTTCAAGACTAGTCATTCAACTGAGACTGCTCTTCTCTGTATCACGGAGGCCCTCTGCACTGCTAAAGCTAACTCTCTCTCCTCTGCTCTCATCCTTCTAGACCTATCGGCTGCCTTCGATACTGTGAACCATCAGATCCTCCTCTCCACCCTCTCCGAGTTGGGCATCTCCGGCGCGGCCCACGCTTGGATTGCGTCCTACCTGACAGGTCGCTCCTACCAGGTGGCGTGGCGAGAATCTGTCTCCTCACCACGCGCTCTCACCACTGGCGTCCCCAGGGCTCTGTTCTAGGCCCTCTCCTATTCTCGCTATACACCAAGTCACTTGGCTCTGTCATAACCTCACATGGTCTCTCCTATCATTGCTATGCAGACGACACACAATTAAGCTTCTCCTTTCCCCCTTCTGATGACCAGGTGGCGAATCGCATCTCTGCATGTCTGGCAGACATATCAGTGTGGATGACGGATCACCACCTCAAGCTGAACCTCGGCAAGACGGAGCTGCTCTTCCTCCCGGGGAAGGACTGCCCGTTCCATGATCTCGCCATCACGGTTGACAACTCCATTGTGTCCTCCTCCCAGAGCGCTAAGAACCTTGGCGTGATCCTGGACAACACCCTGTCGTTCTCAACTAACATCAAGGCGGTGGCCCGTTCTTGTAGGTTCATGCTCTACAACATCCGCAGAGTACGACCCTGCCTCACACAGGAAGCAGCGCAGGTCCTAATCCAGGCACTTGTCATCACCCGTCTGGATTACTGCAACTCGCTGTTGGCTGGGCTCCCTGCCTGTGCCATTAAACCCCTACAACTCATCCAGAACGCCGCAGCCCGTCTGGTGTTCAACCTTCCCAAGTTCTCTCACGTCACCCCGCTCCTCCGCTCTCTCCACTGGCTTCCAGTTGAAGCTCGCATCCGCTACAAGACCATGGTGCTTGCCTATGGAGCTGTGAGGGGAACGGCACCTCAGTACCTCCAGGCTCTGATCAGGCCCTACACCCAAACAAGGGCACTGCGTTCATCCACCTCTGGCCTGCTCGCCTCCCTACCACTGAGGAAGTACAGTTCCCGCGCAGCCCAGTCAAAACTGTTCGCTGCTCTGGCCCCCCAATGGTGGAACAAACTCCCTCAAGACGCCAGGACAGCGGAGTCAATCACCACCTTCCGGAGACACCTGAAACCCCACCTCTTTCAGGAATACCTAGGATAGGATAAAGTAATCCTTCTCACCCCCCTTAAAAGATTTAGATGCACTATTGTAAAGTGGCTGTTCCACTGGATGTCTTAAGGTGAACGCACCAATTTGTAAGTCGCTCTGGATAAGAGCGTCTGCTAAATGACTTAAATGTAAATGTTTAGAAGTTATATAGCCTAGTGGTTAGAGCGTTGGACTAGTAACCAGAAGGTTGCAAGTTCAAACCCCTGAGCTGACAAGGTACAAATCTGTCGTTCTGCCCCTGAACAGGCAGTTAACCCACTGTTCCTAGGCCTTCATTGAAAATAATCATTTGTTCTTAACTGACTTGCTTTAGTTAAATAAGGATTGAAAAAAATGGATGTAGCAACTGCAGATTTCCCCTTTAAATGTATATTTAAAGAGACATGCCACTACATTACATGTATCCTGAAGAAGTGCATTACAGAACCAGCACTGCATATGAGTCATATGCATGAGATGATCATCACATTTACTTGTCACCCAACATCATCAACATGTTCTGACAGAGTCATATTTAATGCAAAGGCCTGAGTGAACATATGATAAAATGTACACGAAGGACCGTGACGGAGATCTAACTAAAGTATAATTTAATCACCCGCTCTCTTCAACACGACTTATTGATTTTACATTTGATTGGCACTACCTTGTACTAGCTTACAGTGTCGGTAGCGATGTAGTGTAGATCGATCACACAAAAAAATAGCTTCATGTCAGTACATTGCAGCACCCAGGAATTGAGAGAGCCAGATGTGACGTGTGCACACAATAAGACACGACCAGCAATTCCCAAAGTTGTCTGGGCAAAAAAAACATTTACACCTGATGTTTTCATTTAGTCCCTATAGGTGCTGGCCTTGATGTATCTCAGTGAGATACATATTCTTCGCATAGGGAAGGCTCTTTGCTGGCTTGCTTCCAGTAGCCAATGCTACAGCTAGTGCCCTCGGCAGGCCGATAGAATGGAGGGAGCAGTGGGGCTGAAAGACTTGGTAATCAACGTTAACAGGGGCTCTTGAATTAATCATGGCTGCCGTTAGCATGTTGGCTAAGTGCCTCGGGCTGGTCTCATACCTCTCTGGTAAAGGAAACAGCATCGTACGAGCTTGACCTACAAAAGGCCACGAGGGCATGAGACACATCTTGTACAAATGTTGTATACCCCAATGTGCATGTGTGATGATGTTTATCATTAACCATTTCAATGATTGATAAGGTGCTCACTCTCAGGTTATTCTCCAATGGAGTCGGATGCTGAGTCTTCGTAGTAAAGTCTCACTAATCATTATCATTTCAGAGTAACTGTATTGTGTGATGATCAATAATGAACCACTACAAAGAACCCACTGGGAGAAACGTGATGACGTTGAAACAATGCCGATACTGATTGGATTTGCAAAAAGTCAACTTAAGGGAATTTTTTCACCCAACTTTTAACCTTAAAGCCAATGTCATGGTGAAATGTCTTGTTAAATTCATGTTGAATTCACATTAGTTGCATAGCCGTGGGAAGTAGGGGTGCTGAGGGTGCTGCAGAACCCCCTGAAAAATCAGAATAAAAAAATATATTGATAAAAAAATATATACATACGTATGTATATGTATATATGTATGTATGTATGTATATATATATATATGTATATATATGTATATGTGTATATATATATGTATATGTGTATGTATATATTTTTTGTGTGTGTATATATATATATATATATATATATATATATATATACATATGTATATATATATATATATATATATATATATATATATATATACACATATGTGTGTATATATATATATATACAGTGGGGCAAAACAGTATTTAGTCAGCCACCAATTGTGCAAGTTCTCCCACTTAAAAAGATGAGAGGCCTGTAATTTTCATCATAGGTACACTTCAACTATGACAGACAAAATGAGATTATTTTTTTCAGAAAATCACATTGTAGGATTTTTAATGAATTTATTTGCAAATTATGGTGGAAAATAAGTATTTGGTCACCTACAAACAAGCAAGATGTCTGGCTGTCACAGACCTGTTACTTCTTCTTTAAGAGGCTCCTCTGTCCTCCACTCGTTACCTGTATTAATGGCACGTGTTTGAACTTGTTATCAGTATAAAAGACACCTGTCCACAACCTCAAACAGTCACACTCCAAACTCCACTATGGCCAATACCAAAGAGCTGTCAAAGGACACCAGAAACAAAATTGTAGACCTACACCAGGCTGGGAAGACTGGACCTGCAATAGGTAAGCAGCTTGGTTTGAAGAAATCAACTGTGGGAGCAATTATTAGGAAATGGAAGACATACAAGACCACTGATAATTTCCCTCGATCTGGGGCTCCACGCAAGATCTCACCCCGTGGGGTCAAAATGATCACAAGAACGGTGAGCAAAAATCCCAGAACCACACGGGGGGACCTAGTGAATGACCTGCAGAGAGCTGGGACCAAAGTAACAAAGCCTACCATCAGTAACACACTACACCGCCAGGGACTCAAATCCTGCAGTGCCAGACATGTCCCTCTGCTTAAGCCAGTACATGTCCAGGCCCGTCTGAAGTTTGCTAGAGAGCATTTGGATGATCCAGAAGAAGATTGGGAGAATGTCATATGGTCAGATGAAACCAAAATAGAACTTTTTGGTAAAAACTCAACTCGTCGTGTTTGGAGGACAAAGAATGCGTAGTTGCATCCAAAGAACACCATACCTACTGTGAAGCATGGGGGTGGAAACATCATGCTTTGGGGCTGTTTTTCTGCAAAGGGACCCGGACGACTGATCCGTGTAAAGGAAAGAATGAATGGGGCCATGTATCGAGAGGTTTTGAGTGAAAACCTTCCATCAGCAAGGGCATTGAAGATGAAACGTGGCTGGGTCTTTCAGCATGGCAATGATCCCAAACACACCGCCCGGGCAACGAAGGAGTGGCTTCGTAAGAAGCATTTAAAGGTCCTGGAGTGGCCTAGCCAGTCTCCAGATCTCAACCCCATAGATAATCTTTGGAGGGAGTTGAAAGTCTGTGTTGCCCAGCAACAGCCCCAAAACATCACTGCTCTAGAGGAGATCTGCATGGAGGAATGGGCCAAAATACCAGCAACAGTGTGTGAAAACCTTGTGAAGACTTACAGAAAACGTTTGACCTGTCATTGCCAACAAAGGGTGTATAACAAAGTATTGAGATAAACTTTTGTTATTGACCAAATACTTATTTTCCACCATAATTTGCAAATAAATTCATTAAAATCCTACAATGTGATTTTCAGGATTTTTTAAATCATTTTGTCTGTCATAGTTGAAGTGTACCTATGATGAAAATTACAGGCCTCTCTCATCTTTTTTAAGTGGGAGAACTTGCACAATTGGTGGCTGACTAAATACTTTTTTGCCCCGCTGTATATATATATATATATATTTTTTTAAACTACATTATTAGTTGAACGGTATATGGTAGATGTCTAAATAAATATTTCAGCATCTCAGCTTTGGAAAAAAAGGTAGTTGTAGAATTACGAACCAGCAGCATACCACCCTGCATCCTACTGCTGGCTTGCCTCTGAAGCTAAGCAGGGTAGGTCCTGGATGGGAGTCTAGCTATTGCTGGAAGTACTGTTAGAGGGTCAGTAGGAGGTACACTTTCCTGTGGTCTAAAAAAAATAACCCAGGGGAGTGATTGGGGACATTGCCCTGTGTAGGGTGTTGTCTTTTGGTTGGGGTGTTAAACTGGAGTCCTGACTCTCTGTGGTCACTAAAGATCCCATGGCACCTGTCATAAGACTAGGGGTGTTAACCGCTGTGTCCTGGTTAAGTTCCCAACCTGGCCCTCATAACATCATGGCCACCTAGCCATCCCTAGCTTCCAATTGGCTCATTCATCCCCTATAACTACTCCCCAGGTTGTTGCTGTGAATGAGAATGTGTTCTCAGTCAACTTACCTCATAAAATAAGAATCTTGCAGGATTCAATACTTGGAATTGTAATACTTGTTACCCTTTCTCTGCAATTGTTATTCTAATTTAATCCAGAAAGAACAAAACCCTGTCCTCAAACATTGACATCAAAAGGTGCAAAGTTATGAGCAAAGACTCAAAACATCAAAAAGCATGTTTGTTTTTTATAAAAATGTTACAGTATTAATTTACCATCCTTACAAACCACTTAATGTAAACATACATTACTGTATTGTACATAGGGTGGTCATCTAGGTTTGTACCTGTAGATTTTCCATCACATGAAGGAAAACAATGCACAATACAGTAATTAAGTACACTGAGACATCAAGTGGTTTGTGATTATATGATGTGATGATGTGGCGCAGTTAGTAGAGCATGGTGCTTGCAATGCTCTGGTTGTGGGTTTGATTCCCATGGGGGACTAGTATGAAAATATTTACACTCACTACTGTAAGTTGTTTTGTATAAGAGCGTCCTCAAAAATGGAAATGGAATGACTAGACCAGGGGTGTCAAAGTCAAATGGACGGAGGGCCAAATAAAAAAATCAGCTACAAGACGAGGGCCGGACTGTTCGAATGTTCATTGAAAAATTTTTAAATGACGCATATAGTCTAGTGAACCTAATTGAACCTACTGAAAACCTAACAAATATATTACAATATGATCAGATAAATAAAGCAATATTTTCTTATGGCTCTGTCAGTAATCTTTAATTTTCAACAGACACAAAAGACAAATTTCCTTTATATAAATATCCCCATAACATGAACATTAAATGAAAGAAACCGGTATTCAAGGCACCATCAGTAGACTATATTTTCTATTTTAGCAAAAGTGGGCTAAATTTACTTCAAAGAAAAAACAATAATAGCAATTTTCTATCATCCACTCAACTGAAATATTTTTAAAATATAATTGGATTGAAATACAAAAAAATAAAGTGCAAAAATCTATTAATCAAAAACAACACTTTGTTTAAGGAGAAGTAACATGCAGTGAAAACAAATATTAAATTTTAACTTTTAAACTTGAACTGAGTAAAAACTCTAAATATGTGATTGCACAGTAATGTTCACTTGTTTGAGGTTGAGGGTGATACTTGGTGGTGTCCCATCTTTTCCACAAGTTCATCAATGTTCGGGGTAAGGCTCTGAGCTGAAGAAATCCTCAGAATTGAGTGGAGGTGTTCAGCAGTAAGTCGACTTCTGTGTGATGTTTTGTTCAGGTTCATCAAAGAAAACAGTTGTTCACACAGGTATGTGCTGCCAAACATAGACAACGTTTGAGCAGCCTGGATGCGCAGCTGGGGCATTGTGCCGGGAGGAAACGGGCGAACTCCGCAGCACCCACTGCCGCATATTTTGCCCTCAGTGCATCATTGCATTGGAGGTCAATCAACTCCATTTGGAGGTTTGGTGGTGAGCTTTCCACGTCAACAGCAAATGGGTTACCGAGCAGTTCCAACCTGCTTTTTGTGCTTCAAAGTCAGCAAATCGGCGTCGAAAGTCAGCGGCAAGCATACCTATTTTATCAGCCAACTGTGTGCTCGGGAACGCACTGGTAGAGAGCTTCTCTTTCATGGTCTGGCAGCTGGGAAAGTGGCTCAAATTTTCTTTCCGCATCTGCGTCTCCCACAGAGTCAGTTTGGTTTTAAATGCCTTCACTGTACTGTACATATCAGAGATGACACGATCCCGACCCTGCAGCTGCAAGTTTATTGCATTCAGATGACTCGTAATGTCACACAGAAAAGCCATTTCACACAGAAACATTTCGTCTCGGAGTTGTGTTGTGTCTTTCCCTTTGCTGTCCAAGAACAGACAAATCTCCTCACGAAGCTCGAAACATCTTTGAAGCACCTTTCCCTGGCTTAGCCATCGCACCTCTGTGTGATAAGGCAAATCACCATGCTCCGTTTCTAACTCCGTCAGAAATGCCTTGAACTGGCGGTGATTCAAACCTTTGGCTCTGATAAAGTTAACTGTGCGCGTGATGATGCTCATTACATGCTCCATTTTCAAGGCTTTACCGCACAACGCTTCCTGGTGTATGATACAATGATAAGCTGTCAGCTCACCTGTCGCGTTTTCCTCTTGCATCTTTTCCCGTATCTTCGCCACCAGTCCGCTCCTGTGTCCACACATCGCAGGTGCTCCGTCGGTTGTCAAACCCACGAGTTTTTCCCAAGGCAGCTCCATCTCATTTACACATCTTGACACCTCTTCATACAAATCATGCCCCGTAGTTGTGCCATGCATAGGACGTAAAGCCAAAAACTCCTCTGTCACGCTTAGGTTGGAGTCCACTCCGCGGATGAAAATTGACAACTGGGCAATGTCAGAAATGTCGGTGCTCTCATCCACAGCCAAGGAATATGCAATAAAATCTTTTCCCTTTTTCACAAGCTGCTCTTTTAGATTGATGGACAACTGGTCTACTCTCTCGGCAATGGTGTTTCTGCTCAGACTCACATTTAAAAAGAGTTGCCTTTTTTCTGGGCAAACTTCGTCACAAACTTTAATCATGCAGTTTTTGATGAAATCCCCCTCCGTAAATGGCCGGGCTGATTTAGCGATCTCTTCTGCCAAAATAAAACTGGCCTTGACAGCAGCCTGGCCTTGTGATTTGGCTTTTTGAACAGAGCCTGTCGAGATTTGAGGCCTCGTTTTAATTCCTCTGCCTTTTGTAGCCTTTGTTCCATGTCCATATTCTTGTTTTTGTCCGCGTGTTTCGTTTCATAATGTCGTCTCAGATTATACTCTTTCAGTACCGCCACACTTTCTCCACACAGAAGACACACAGGTTTTCCAGCTACCTTCGTGAACATATACTCCGACTCCCACCTTGTTTGAAACCCCGGTTCTCAGTATCCACCTTCCGTTTTGCCATTTTTGATGGGTATCTGAAAGTTAATTTTACTGTGATGCTGACGACTGCTGTGCCAATAAATATTGAAATGAAGCAGCCTACTGCTCGGTGCGTCACCTTTGCATTGTGGGAAATGTAGTATTGGTGCGTGTAAAAGATCTGCGGGCTGCCGGCTTGCTGCGGGCCGGTTCTAATAATAAATCAAGATCATCCCAGGGGCCGTAAAAAACCTTCTTGCGGGCCGGATGTGGCCCGCGGGCCTTGACTCTGACATATGTGGACTAGACCATTTCAGTTTTCACATAGAAATAAGTTGTTTGCAAAGTATTTCAAGAAACTGAAAAACATATATCAGACAAGTGTTTATATATTCCACAAGTGTTATCATGAACTGTTTTGTACAGATAATTATCAGACTCAAGTTACAAATGCTGGTGAACACTAAAATACATTTAGTTTTTTATTTAAATCACAAAAGTAGTGCACTGGGCCTTTACTAGTCCTGTATTAGTGGACTGATATAGCCATCTTCAGTTCAGGCAACAACAAAAAATTCTGCATTACCCATCGGCAAAAAAATCGTAGCACCCCCACCCCCAAACTACTTCCCGCGGCTATGGTTAGTTGACAACTCAACCAAATGTGAAAAAAACGTGTATGTTGAGCTGACGTCTGTGCCCAGTGGGAAAGCACCTCCCATTAGAACAGCAACATGTATTATCTGTAGCATCCTCAGTAACCCCATTAAGTTTTACACAGCATTCACCAAGCTAGATGCTGTCGTCTGTCTGAGGCACAGGAGGTTGGTGGCACCGTAATTGGGGAGGTCGGGTTCGAGGTAATGGCTGGAGC
Source organism: Oncorhynchus nerka (assembly GCF_034236695.1). Taxonomy (NCBI): domain Eukaryota; kingdom Metazoa; phylum Chordata; class Actinopteri; order Salmoniformes; family Salmonidae; genus Oncorhynchus; species Oncorhynchus nerka. The sequence goes on from NC_088415.1 coordinate 38,717,092, forward strand.
GGAATAGGTGGAATGGTCTAAAATACATCAAACACACGGTTTCCATGTGGTTAATGCCATTCCATTTGCTCTGTTCCAGACATTGATCATCCTTGGAGAGATTCCCTCTGTTATGCAAAGAGTAGAGTGTAACATCTGGCATGCCATGGTGTCTTGATCCTTCACACTGTGGTGCACTTGGATACTTCCGTTTTGACATTTGATAGTTGAAAGTTGACAGTTGAAAGGTCAAACAATGACTCATTATTCCTTGAAGAGGAATTAGAGTCTACTCTGCTCCAATGAACTGTGAATGGATAATGAAGGCAGCCAATCATCATTTTAGTACTCCGTTATTCTTCACATTCCCTTTCACTCTGTAGGAGATAAAAATCGGTCAGGTAAAAAAGCTGACATAATGGGGAATAAATGTTTGAGTAGGGAAGTAGTGCAAACACACACACACACACACACACACACACACACACACACACACACACACACACACACACACACACACACACACACGCATAATATGAAATGTTCATAACAACACCCGAGCCACTCCAGAGGTTCTTCGTCAACCCCTGCAACAGCAGTCAGATGGGATAATGTCACAAGCTTTGTGCTCAGTGATGTGACTCACTCGAAGCTCGCCCCTCGCACCAGCAGACCAAAAAAGGGAGAGAGTGGAATGCATACTAGGATAGTGGAAGGGAGCAAAACTAGGTCACCTTCCTAGAGACCCACCTCTCCCGATATTTCCACGCTTCTGCAGCACTGCTTGTGTTTGCCGTGAAAGGGCTGTCCCAGAAATCGGAGCTGACAGCATCAACACCCTCGACCTCTTCTCACGATTCAGAGGCTGACATTTTACATCTGCACTCTCTGTGGTGGATGCCATGCAGCAGGGGACAGGTCATGAGTAGGGCAGTATAGGCTAGTGGCAGTCAACCCATGCTTAGACATTTACACATACTGTATCAGTCTTCCACCGCACTCCGAGGCCAAGATTTCATGATGAATATCTGCCTTTAACTGGTTGATGTTTGACCACTTTGTCTTACTATTGTCTGAATAAAAGGACCTAATGACGGCTCACTTTGATCCTTTGTCATTGTTTTAGTGAAGGGCCTATGGATCTACACTGAGTGTACAAAACATTAGGAACACCTTCCTAATATTGAGATGCACTCCCTTTTGTCCCCAGAACAGCCTCAATTCATCAGGGCATGGACTCTACAAAGTGTTGAAAGCATTCCATAGAGATGCTGACCCATGTTGACTCCAATGTTTCCCACGGTTGTGTCAAGTTGGCTGGTAGTGGATCTCTACTCCGAATAGCTAGTTTCATCTCATCCCACTGATGATAAATTGGATTGAGATCTGGTGACTGGGCAGCCCACTGCAGTAAACTGAATTCACTGTCATGTTCGTGGAACCATTCCTAGACAATCCTAGCCTTGTGGAATGGGGCATTTTCCAAGGTGAAAAAATCCATTCACAGATGGAAACATTGCTGCCATGAAGGGATGCACCTGATTGGCAGTGATTTTCAGATATACTGTGGCATTCAAATGCTGCACCACTTTTATCAAGGGGCCCAATGTGTGCCACGAAAACACACCGCACACCATCACACAACCACCAGCCTGCAATGTTGACAAGCAGCATGATGAATGCATGTACTCATGTGGTTTTCTCCATACCCTAGTGTCCTCCCATCAGCGAGAGAGAGAGAGAGAGAGAGAGAGAGAGAGAGAGAGAGAGAGAGAGAGAGAGAGAGAGATAGAGAGATTACCTGAATACCTGTACCCCATTATAAACATCCCAACAGTAAAAAAAAAAAAAACCACCCCCAACCACTCACACAGACATTCCAACCCAGACATTAATGGAATTAACCTGGTGCACACAGAAAACACATGAATCACAGTTTCTCTCATAACACAGAAAAGACACCCCTGCCCGACTCCCGGTTCAACCCGTGCCAACCAGCTGTTAGTGGCCAGGGCAACATGTAGATCCCTCCATCTGAAGTCCCCTGACCTCTTTGGTGCTGGGGGTTTGTAGAGCTCCCTCCATCTAAAACCCACCATACTCTCCTCCCCACATAACCACATTCACTCCTGTTAGGCTCCTAATGTTCCTCACCTTAACGTAGAGGTTGTAGAGGGCTTTGCCTCCCACCCCCTCAAACTCCCCCAGTCTCGGAGTGTTAAAATCTAACAAGTCCTCCAAACCCCCTTGCCAGTCCCCAGTCTCTGCCGTCACCTGCAATGGCGGAAACATTGGTGGCCCCTCCCCCTTTGGCCACTCAAACACCCCCAGTGCCTCCTGGACCTCCTCCAGGAACCTCTCCAGCAGCCTAAGAGACGTTATTCCTGTTTGTTGTGCCAGGACTGCCAGGGTTTTCCACCCCTCCTCTACCAGCAGTCGCAGGTCACCCAGCCTTAGTAAACCCACTGCCATCAGTCGCCTCTGCAGGGTGGCCGACTGAACCGATCTCAAAGGGATGGCTGGGTTTTGGAAGATAGGCTCCTCCCACACCCACAGTCCAGGCTCTTACACCCCCTTCTCGTGTGGGCCTTAGCAGCTCCCAGGCCCTCAGCACTGCAGAGTAAAAATCAGATAGACCTGCTGTACTTATCCTCTCCAGCCTCATGAGGAACATCTGCCGGTCCAACCCTAATCCACCAGCTCTCCTCAGCAGTGCGTCTGCTGGTTCCCTCCAGCCAACATCAGTGTGGTACAGCAGTCTCTGTGTCACCTTTAGTCGGAATGCAGCCACACTGCTCTCCAGTTCCACCAGGCCCTGTCCTCCTTCGTGAACTGTCATGTACAACACTGCTGCCTTCAGCCAGTGATGGCCCGACCAGAAAAAGTCCACCAGCTTGTGTTGCAGGTCTGCGAGCAGACCGGCGGGGGGGGTTGAGGACAGCCACAGGGAAGATGCCACCAGGTTGTTGATTATCAGCACCCTCCCCCTATATGACACTTGGGACAGGAGCCACCTCCACCTGGCCAGTCTTGACACCACTGCCGGTGACAGCCCCTCCCAGTTCTTCCTGACCCACCTCTCTGAGCCCAGGTACACCCCCAACATTTTGAGCCCTTCACAACCCCACTGCAAACCCCCAGGAAGCACATGCCTGTCAATACACCCATGCCTGTCCAGCACACTCCCTGCATGCTCAATGGCTAGTGTATATAACTGCCCCGATAGAGGGCATCCTTGTCTAATGCCCCGTCTCACCCAGACTGGCCTACTGAGCCTCCCTCCCACCTTGACCATACATGATGCCCCAGCATACAACATCTTCACACAGGTCAAAAAACTCTTCCCAAACCCAAACAAAGACATCACATTAAACAGATACTCATGGTCCACTCCATCAAAAGCATTCTATTGATCTAAAGAGACCAGTCCAAAGTTCACATTAGAACCTCTTGACAAGTCCAACATGTCCCTGATTAAGAACAAGTTATCCGTGATTGAGCGTCCCGGTACACAGTATGTTAGATCCTTATGTACTATCGAGTCCAGATGGGACTTCAGTCTGTTAGAGAGGACCTTGGCAAATATCTTGCAGTCCGCACAGAGCAATGCCACAGGCCTCCAGTTCTTAAGTTCACATAAGTCCCCTTCTTTGGGCAGGAGAGTCAAAGCCGCCCGACGGCAGCTCATCGGCAACTCTCCTACCCCGACGCATTCATGCAACACGCAAATGAAGTCCACTCCAATTCTTCCCCATAATTTTTAATAGAACCTCACTGGGAGTCCCTCGGCCCCCGGTGCACGACCGGGGGACATCTGGGTTACGGCCTCTGCCAGTTCATGGGACAACAGTGGAATGTCCATTACATCCCTCTGTGCCAGAGAGAGCTTAGGGAGTTCTGCGAACAAGACCTTAGCACACGTAGGATTACACATTTCTGCCCTATACAACTCAGTATAAAACTCCACAGTTCGCTCTCACACCTCCCCCACCACAGAGGTCACCCGCCCATCAGACAGCCGTAAACAATGCATACCCTTGGCTTCACCGCTCTGTCTTTCCAAACCAAAGAAGAAGGAGCTGGGAGCATCCATTTCCTTGAGCATGGAGAACCTAGCTCTTACAAGTGCTCCCTTTGCTTTAACCTGGAAAAAACTGCCCAGATCCCTACGTAATTCAGCTAAATTAGCCTGGAGGCCTACATTGCCTTGCCCCACCATCTCTACCGCCATCTCACTCATACTACGTTCCCCGAATACTCTCCTAGCCTCTGAAGATGAGAGAGCTATATACTGTTGACAGAAAAGCAGAATTTGTACTTTCCCCACATCCCACCATTGACTCAGAGACTCATCCTCCTATATTCGCTGCCCCCACCTTTCCCAAAAAGTCTGGAAACCTGAGCAAAAAGTAGCATCTTGTAAGAGCTTTACATTAAACTTCCAGTTGGATGCCTGCCGAGGCCCTGGTGAAATAGTCAGCCGAGCCATGGTTATGTGGTGATCCGAAAAACCCACAGGGAGAATGGTAGTGCCCAACAGCCTATTGCTCTGATTCTTGGACAAAACCTTCACCCATGTATACTGTCTTGTGTTGGGATGTTTTGTTCTCCAAACATCCACTAAGTCGAACTGATTAATGATGTCCCTTACCACTCCCACTGACCCTGAATGAGGCTCTTCCCCATTTCTGTCTTTCGTAAAATCCATTGTACAGTTCCAGTCCCCGCCGACCACCAGCATCTCCTCAGCCGCTACATGTGAGAGTTCCTGTCTAAGACACCCAAACAGAACACCCGTCTCTCCCTGTGTTAGGCGCATACACATTTATAAAGACAAAACCCATGTTGTTAATTTCTGCTTTTACAACAAGCAGCCTACCCCTACATGCCTCCTTTGAGGAGCAGATTTTTACAGACAGACCCGGTACAAAAATGACTGCCACCCCTGCACTAAAATTTGTCCCATGGCTCAACATACTTGCCACTTTCCACCAGAGCCCCCAATCGACTTCATTCACCACATCACTATGCGTCTCCTGCAAAAACAACACCTGTACTTTTTTTTGTTTTACATATTCACCCAACACACTCCTCTTACCCACATCTCTGGCGCCATTTATATTGAGCGAGCCTAACTGAAGAGTCTCCATAAGAAGTGGGAGAAAAGCCAACAAAGAAAGAGACCAATAGCACAGCTCAAAAAGCCCCAGTGTCAGAAAGAAACTATACATCTAAACAGTGTCTGAAGGTAGAACTATACGCACTGTTGTGACCCACTTCCTCAACCTAAACCGTTTCCTGGGTGAGAGAACACCATGCCTGTCATTTTTCATAGCATGTTGTACTGATCTTACAAACTTTCTCGGATCAGAAAAAAGCCTCAAGATTATCTTTTTTCCCCTTGATCTCATTCAGGAACCTTGTCAGTTCTCTCAACGTGTACTTTGACCCCTCTGCTTGACTGGCTGTCAGCTCCGGACCCATTGAAGAGTAGTCTTAAAAAAAGCCTCCTCATCATGCTCTTCCTTAGACTCACTTTCCTCCTCATCTCCATCTCCCATCCTGACTACCTGCCCTTCCCCTCTGGTCAGGGCCTCCCCCCCATCACCAGGGAAAGGTTCCTTGGTGCCTATGACCACACAATCCTCTCCCCTCCCACCTCCTTTCTTCTCCCCCCTTTTTCCTTTTCAGCTTGACCCCCCCCAGTCTCTTACACTTCCCCACTATACTCTCCTCATCCACTTAACATAACCTGACTAGACTCAGTCTCATCTACACCACCCTCCATAGCATGACTATGCCCAGCCTCATCTACCGCACCATCTATAGCCTGACTAGGCCCAGCTTCCTCTACACCACCATCCATAGCATGACTAGGCCCAGCCTCAGCTACACCACCATCCATAGCATGACTAGTCCCAGCCTCAGCTACACCACCATCCATAACATGACTAGGCTCAGCCTCAGCTACACCACCATCCATAGCATGACTAGGCCCAGCCTCAGCTACCCCACCATCTCTGGCATGACTAGTCCTAGCCTCAGCTACCCCACCATCTCTGGCATGACTAGGCCCAGCCTCATCTACACCACCATCCCTGGCATAACTAGGCCCAGCCTCCGCTGTCTCCTCTGAATGTATAAATTCAGCTCCTACCTGTTCACGGACTGCGAGTAGAACCTCCTCCACCTTAACTCCATTCTCAGGAACACACCTGAATCCATGCCATAACGGCAGCGTCGCCTCCGAGCTAGGCTTAGAAGCCATCATGCACACCACACCTTCCAAACCCCAGGAAACTAACTCTGTCCTCTTCCACCCTAACTTTGAAAAACCCTGTGGATACCGCTACAACAAATAGTGCATTAACCCTCCACCATATAAAATAAAAATTGAAAGAAAACACCAAGACAGAGTCCAGAAAACAAGTTAGGACAGAGCCCTCCACACCAAATCTCAAACTCCAAAAATCTCCCAGCATGCACTGCAAGAGACAGAGAGCGAGAGCGAGCACAGTGGCCTCCATCATTCTTAAATGGAAGAACTTTGGAACCATCAAGACTCATCTCTGAAACACTCCACCAATCAGGCCTTTATGGTAGAGTGGCCAGACGGAAGCCACTCCTCAGTAAAAGGCACATGACAGCCCGCTTGGAGACACCTAAAGGACTCTCAGACCATGAGAAACAAAATTATCTGGCCTGATGAAACCAAGATTGAACTATTTGGCCTGAATGTCAACCGGCACGTCTGGGGGAAACCTGGCACCATCTGTATGGTGAAGCATGGTGGTGGCAGGATCATGCTGTGAGGATGTTTTTCAGCGGCAGGGACTGGGAGACTAGTCAGGATCGAAGGAAAGATGAACCAAGCAAAGTACAGAGAGATCCTTGATGAAAACTTGCTCCAGAGCGCTCAGGACCCCAGACTGGGGCGAAGATTCATCTTGCAACAGGACAACGACCCTAACCACATTGCCAAGACAACACAGGAGTGGCGTCGGGACAAGTCTCTGAATGTCCTTGAGTGGCCCAGCCAGAGATGAACCCGATCGAACATCTCTGGAGAGACCTGAAAATAGCTGTGCAGCGACTCCCCATCCAACCTGACAGAGCTTGAAAGGATCTGCAGAGAAGAATGGGAGAAACTCCTAAAAATATATATATATTTTTTTATTTTAACTTTATTTATACAGGATTTTTCTCATTGAGATAATATCTCTTTTCCAAGAGAGACCTGGTCCAATAGCAGCAGGGGGAACAACGCTTCAGACAAAACAACTTACATACACTAACACAACATTAAACTAAACTATAAACACACATACAGTACAACAATTACATATTACATTAAAAACACAAACATCTTGACTAAAAACAGCTGGCCTAAAAACAATTACACTCTTCTGTGATATATACATCGATCAAGTGTTTAAGCTCCACCAATGAAACTAGATCATCACATATTCAAATGTTCAGGAGAGAATTCCAGGACTGCGATGCTAAGTAACGAAAACTATTTCTACCATGACCTGTTCTAATTTTTGGTTCTGTTAGAAGCAAATCAGAATGGGACTGTAATCAATATTTATTTACTGACCTGACTAAAAAAGAACAGAGATAAAATGGCATTTTACCCAATATGGCCTTATAAATCAGTGTATACCAGTGTTTAAGCCTACGCAAGGTCAATGACGACCAGCCAACAGCGCTGTTGAGATCACGATGATGTGTTAGACGTTTCTGATTTGTAATGAACCTGAGGGCTGCACGATACACTGAATCAAGTGCTCTCAGGGTAGTGGTTGAGGCCTGCATATATATAAAATTACTCAAATCTAAAACCGACAGTAATGTACATCGTACCAGCTCCTTACTTGCCTCAAAAGAAAAACAAGCCTTATGCCGGTAATAAAATCCTATTTTCAGCTTGAGCTTCCTTATCATGTTCTCTACATGCACAGTAAAGCTCAGCTCATCATCAACCCACACACCCAAATATTTGTACACTTTAACTTGCTCTATAGTATGTCCAGCCAATATAGCAATGACATGATTTGTAACATGCCTGGCATTTGAAAATACCATACATTTTAATCAGCTTTAAATCATACCGATTCTGTTGTATGATGTTAAATGCTCTTTGGACATTTTCAAAAGCTAAAGATAAACTACTACCACTTGAATAAAGAACAGTATCATCTGCATAAAAATGAACATCCTGTAACGGCTGTCTTGGGAAGAAGGTGAGGACCAAAGCGCAGCGTGGTAAGTGTTCATCTTATTTAATGAAAAAACTGAACACTGAATAACAAACAACAAAGAAGCAACCGAAACAGTTCTGACTGGTGCAGACACACAAAGACTGAAAATAACCACCCACAAAACACAATGGAAAACAGGCTACCATAATATGGTTCTCAATCAGGGACCACAATTGACAGCTGCCTCTGATTGAGAACCATACCAGGCCAAACACAGTAATAGAAAATCATAGACAAACTAACATAGACAGCCCACCCAACTCACGCCCTGCCCATACTAAAATAAAGACATAACAAAGGAACTAAGGTCAGAACGTAACAGTACCCCCCCCAAAGGTGCGGACTTCGGCCGCAAAACCTAAACCTATAGGGGAGGGTCTGGGTGGGTGTCTGTCCGTGTTGGCGGCTCTAGCGCGGGACGTGGACCCCACTCCACCATAGTCTTTGTCCGCCTCCTCAACCGCCTCCGTGGACTCTTTCGAGCAGCGACCCTCGCCGCCGACCTCAGACTGGAGATTCCGGTAGCGCCGGAGAGGCGGGAGACTCCGGCAGCGCCGGACAGGCGGGAGACTCCGGCAGGTCCGGACAGGCAGGAAACTCTGGCAGCTCCGGATAGACGGGAGACTCCGGCAGCTCCGGACAGGCGGGAGACTCTTGCAGCTCCGGACAGACGGGAGACTCTGGCAGCGCTGGGCAGGAGGAAGGCTCTGGCAGCGCTGGACAGGCGGGAGCACCTGTAGGGAGGAGACGGAGAGACAGCCTGGTGCGGGGGGCTGCCACCGGAGGGCTGGTGCGTGGAGGCGGCACCGGATAGACCGGACCGTGGAGGCGCACTGGAGGTCTCGAGCACCGAGCCTGCCCAACCCTACCTGGCTGAATGCTCCCCGTAGCCAGGCCAGTGCGGCGAGGTGGAATAGCCCGCACTGGGCTGTGCTGGCGAACCGGGGACACCATGCATAGGGCTGGTGCCATGTACACCAGCCCGAGGAGACGCACTGGAGACCAGATGCGCTGAGCCGGCTTCATGGCACCTGGCTCAATGCCCACTCTAGCCCGGCCGATACGAGGCGCTGCAATGTACCGCCCCGGGCTATGCACACGCACCGGGGACACCGTGCGCCTCACGGTATAACACAGTGCCTGCCCGGTCACTCTCTCTCTCCGGTAAGCATGGGAAGTTGGCGCAGGTCTCCTACCTGACTTCGCCACACTCCCCGTGTGCCCCCTCCAAATCTTTTGGGGGCTGCCTCTTGGGCTTTCTTGACCGCCGTGCCAACTCCATTCTCCGGCAACCCTCCTCACATTGTTCCAGAGAATCCCAGGCGGGCTCCGGCACTCTCCCTGGGTCGACCGACCACCTCTCTGCTGCTGCTGCCCGTTACCACGCTGCTTGGTCCTTTGTTGGTGGGTGGTTCTGTAACGGCTGTCTTGGGAAGAAGGTGAAGACCAAAGCGCTGCGTGGTAAGTGTTCATCTTATTTAATGAAAAACCTGAACACTGAATAACCAACAACAAAGAAACAACCGAAACAGTTCTGTCTGGTGCAGACACACAAATACTGAAAATAACCACCCTACTAAAACAAAAGACAAAACAAAGGAACTAAGGTCAGAACGTGACACATCCTCTGTTTCAATAAGACCCCCAATGTTGTTGATATACAAAATGAACAACAGTGGGCCCAAAATAGAACCTTGCGGAACACCTGAGCACACCTCTATGGACTCAGATTTACAACCATCCGCCATTAGACATTGTGTATGATTTGATAGGTGATTTAGAAACCAATCTAGAGCATGACCAGTAATTCCACAACATTTTAACCTTTGTACTAACACAGCATGGTCCACGGTGTCAAAAGCCTTCGACAAGTCAATAAAAACAGACACACAATGTAACTTATCAAGAGCACAGTGGATGTCATTTAAAACCTTCAATGTTGCTGAAACAGTGCTGTGGCCAGACCTAAAACCTGATTGCATTCCATTTAAGATGTTGTTTTCTTGGAAGTAGGCCTTTAAGCTGCCTACTAACTAAGGACTCCAGTACCTTTGACAGTACAGACAATTTTGATATGGGTCGATAGTTGTCAAGTAGTGAGGGATTTCCACCTTTCAGGAGAGGCAGTACAAAAACAGATTTGCATAACTTGGGGATTTCCATCAAGCGTAAGGTTAAAAATACATGTTAAGGGTGGAGCAATGATGTCTGCAGCTAGGTGTAGGAGGCGGGGGTCGAGTTCATCAGGGCCAGGGTATTTTTTAAATCAAATACAGATGTGCCAAGCTTGCAGTGTGACTCAAGGCTGTAATCACTGCCAAAGGTGCTTCGACAAAGTTCTGAGTAAAGGGTCTGAATACTTATGTAAATGTGATATTTAGGTTTTTTATTTTTAATAAATTTGCTATTATTTCTAAAAACCTGTTTTTTAAATTTTATTTATTTTATTTCACCTTTATTTAACCAGGTAGGTCAGTTGAGACAAGTTCTCATTTACAACTGCGACCTGGCCGAGACAAAGCAAAGCAGTGCGACAAAAAACAACAACACAGTTACACATAAACAAACGTAGTCAATAACACAATAAAAAATTATTTGTACAGTGTGTGCAAATGTGTAAGATTAGGGAGGTAAGGCCATAGAGGCAAAATAATTACAATTTAGCATTAACACTGGAGTGATAGATGTGCAGATGATGATGTGCAAGTAGAGATACTGGGGTGCAAAAGAGCAAGAGGGTAAGTAATAATATGGGGATGAGGTAGTTGGGTGTGCTATTTACAGATTGGCTGTGTACAGGTAAAGTGATCGGTAAGCTGCTCTGACAGCTGATGCTTAAAGTTAGAGAGGGAGATATAAGTCTCCAGCTTCAGTGATTTTTGCAATTCGTTCCAGTCATTGGCAGCAGAGAAGTGGAAGGAAAAGCGACCAAAGTAGGTGTTGGCTTTGGGGATGACCTGTGAAATAAACCTGCTGGAGTGCGTGCTACGGGTGGGTGTTGCTATGGTGACCAGTGAGCTGAGATAAAGTGGGGCTTTACCTAGCAAAGACTTATAGGTGACCTGGATCCAGTGGGTTTGGCGATGAATATGTAGTGAGGGCCAGTCAGCGAGAGCATCTAGGTCACAGTGGTGGGTAGTATATGGGGCTTTGGTGACAAAACGGATGACACTGTGATATAGTACATCCAGATTGCTGAGTAGAGTGTGGGAGGCTATTTTGTAAATTACATCGCCATTTAGGATAGTCAGTTTTACGAGGCTATGTTTGGCAGCATGAGTGAAGGAGGCTTTGTTGCATTTACATTACATTTAAGTCAGTTAGCAGACGCTCTTATCCAGAGCGACTTACAAATTGGTGCATTCACCTTATGACATCCAGTGGAACAGCCACTTTACAATAGTGCATCTAAATCTTTTAAGGGGGGGTGAGAAGGATTACTTTATCCTATCCTAAGTATTCCTTAAAGAGGTGGGGTTTCAGGTGCCTCCGGAAGGTGGTGATTGACTCCGCTGTCCTGGCGTCGTGAGGGAGTTTGTTCCACCATTGGGGGGCCAGAGCAGCGAACAGTTTTGACAGGGCTGAGCGGGAACTGTACTTCCTCAGTGGTAGGGAGGCGAGCAGGCCAGAGGTGGATGAACGCAGTGCCCTTGTTTGGGTGTAGGGCCTGATCAGAGCCTGGAGGTACTGAGGTGCCGTTCGCCTCACAGCTCCGTAGGCAAGCACCATGGTCTTGTAGCGGATGCGAGCTTCAACTGGAAGCCAGTGGAGAGAGCGGAGGAGCGGGGTGACGTGAGAGAACTTGGGAAGGTTGAACACCAGACGGGCTGCGGCGTTCTGGATGAGTTGTAGGGGTTTAATGGCACAGGCAGGGAGCCCAGCCAACAGCGAGTTGCAGTAATCCAGACGGGAGATGACAAGTGCCTGGATTAGGACCTGCGCCGCTTCCTGTGTGAGGCAGGGTCGTACTCTGCGGATGTTGTAGAGTATGAACCTACAGGAACGGGCCACCGCCTTGATGTTATTTGAGAACGACAGGGTGTTGTCCAGGATCACGCCAAGGTTCTTAGCGCTCTGGGAGGAGGACACAATGGAGTTGTCAACCGTGATGGCGAGATCATGGAACGGGCAGTCCTTCCCTGGGAGGAAGAGCAGCTCCGTCTTGCCGAGGTTCAGCTTGAGGTGGTGATCCGTCATCCACACTGATATGTCTGCCAGACATGCAGAGATGCGATTCGCCACCTGGTCATCAGAAGGGGGAAAGGAGAAGATTAATTGTGTGTCGTCTGCATAGCAATGATAGGAGAGACCATGTGAGGTTATGACGGAGCCAAGTGACTTGGTGTATAGCGAGAATAGGAGAGGGCCTAGAACAGAGCCCTGGGGGACACCAGTGGTGAGAGCACGTGGTGAGGAGACAGATTCTCGCCACGCCACCTGGTAGGAGCGACCTGTCAGGTAGGACGCAATCCAAGCGTGGGCCGCGCCGGAGATGCCCAACTCGGAGAGGGTGGAGAGGAGGATCTGATGGTTCACAGTATCGAAGGCAGCCGATAGGTCTAGAAGGATGAGAGCAGAGGAGAGAGAGTTAGCTTTAGCAGTGCGGAGCGCCTCCGTGATACAGAGAAGAGCAGTCTCAGTTGAATGACTAGTCTTGAAACCTGACTGATTTGGATCAAGAAGGTCGTTCTGAGAGAGATAGCGGGAGATCTGGCCAAGGACGGCACGTTCAAGAGTTTTGGAGAGAAAAGAAAGAAGGGATACTGGTCTGTAGTTGTTGACATCGGAGGGATCGAGTGTAGGTTTTTTCAGAAGGGGTGCAACTCTCGCTCTCTTGAAGACGGAAGGGACGTAGCCAGCGGTCAGGGATGAGTTGATGAGCGAGGTGAGGTAAGGGAGAAGGTCTCCGGAAATGGTCTGGAGAAGAGAGGAGGGGATAGGGTCAAGCGGGCAGGTTGTTGGGCGGCCGGCCGTCACAAGACGCGAGATTTCATCTGGAGAGAGAGGGGAGAAAGAGGTCAGAGCACAGGGTAGGGCAGTGTGAGCAGAACCAGCGGTGTCGTTTGACTTAGCAAACGAGGATCGGATGTCGTCGACCTTCTTTTCAAAATGGTTGACGAAGTCATCTGCAGAGAGGGAGGAGGAGGGGGGGGAGGATTCAGGAGGGAGGAGAAGGTGGCAAAGAGCTTCCTAGGGTTAGAGGCAGATGCTTGGAATTTAGAGTGGTAGAAAGTGGCTTTAGCAGCAGAGACAGAAGAGGAAAATGTAGAGAGGAGGGAGTGAAAGGATGCCAGGTCCACAGGGAGGCGAGTTTTCCTCCATTTCCGCTCGGCTGCCCGGAGCCCTGTTGCGATGTAGGATGCCGATTCTAGATTTAATTTGACATTGGAGATGCTTAATGTGAGTCTGGAAGGAGAGTTTACAGTCTAACCAGACACCTAGGTATTTGTAGTTGTCCACATATTCTAAGTCAGAACCATCCAGAGTAGTGATGCTAGTCGGGCGGGCGGATGCGGGCAGCAATTGGTTGAAGAGCATGCATTTAGTTTTACTAGCATTTAAAGGCACTTGGAGGCCATGGAATGAGTGTTCTATGGCATTGAAGCTCGTTTGGAGGGTTGTTAACACAGTGTCCAAAGAAGGGCCAGATGTATACAGAATGGTGTCGTCTGCGTAGAGGTGGATCAGAGAATCACTCTTAGCTTTGTCATTATGGGGTATTGTGTGTAGATTGGTGAGGGGGAAAATGATTTAATACATTTTAGAATAAGGATGTGACATAACAAAATGTGGAAAAAATCTATGGGTCTGAATACTTTCCGAATGCACTGTATGTTCATAGGTGCAGGGGTGGCCTCTCTCTCTCTCTCTCTCTCTCTCTCTCTCTCTCTCTCTCTCTCTCTCTCTGTCTCTCTCTCTCTGTCTCTCTCTCTCTCTGTCTCTCTCTCTCTCTCTCTCTCTCTCTCTCTCTCTTTCTCTCTCTCAAACTCTCTTTCTCTCTGCATGGTCGCATTAAATGAGAAGTTTCCTTCAAATATCTCACCCAGCGTGTTCAGATCAGTCTGCTGACTCAATAGCTTTCAAAAGCTGTGAATGTGGAACGAGAAGAAAGGCTTTGATCTCAGAGGAAGAAAGGGAGCAAGGGATGAGAGAGAGAAAGGCCTTGATTTAAGCAAGTCTAAATTTAGGGCCTGAAGAGATGAAGGATGTAAGAGAGACTCATGGGTTTGCAGCATGCAGGGATGCTGCTTTTGTGATAGACTAACAAACTCCACAACACCTGCTCCAGTAGAACACATTCCTCTATCCTCTTCCTGCCTCAAGGACAGTTGACCCACTGTCTCGGCTCACTGTAACGCCAAAAAGAAAGAATATGGGTCAATGGCTGTCTGTCAGATACATAGACTGAAACACAGTATTTTAATGGGAAAGAGAGGAGTTTTCTAAGTAAACTTTAACACTTCATCAAGGAAAGGAAGTAGTTAGGAAATTGAATTTGCTGACACCACAAATGTTTTTGTGTGTGCGTTTTTGGCACAGGGTTGGCACCTGTGTTAGAGAGTCAGTCCCCAGATTTCAATTGCGATTACTCAATGGGTTACATTTTTGCAAAGCTCTAATAAATAACTATATCTTTAAATCATAATTTAAACAAATGCCTGCCCTCTATTTTTCTTTTCATACATATTAAAACCTGTCATGTATAATCTCACTCCTGGGGCACAGGAGTCCAATTTAATCACACTTTTAAAATGAAATGGTCTTGAGAGTTGAGCCAACAGTGGTGTCATTGAATGACATCGATGAAATGAACAGCAATGTTATGGTTTCCAGGGTCTATCCCATGATCGGAATGTATCCATCCTTTGTTTCACCCCTTATCATCATTTAGTTTATTTAGTTCTTGTGACTTCATGCTTACATCTCCATGAAAAAAAAAAAACGAGTTAGTCAGGCCAAGTCTTGACTGGCAGCATTGCATCCAGCTAGTCAAGACATCTCCCCATCAGCAGAGTAGTGAGGCGAGGGCCGGGCGGTGAGATCATTCCTATTCCGGGGCACAGCTAGCCTCTGAAAGCAGGGATAAGAAGGAACAATAGTGTTCTATAAAAACCTGCCATGAAGTCTCTAGCACTCTCTCCCTCCAGCTTTCCCATTTCCTGTGAATTAATAATATTCTTTCTTTTTGGCCTTACGTATGGGGATGGGGGGGGGGTATTGAAATATGGTATTCTATATTTATGGGGTTCATTGAACATTGAACAGCTGGCAGGTAGATGTTTCTCTCTCATCATCTTAGATAATTAATACACCTGTCATGAATTTCTTCCCCATAATTTCCATAGGTTGTTAGTGCCTTATTGCTATTATAAACCAGTTACCAACATAAATATAACAGTAAAAAAAAGTAGTTTGGCATCAGGTATATTGTCTGATATACACACGGCTAGAATGCTGTTTCAGCCAATCAGCATACACGGCCCAAACTACCTGGGTTATAATGTCCATCATGATGTTGCCTGGGTGTGGGTGTCTATAGTGTTAGTTATTGTATCACATAGCAATAGAAGACCATTTCACAGACTGAAGAGTTAGGCTGTATGTGACTTTAGAATCTCAGACTTGTGATTCTAAAGGGACAGATTTGGTGATGACAAAAACCGACCCATTGCATGTGTGAGAGGCGAGTAGGGGTAATAAATTCCAGATTAATAGTGGAGATTCCTGCACAGCTCTAGAGATCCTCAACTCCTTCTTGAACCAGAGCCATGCCAGATGTTAGCATCTTCGCTGTATCAGTTATCACATTGGGCTGCCAGGGAAGAAATCCTTTTTAATATCATGTTTCTCTGTGAGAATCTGTTTGCCTGTGTGAATGTGTTGCCTCCAGATATCAACAGAGATGGGCACTGGGGAAAAGAGGAATTTAGTTGTGCTTCAGTCAAGGACTGCCAGCTGTGATGAGAGGCCAAAGGTCATCTGACTGACTGAGCCTAGAGAGGAAACTCCAAGCTCAAAACAGTTAATTCACTCTGATACACTCTCAAGTATACTGACTTTAGTACCATTCATTCATTCATGCACGCACACACGCACGCACACACGCACGCACGCACACACACACACACACACACACACACACACTGTGTGATAAGCGTCCATGAACTGCTAGGGTTAGGGCAAACTGCAGGCTATGTGCACTTATACTGTCTCTGCAGTATTGGCGTAATACCTAGAAATACATTTGTTTAATTGATATTGACATCATGACCTTATACACAAATGCTGTGTGTTGTAGGCTATCATATGCGCGGTGATTTTAGTCAGGATAGATCCCTAAATTTGAGTGCGCTTTTTGTTGAGAATGAACTATGACGATAGTCCCTATTTTTTGCAGCGGTCTAGCGGTTCAAATATGCCAGGCTCTTGTTTCAGTTTAGTAGCGCAGTGAAGACGGGGAGAGTTGGCTATCGCTGCACATCGGAATAGTCTACATATATCTACAGTCTTCTATCGTTTATAATTTTTCTGGAAATGAAATTTATGAATTAAGATTGAAGACTGAATCCAGCCAAAATGACGGTGGATTTTGAAGAATGTGTGAAAGATTCACCCCGGTTCAGGTAAGAATTTGCGCAGATATTCTGCTCGCTTGTTGAATTCTTCAGGGATTCGCCCTATCGAGGAAGACGATTTCCAGGATTCAAACATTCCAAAACGCCATGAGTCTGCATATAGTTGAACAGCATAGCCTTTCATTTACTTCATATTGTAAATAAGCTATGGTAAATTGCTGTCAGAGTGATTTTTTGTGTGTGCCTAATTTCAAATCATTTATTCTATATTTCCATTGCAAGGCAATTATTGCAGTGAATTGCATAAGGCTGGAAAGGGCTATTTACTATTAATACATATATTTGCTATTTTTAAAAGAAATGCGTAAAAATGTCCATTGCTTATCATCCGACAACCTTGGATGAATGGACAGTGAGCGCATGGTGAATTAACCCTGTGTGAGACCCAGCATGGATCCAAGTGAGGAAAACGAAATATTACCCTTCAGAAATACTTGTAATAGACCTCTGATTATGAAAATAATCATTTTTTTTATTTCAATTTTGTGGAACAATATTCTGGAAATGTTGAACAAATGCAACATTTTGTGGTAAGAAAACAGAAATGATATCAAAGGCATTGGCATGTGATGGAACATATTGTGTAATGGTATACATATTTTTGAAAGCATCAAATATTTAGTGGGTTTTCTATGTATGGAGACCATCTTTGTCTTTTGTAATATTTGGTTACCTTTCTGACTAAACCTGACAGCCTCATTTCTTACTTCTTTACCATTAAACGAATGGTTGTCAATGGCAGTATTCTGACCTCCTAAATCACATAAGAAAAAAATATATAATCATGTTTGTTCTTTTATTGTGTAGAGGGAACATCAAAGTTACTCTTGAAGTATCTGCGAAATTTGCAGAATTTGGAAGGGAAACAATCTCTCTAACTTGTCCATCAATATGAATGTGGCCCTATTTCCTCAGTCTGGAAACCAATGATGGCAACCTTAAGACAAATGTTTCCTTTTTGCAACACTTACAAAACAACCTCTAGTTCTGGCTCAGAATCTTGATTTCTCAATCATTTTCTTCTACGTAATCACTACATCGTACTTGCATGGATGGCTTACAACATATGCTTGTGTCGGAGACCTGTGTGGTCAGACAAGTGGACAGGTTACTAGTGTTACAGAGGCTACTGATGCCACAATAATCATACTGACGCACAACACATACTACTAAGAGATACACCTCAGTCTAAGGAGCTGCACTCGGCAGTGTTTGACGTTATTGAATTAGTTTAGAACCATCATGTGTCATACATGTGTCATACATAGACCTTGTGTTCAACTGCACGGTCACCGTCTGTACACATGTTGGTAATCATGTAGCATTTGAATGACCCTTTGATCTTCTACTTGTTCTTTAGACAACACAATACTTATTGTTCATGAAAAATAGGCCTATTGTCCATTCCTGAAACACATGTCAATCCCTGGTCTCCACTAGATATCGAAGTATTACTTGGAGCATCTTAGAGAGATGGGTTCCGTGACTGGGACTGATTAGCTGGGATGTTATATGGCAGGAACTCTCCCAACTCCAAAGTCTCTTCCATTTTAATGAACTGTTTTCCTGACAAAACGGCCCAGTCCCAAAAAGGAAGCACTTCAAAACAGTGGATCTGAGGGAAACTAAAAGCTCTCACGCACTGCCTCGTGCTCCTCGTACCTACGGCTGCTGCGGTTGCTGCGAAGCACACATAGCACCAAAAGTTAGGTAAATAAAGGAGGCATTCCTTTACACCCACATCCCTTCCCAATCCCCTTCCCAGCCTCGGATCTCATTCCTCCCATAGATTCCTACCTCCCCTGCCTGTGTGTGGAAGGAACTGGAGGGGCTGTCAGGCAGGCTGTTTGGGGTGTCCGCCTGCATGCCTGAGACTTTTTACATGTGTGTGCACCACTGCCACAGTAAAGCTCCCACGGATATAATCTGCTCTCCAAATCAAAGACTTCCAGACTTGGCAGCAGCACCTTAATGACTGCCATCTGGGCCTGAGAGAGAGGAGAGGCAGGCAGGTCTCAGGAAGCGCTGAGTGAAGGGTATTTACAGAAACCACTCTCTCCGTGTTTATGTGCTAAAAGAGCACGGCTGTACTGTAGCAACCAGAGTGGATCATCTGGCACTAGGCAGACGTTGGTGAGCCCATCTCTCAGAGCTTCTCAGAGTTTCTTCCTTGAATGCGGCAGGGTAGCCTAGTGGTTAGAGCATTGGACTAGTAACTGGAAGGTTGCAAGTTCAAATCCCCGAGCTGACAAGGTACAAAATCTGTCGTTCTACCCCTGAACAGGCAGTTAACCCACTGTTCCTAGGCCGTCATTGAAAATAAGAATTTGTTCTTAACTGACTTGCCTAGTAAAATAAAGGTAAAATAATTTTTTTTTCTTTTAAATGCCTCAAGAGAGGCAATAATGTAATAATAAGAAAATATATCTTTGTTTTTTTTCCATTGCTTTCCATTTGGAATGAAAATAACACTCCTTAAATGCAAAAGTTGGCAAGAGCTACTGACCTGTAAAATCACATAAAAGAGTTCTTATCATGTGCAGACTTTTCAGCAAAGTTGAGCGATAGCTATGCCAACTCTGTAACTAAATTCTAATGCAATGAGGCTGTTCTGGACCCTGAAAAGACCAGCGCAGACACCAAAAGAGGCACACTTCTGAAGCATATTCTTCCCACTGAATCCTGTCGGTGACAGGGCATTGAGTCCATATTCAAATGGGCCTTTTTGGTGGCAGTTAAAAACAGTGGAAGTATTACGTAAGAAACCCTGGAGCTGGACTGACTGACTGGGAGGAAACAGTCAAAACCAGAATAGAGGGAATCAAGCTTATTCACATTTGATATTTGAAAGGCATGCTAGGCCTAGTGGGCTACTTCCCCCGCGTATAATAACACGCAGTCCATCAATTCTGCCTGGCTGTCTTCACACTCGGGGTTCGGCATTGTGAGCATTGTGAGCTAAGACGGCTGTGGTTCACCATTGCAATCCTCATCAATACAATTTAATATACAGTTGTCATATTTGTGACGGGCTTTTTAGTATGCTTGATCTAGCCTTTCTACACCTCTTTTGTTTCTGTAGGACAATGCTCTTTCCACCCTCTTCAGTTGTGTTCTTACACTCCTGGATTCCAGATTACCAAGAAGCCAAATTATATGGTGCATTAAGTGGCCACCCGTGTAGCTCCGAAATTGTGAAAATGTCTCCATTGTCCTCCATGACTGTGTGTACCCCCGTGTTTGGTCTCTATGGATACACCGTTGGGATGGATGCGAGAGTGCAGCCATGGCACTCCGATCCACATCTGTTTCGAGAGAGGTTTATAATGGTCACTCAGCCGCAGGGATGCATGTGTTTGTGTTTGCCGCAGCACAACATTTGGCAACATACAGTAACATTGGTGCTTGTTTCTCCCTTACTGAGATGTTAGCTTGAGGTCGCACTCACGTGCTT
This sequence comes from Oncorhynchus nerka, assembly GCF_034236695.1. Lineage (NCBI taxonomy): Eukaryota > Metazoa > Chordata > Actinopteri > Salmoniformes > Salmonidae > Oncorhynchus > Oncorhynchus nerka. The sequence goes on from NC_088415.1 coordinate 38,737,425, forward strand.
GTCAAACATGTCTTGTCTGTCTGTGGCCTCACTTTCACTTATGAAGCAGTCCCACATAGGGCAACAGTGTGCGTCACACACATTGCTGTATCTCACTGGTGCCGCTCTGCCTATAAACCATGTGTAATGTAACAACAAACGGTGGCATATATAACACAGTAGCTAACATGATAGCATGTCGGAGTATTTTACGACTGACCCATTTTCTCCTGTTAATTATGACCTTACAGCACACTTTAAATAACACTGCCCGTGTTTGTGGGCGAGTACTGAGTATTCGTGAAGCTGAGATGTGCGGTGCGGCTGGAGAGAACAGTCAGTTTACAACCAGCCTCCTGTCAATTAATGTGACTGCTGGCACTATAGCTCTTTCTGTCCCTGCTCTGTCTCCTCCTCATTCTGTCTCCTCCTCGGTTTGTAAGCCGAATGTGGGCATTGTTCGCCCAGTTCCCGAGTTCCGTGCTTCCGCCGTGACAATACAGACTTTTTAATTGGAGCTGACTGGCTTCAGGCATTGAGCTGTTGGTGTAGGTTGACAATAACCGAGGTTAAGACCACGTAAAAGTTCCGTGCGGGAGTGTTTGATAACAAACAAATTCATTGGACGAGCGCCTTTGCTGATTCTACAGGATTAGCATTGACAATGTGACCAGTGGTCAGGAAATCAAGTAATAAAGTGGCTGCATTTGCAAAAACATTACATGTATAGGATGACTGTAAACAGTTATCTTATGTAGTTAGCTGAAATTCACTACGGTTGTGTTTATTTTCCACTTTAAGGGCTGTACTGCTAAATTCACTACGGTTGTGTTTATTTTCCACTTTAAGGGCTGTACTGCTAAATTCACTACGGTTGTGTTTATTTTCCACTTTAAGGGCTGTACTGCTAAATTCACTACGGTTGTGTTTATTTTCCACTTTAAGGGCTGTACTGCTAAATTCACTACGGTTGTGTTTATTTTCCACTTTAAGGGCTGTACTGCTAAATTCACTACGGTTGTGTTTATTTTCCACTTTAAGGGCTGTACTGCTAAATTCACTTCGTCATTTTTGCTCGCATTGTTGGTCCATTTAACATTTATAATTTTTTAAACCTTTATTAAACTAGGCAAGTCAGTTAAGAACAAATTCTTATTTTACAATGACGGCCTACTCCGGCCAAACCCTCCCCCCACCCGGGCGACACTGGGCCAATTGTGCGCCGCCCTATGGGTATCAAGGCACAAGGCGAGACCCAAATGCAGACACATGAGGCAGATAGTTGGAGTCTGACAATGTTTATTAATCCAAAGGGGTAGGCAAGAGAATGATTGTGGACACGCAAAAAGGTCAAAACCAGATCAGAGTCCAGGAGGAACAGAGTGGCAGACAGGCTCGTGGTCAAGGCAGGCAGAATGGTCAGGCAGGCGGGTACAAATTCCAGAAACAGGCAAGGGTCAAAACCGAGAGGACTAGAAAAAGGAGAATGTGAAAAGCAGGTGAACGGGAAAACCTCTGGTTGACCTGGAAACATACAAGACGAACTGGCACAGAGAGACAGGGATAAATTAGCGACACCTGGAGGGGGTGGAGACAATCACAAGGACAGGTGAAACAGATCAAGGCGTGACAATGGGATTCCCGATCACGGCCGGTTGTGATACAGCCCAGGATCGAACCAGGGTCTGTAATGACGCCTCAAGCACTGAGATGCAGTGCCTTAGACCTCTGCGCCACTTGGGAGATATTGGTTAGAATTCTTCTGCATTTATGCAAAGACTAATGAGATATTAGAATCCTATTGTCTTATCCTGTCTTTTTTCAACCTAAGCTGTTATGTATAAGCATGGATCCTCCTTCCCCATTCTAGGAAACATCTGAGGCCAGTGTGTAATGTGAGGCTGCCTTGAAGCTGACTGCCTGCCGGCCTGGTTGTCATGATGAGCTCTGACAGATTCTAGGAGGACAGCCAGGGAATTCAAGGTCACTAACCTTTGACCTCCACTGTGTGTTTGTGCGTGCGTGTGTGTGTGTGCGCGTCTGTCTTTGAGAGAATGAATGACTTGATACACGACCCACAGTCAGATAACTGGGAGGAAAATCAGAAATGTGTCAGATTCCAGGATATGGCCTGCACTGGAGGAATGCTGAGCATGTGCCACAATGTCCTGCTCCGTAAAAGATGACAACTCTACCCTGAGGATACATTTAGTGTAATGTTGTATCTTATTAGGTTCTCAGAGAGCATCACATATTCTTCCAATGACAAAATGAGTTCATACAATGGCCCACATTATGCTAAATCTGAAATCCCGTTCTGAATGATCAGTGCAAACTAATTCCATTGTGATGATATTACGTGATATTACTGTACTTATCTGATTGAGCTCGGTCATTTCTTATGTCTGACTGTGCTTGTCTTTCAAATGTGAATTAAGCCAAAACAACGGGTACAACTCAGCGGTAGTATAATCGCAGGGTTTAATCGCCTACTATCCATTTTGAGGCTCAGGGGAATGTAATGTGGCTTGTATATCATTTTGCTATTTAGTTGAGCTTTTACTTGCAATAATTGTTTTCAATCAGCCATGAATTGACTGTAGCTACAATTTCAGGACATAACCTCAAGCAACCTCTCCTTTCACAAATCAACATGTGACAAGTGTTTACAGTGAGATTAGCTAACCTCACATTCCAAGTGTATTCTTCAAGAGAAACACACTTGTTGCTGCAAAGAAACACCCTGGATTAATCCAGTGGACTGCTCTAGGAGAAGACCTGCCCAGGATTAGTCTATCTCTGCCAGTAACTACTAGGGAAGTATATTCCCATTCTGCTCCTCAGAATGAAAACTGAAGCACTTATGTCGGAGAGGATGAAGTGGGTCTTTTTAAACATTTAAGATGGCCGCCATCCAAGATCTGCATAAGTGGTGCACTGTCCTTGCCCACAGGTTTCTCACAATCTCAGTGGTGGATGTTGTTGCTATGACGTTGGAATGGAGACATGACACGTGTTGAGAAACCTCTCCAATTGTTCTGTGTCGAAGGAGAGATATGCAATATGTTGCTTCCATGTCATTTTATCCACATCACCTATTTTAAGAGACCTTTTTAAATGACAGTTGTTCTCATAGCAACAAGCTGTTTGGGTAATCAAGAGATTTTGTGGCTTCTCGGACATTTGCACGGTAGTTGTCCTTCTCGAAGATCTGCTTCGGCCACAGCTGCTCTGAGCTGGAAGAGATTCCTTCCTTCTTGCGCTTGGTCTTGTTGCTTCTGCTCTATTTCATACTGCCCTGCTTCTTCCATTTTGAATCTGTGAGTGAGCCGCCCTTCTGCTCCCTTAACTTAACAGTGCTCCTCCCAAGACACCCTGACCTTGGTCAAGGGGGGATACTGTATTAGGGGTGGAATTATATGGAATGGTGGTGCCTAGACTGTTTTATGTTTCTCACATGGTTGTCCCATTTTGAATCCCACATTAGACAAAATGCAGTTTTGTCTCTGCCGCCTTTCTCTCCCTGCTGCCAGGTTTTTGGGGCTGTTTTAGCCTCCGTGATTTAATGGCTTGCCAACACCGGGCAGGCCTACGGGCATTCTTACCATTGAGGGTGTCAGTGATACTGTGCAGCGGAGTGGAGCTGACAACTCCAGGTGAGGAAAACGGGTGACAGGGATTAAGTCAGCAGTTTGTCAGTCTCTCTTTTTAATTTAAATTTTTTATTCCCCCCCCTTTTTTGTGGTATCAGTAGTTACAGTCTTGTCCCATCGCTGCAACTCCCGTATGGACTCAGGAGAGGCGAAGGTCGAGAGCCAGCTGGGCCACACTTCTTCTTGACACAATGCCTGCTTAACCCGGAAGCCAGCCGCACCAATGTGTCCGAGGAAACACCGTACACCTGTTGACCGTGTCAGCGTGCATTGCGCCCTGCCCACCACAGGAGTCGCTAGAGCGCGATGGGACAAGAACATCTCTGCCGGCCGAACCCAGACGACGCTGGGCCAATTGTGATCTGCTCCATGGGTCTCCCGGTCGCGGCTGGCTGAGACAGAGCCTGGACTCGCACCAGGATCTCTAGTGGCACAGCTAGCACTACGATGCAGTGCCTTAGACCACTGCGCCACTCAGGGGCCCCAGTCTCTCTTTCCTAATCAGGGATTAGCCCACATTCTCCCTCTCTCTGTTCTGTTCTGTTCAATCCCAGGAGAGGAGGACGTCACAAGGTGTTTCATCTCACTTCCAAATAAACATATTGTGCTGCTGGTGTAATGTCACGCTGGTGGGTAAATATTATTCAAATCAGTCTATTAGACTCAAAGTGCACCTCTCATTGGACACCTATTGCCAAAGAAGCACTCTGTTTCATTTTACAATCTATTAAACAACCTTCACCTCAGCAGAAGGCAGCATTGGTTTCCCCCACTTTGAAACTGAAGCCATTATGCATGCAGGCAAAAAGAAAGGCTTTCTTTCTTCAAGAAACGAGATAACTCTTTTGCCACTTAGAACCCAGTCTCACCAGGCTCTGTCTCCTCCAGCCAGCCAGCCATTCAGCCAGCCAGCCAGCCAATGTAGGGCAGTGTAAAGACTTTCATTAGAAGAAGGTGAAGACCAAGGTGCAGTGTGGTACGTGTTCATCTTATTTATTCTGACTGAACACTGAATACAAAATAACAAAAAGAATAGCCGAAACAGTTCTGACACACAACTAACAGTGGGAAAACAGGCTACCTAAGTATGGTTCTCAATCAGAGACAACGAAAGACAGCCCAGTACATCCCTGGGGCTAAGCTGCCTGCCATCCAGGACCTCTACACCAGGCGGTGTCAGAGGAAGGCCCTAAAAATTGTCCAAGACCCCAGCCACCCCAGTCATGGACTGTTCTCTCTACTACCGCATGGCAAGCGGTACTGGAGTGCCAAGTCTAGGACAAAAAGGGTTCTCAACAGTTTTTACCCCCAAGCCATAAGACTCCTGAACAGGTCATCAAATGGCTACCCGGACTATTTGCATTGTGTGCCTCCCCCAACACCTCTTTTATGCTACTGCTACTCTCTGTTTATCATATATGCACTGTCACTTTAATTATACATTTATGTACATGTGTACATACTACCTCAATTGGCCCGACCAACCAGTGCTCCCGCACGTTGGCTAACCGGGCTATCTGCATTGTGTCTCGCCACCCACCACCCGCCAACCCCTCTTTACGCTACTGCTACTCTCTGTTCATCATATATGCATAGTCACTTTAACCATATCTACATGTACATACTACCTCAATCAGCCTGACTAACCGGTCTCTGTATGTAGCCTCGCTACTTTTATAGCCTCACTACTGTATATAGCCTGTCTTTTTACTGTTGTTTTTATTTCTTTACTTAACTATTGTTCACCTAATACCTTTTTTGCACTATTGGTTAAAGCCTGTAAGTAAGCATTTCACTGTAAGGTGAAACACACCTGTTGTATTCGGCGCACGTGACAAATAAACTTTGATTTGATTCTGTCATTCATCCTACAGTAGCAGCCAATGTGTGGTGTTCAATGTACTGTAGGCCTACAGTCCATTCCATGAGGCTTTTGAAGAAAACATGCAGGGCTTGACATTAACCTGCTTATCCCCTTGTCCTTCAGACAATGAGGTGACTGAAAATGTTGTTGTGTTTGATATAAAGAACCACTTTACAAAATAAAATGCATTATTATTCCCATGCTATTACTACAGCGAAGACGTTAATACTTTCCCTCTGCTTATTGGCTACTTAGCTTTTTCAAGCCTGTCTCAAAATACACTGCCCTTCAAAGACAAGGAAAGCTCTTTACCTGACTTATTTTTCTTTTTTTGTTTCAAATTTCCAAATGTTTTTCTCTTGTAGGAAGCAATCACTCCCTTATTGGTGACTACACATGATCTCTATAACTGGGCTAATAACTCACTAACTAGCAAAGGATGTGAACAAAATGTGCACAGTGGCTACATGCAGCTCTTGCTTTGATCTGCAAACAAGGGCATCTACTCACGACCACAGCTGTGAACACAGTTCAGTTCAAAGGAAATGGCACAGATCCAATATATGGCAATGGTGTATTTGCATATAGGCCTACTGAAGCTCTGATTGGCCATGCCACACCGGTCTGTGTAGAGTACAGGCTGAATTGTGCATGACAATGCCAATAGAATCCTTACAACAAAGTCTCTTGCATAGCTCATTTTGTTTCGGGGTGTTGATTTGAAAGTGGGTCATATTGCGTTGATTCGATTAACCATTGCCACAGTAAAGGGAAAAGTTGATGGTGTTAACTAACAGGGAAAACTCTAAGAAGTTGCGTGAAGTTCAATCTCATGCTTCTCTCCGTGGCCTGATAGTTCTTCTGCGCTCTGCGCAGTCTCGGGGCTACTGCACGCTTAGAGGGCAACGGAATTTCATTGTTTCTGTGTACTACATGCATAACTGTGGATAACAATGCATAACTATGGGTATGAATGTCACTCTCTTCATGTTTCTAAGTTTGGACATCATAGCACAGCACAGCATCGCACAGTAGAGTACAGTGCAGTACAATACAGCACAGTAGAGTACAGTGCAGTACAATACAGCACGGCAGAGTACAGTACAGTAGATTTCAGTACAGTAATTTTCTGTACTGTATTGTACTGTGCTCTACTGTGCTCTACTCACTGTACTGTGCTGTGCTATCCTAACTTGTGAAACATATGTCTATGATAGGTTCCAGTCCGGTCCGTCTGTGGACCTTAACATCAAGGCCAGGGTGGCCTGACTAAAAATCTATTATACTGAACAAAAATATAAATGCAACATGCAACAAATCTCAAAGATTTTACTGAGTTACAGTTCTTATAAGGAAATCAGTCAATTGAAATAAATAAATTAGGCCCTAATCTATGGATTTCTCATGACTGACACAGATATGCGTCTGTTGGTCACAGATACCTCTTTAAAAAAAAGGTAGGGGCGTTGATCAGAAAACCAGTCAGCATCTGGTGTGACCACCATTTGCCTAATGCAGCGCGACACATCATCTTCACATAGAGTTGATCAGGCTGTTGATTGTGGCCTGTGGAATGTTGTCCCACTCCTCTTCAATGGGTGTGTGAAGTTGGTGGATATTTCCGAGAACTGGAACACGCTGTCGTACACATAAATCCAGAGCATCCCAAACATGCTCAATGGGTGACATGTCTGGTGAGTATGCAGGCCGTGGAAGAACATTTTCAGCTTCCAGGAATTGTGTGCAGATCCTTGCAACACGAGGCTGTGCATTATCATGCTGAAACATGAGGTAATGGATGGCAGGACAATGGGCCTCGGGACCTCGTCACTGTATATCTGTGCATTCATATTGCCATCAATAAAATGCAATTGTGTTCATTGTCCGTAGCTTATGCCTGCCTATACCATAGCCCCACCGCCACCATGGGACATCAGCAAATCGCTTGCCCACAAGCCGCCATACACATGGTCTGCGGTTGTGAGGACGGAAGGACATACTGCTAAATTCTCTAAAACGATGTTGGAGGTGGCTTATGGTATAGAAATGTACTTTCAATTCTCTGGCAACAGCTCTGGCGGACATTCCTGCAGTCAGCATGCCAATTACATTCCCCCTCAAAATTTGAGACATCTGTCTGACAAAACTGCATATTTTAGAGTGGCCTTTTATTGTCTCCAGCACAAGGTGCACCTGAGTAATGATCATGCTGTTTAATCCGCTTCTTGATATGCCACACCTGACAGGTGGATGGATTATCTTGACAAAGGAGAAATACTCACTAACAGGGTTGTAAACGAAATTGTGCACAACGTTTTAGAGAAATAAGCTTTTTGTCTGTATGGAGAAAAAAAAATCAGTATACTTTTTAACATTCATGGGATGTCCGGTGTCGGTCAGTGATCAGTGGGTCAGGATGCTGGTTAAGGTCAATGGAAAGAGAGGAGGCTCATGGGTAGGTGTCAGTAAGAGCTGGGAGAAGTGACATTAACTGGAGAGTGAGAGAGAGAGGAAGCAGAGAGAGAGAGGGTTGTCCAGACTGTTTTAACACTTTTGGTTTGACCACCAGACAACAGAAAGACAAAGAAAACTGTTCTGAGCTGAACATAACAGGATGCCAGTGGAAGGGAGGACAGTATCAGGTGACCCATCTGTGGTTTGTGACTATTATGATTTCCCATTGTAGCAAATTCAGTTGCAGTAATTCTGATACCAATTTTTTTTTTTTTTGAGGGGGGGGGGGAATAATTCCATTTAATCACTTAATAATTCATAAACAAAATTGATATCAGTAAAATCACTATAATTATTTGGTAGGTCTACCATTACTTGTTACTTCTGTGAACGTTCATTGTCCTTAGGAGCGAAATGTTTTAATATTTTAAAGATATGTGGGTTTTTGATAACGAAATTACAAGCACAAGGCAATATTTGTTAAACTTACAGAAGGTAAACAATATCTTCAAAACGAAATATATGTATTGATATTAGTTGGCAGGGGTCTTTATGTCAACATTGTAATGACATGATGTATTTTTGATACCTTTAATACTTTCTGGGAGATGTTTTCTGAGACTCCTTTTCCATCTGTGTGTCCAGAAATCAAAGCCTTTACTTATGCCTATTTTTCTAAGATGGAAAATGGTTGAAAAGGCTGATAGGTTGATAGGCTCCTATAAACTTCACATGTTGGTGCTCATGGGTCCTTTTACATGGAAATGCCCAAAGCCGAAGCGAAAGGCAATGTGTGATGATGGCTGCGACTCTGTGATAGATCTCAAGATGAAGCACTGAGATTTCTAACTGGGGGGAATCAGGAACACTGATACAACCAGATATTAACACTGGAGTCACCACAAAAGATGTACCAGAAAGTTCAAAACAGAAACCATCTAGATACATCTGATTTTAATGTATAATTCGAACTGCAACAGGTTCTCTGTAGACATTATGCTGGGACATTTGTACAAATGATTTCCATCCATGCGAATGTTACAAAAGCAAGTCCTTTAATTTCCTGTTTGTTCTATGAGTTATTGGTGCTAATGTAGACGAGTGATGAATCCTGCTATAATGGACTGGAGAGGTCTGGATTTAGCCTGCTTGAGTGGCTGGGGACACAGCACAGGGATGATGTCATCCAAGTCTTTGTGTTGGAGAGTCCTGGCTGTCCCTCTCATTTCTGCCTGATGAATAGCAAGATGCCATTCACACAACTCCACACAAAGGGCTGTGGTGCAAGGCGCTGCATACTGAACAGGGTGGTGGTGGTGGTGGTGTGTGCGTGTGTGGTAATCCACTTTTATAGGACATTCTGCACGATGACAAAGAGACCTGGGATTTGGGCCAGCAGCCTATCACAAACAGAAACCTGTCTTGCCCAGATCTTAAGGGCACAACCAGAGTGTGTGAACACTTTATTAAGTGCGGGGAAATCTAATTGTCGAACCTTATCACTGTCACTTCTTTTTTACAACTGGCCGCCCTCTCTTTTCAACGCGATCGGCCAGTATTACCACAGGATGTGCATGCTGCGTTGACGTCATTGAATCAGCACTATGGTGATAATGGTAGTATTCACAGGGATAGGCTAAATTATGCATAGGGTTATACAGATATTATTATTCCTATCACAGGCCACAGTAAATGACTAATAAGATAGGGAGGCAGAACCCACAGACGAAGGTTCACTTTGATGTGTAACAACAAGAATCACACGGACCGCTTTCTTAATGATGCACCTTTTGGTCTTTGTTTTGTCACAGTCTGTCTGCCTCAAAACATTACGTGCTGTGTTTTTCCCACCAGATTTGGATTTTTGGTTGGGCAACCCAACATCTGATCTCAATTCGATAGAGCTATCAGATTTCTGTCAACCGTTTTGGGGAGAAAAATCCACTTTTCTCTTGAGCTATATCCGGACGGCTCCAGTTTCTGTCAGGGAACGGTCATGTGTGCTGAAGACCTACTGAGCAGTAGGACTAGTCATCTGAAAAATACAGTGTGCCACTGTTACTTATACCTTATCATCTAGTAATAACGATCGTCTTTGAGTCACGGTACAGGAAGGGGGATGTACAGTGCACAACCCAGACAATTTGGCTGGGAAACACAGCAGAGCCTACAGGTTGCTGGAATAACCATAGGATTAGCATCATCTGTGTACTGTTAACATTCCCCTCTCGCTGACCTTCTGTTCGCGAAGAGTTAAGCAGCCACCGCCACGTGACTCCGTCCGTTGAGGTTATGGCGACGCGTTTGAAATGCGCTATAACTCAGAGTTCATATAAATAGTCTGCCTAAAGCCCCTAGTGGATTAACCATAGTCTATATTGGAGCTGTGTGATTTAGTGTAGGAAGCTAGAGGATGGTGAAACGTAGGAGGCAATCTAATGAAGATGTCAAGTCTCTCTTTGACCGAATATTGTTTCATGTGCCCCTCCGTGACGCTATTTTGCAGCCCCCTATTTCAACACATTAGGAAATGGCATGTTTTCCTGCGGAACGCCAGATAATGTGCCTGCTCTGCTTAGGTCCAGCGTAGTAGAGCAGAGGCAGAGCAGAGGCGTCATCTGAAGTACTGGTCACTCCGAGACCAGAGCAAATGCAGAGAACAGAAGGGACTGGCCTCTCTCAGGGGAACATACTTGGACCAGGCTATCTGGACCCCTTGTGCCTGTAGGCTCTGAATTAGTCATCTTCCAGCAGATGTTTGCCATGCCCACCGAGAGAAGACTAGTTGGATTAGTGGGAGGTAAGGAGACCTGTGCTGCACAGGAGGTCTCGTGTGATTATGCCTCCAACAGATAATCTATCCCAACATTCAATCAATCGTCTCTCTCTCTCTCACAACTACAGCAGTTTTATAGCGATGATAACTAAGATCTTTGATATTCGTTCATTGATATCACGTGACATGCTAAAACTATAAACGGGGGGCCTTTGGAGGTGACATAAAACGCGTCGCGCTTAAAGTCATTGAGGGCTGCGTCTTCTTTGAGCTGTGTCTTTGTGTACCGACTTGGCGGTTGTATCAGGTTGACATGAGAGTTATGAGTGACAGACTGCTGCAGTTTTATGGAATGCGTCTGAAGTGACATGTCTCCCCTGGCAACCGGACTGCTCAAATGTTCCCGAGAACGTACTGTATCTTGCCCTGGACACAGCAGTTCCAGGTGCGTCAACATTGCTCACCCACTAGCACCTTCACCTCGTATTGTCTGGATTTACTACCAAGTGGATCAGGAAATGGGAGGCTGGGGACTGAAGTCTCCATACTGTCACAGATCTGCTGTGAGAGTTACTCAAATAACATTGATTCATCCAATAACTGTGTGGCATGACAGGAGAGACATTTTAAGGATGAAGTTGGAGTAGCTAAACATGTCCAAGGAGGATTCAGTGTGATGTTTAGCTGTTGACTCAACAGTAAAGGAGAGAGATCTTACTGGAGCTGGATGGGTTCTGGTCCACAGGCACTCTGGGCGTTCTGGTTCTAGAATGCTGAATCATATGTAACCCAGACCAGGCACCAGGCATCTGTTTCCGATTTGGCCCATCCCACTCACACACTTTCACTCCCCTCTCCTCCTCCTCTCTGTCTTCCTGCTAGGCAGGCGATGGGAGCGGGGGCAGCAGACTTCCCGGTTCTCATCCCTCACAGGGCCCGGGCTGGAGCTGGGGAAGCATCAGGAAATGCGTCAGTCTACTGAAATATTAAAGAGGATTTTGAGTAAAGGCCATCGAGGGATATGGCCCGTGCTGAGGTGGCTGACCGGGACCTCCCAACGCCCAGCCTTGGAGCCTCCTCTCTGGGAACTGATTGACTACTGGATCCTGGCTCTAGAAATCACATGTCTGGGGGTCAGGTTAAATGACGTTAAATCACATACTATGTTATAGTGAGTTCACCAACACAGTATACAATATTTATTAATATTTTACTGCAGTGGGCTGAATCAGGATCACACGAGTGAGTCTTGGTACTCTTAAACAAATCTACTTTGAAACAAAAGTATACACCTCACACACATGGTGATGGGCTTAAAAAAAGAAGACACCTGTACCATGTCAGATATAGAATTGCACTTTATATACACTACCGTTCAAAAGTTTGGGGTCACTTAGAAATGTTCTTGTTTTTGAAAGAATAATTTTTTGGTCCATTAAAATAACATCAAATTGATCAGAAATATAGTGTAGACATTGTTAATGTTGTAAATGGAATATCTACACAGGCGTACAGAGGCCCATTATCAGCAACCATCACTCCTGTGTTCCAATGGCACGTTGTGTTAGCAAACCCAAGTTTATAATTTGAAAATGCTAATTGATCATTAGAAAACCCTTTTGCAATTATGTTAGCACAGCTGAAAACTGTTGTCCTGGTCAAATAAGCAATACAACTGGCTATCTTTTGACTAGTTGAGTATCTGGAGCATCAGCATTTGTGGGTTCGATTACAGGCTCAAAATGGCTAAAAACAAAGAACTTTCTTCTGAATCACATTTGCAAAAGGGTTTTCTAATGATCAATTAGCCTTTTGAAAGGATAAACTCGGATTAGCTAACACAACTTTCCATTGGAACACAGGAGTGATGGTTGCTCTGTACGCCTATGTAGATATTCCATAGACATTCTGCTGTTTCCACCTACAATAGTAAATACCACATAAACAATGTCTACACTATATTTCTGATCAATTTCATGTTATTAAAATGAACAAAAAATGAGCTTTTCTTTCAAAAACAAGGACATTTCTACATGACCCCAAACCTTTGAACGGTAAATATGACAAAACTGTTTGACATAGAAACATCGGATTTTGGTCTGGGTTTTTGAAAGAATGTTTATTAATGATGATGAAATTATGAAAAATATTAATAACATTCCACCCATGAGGCCAAAGAGGGTGCTTTTGGTCATTGACTACTGGGTGGGTCTGTTTAACTCCCTGATCATAGAATATATTTTTCAGTCTAGTGTGATGGATGAGTTGACTATCACACTATAGCCTACAATCAATTTACTTGTTTATTGACCCTTCATTGGATAAGTGTCAGCTTTGTCCTTCAGTGAAGTCATTAGCTGTTGTTTTCTCTGTCTGTGTTGATGCTCTTTATTGGTCAGGGGTCTCATTTAAAAACACATAAAAATATAACTTGATGTGAGAATGTGCTCACCAGTGGAGGCTCCTCAGAGGGGGAAGGGGAAGACCATCCTACTCAAAGAGAGAGAAAGACTATAGTTGAACAGTTTTCAACAAATGCATTTCTTCTGGAAAAATAAGGAGATGCAGCAGAGAGGGGAGAGTGAGCTAGCAAGCTATATTTAGATGTTTTTTTTTCTTTTTTTTTTCTCTGACTTATTTGAGCTAATGCAGCTAGCTAATTCCCTTGCCAAATAAAGCATAAATTACAGATAAAGGTGAAAACATTCTGCTTTTGGTAAATAGACTGGAAGTTTATGTAAAATATTTGACATTATGGGTAGGCTACAGCATTGCTGTACATGTGACAGAAGCGCGACATCATTGCCTGTTTAATCTTGGAGCCGATATCAAGGCAGGACATAGAAACACAATCACCTACTGACGAACTAAACACGGAACGGAAATGTGTCTGTTGCACGCCGTGTCCTAAATAATGCCAATAGCTCCACGTTATACAGCAAATAAAAGGGCGTTGTTGTCCCCGTAAAAGAAGTGAATGGAGCCGTTTTCCAGGTGGAGTGTTTGTGCTCATTCACGCCCGCACAGTTTTATGACCGGTCTGATTTTGTAAAGGGAAACCATGCCTATGTGTTGCATGCTGCCGAGTTTATAGATCTCAATGTTTTTGTATGTGCATCGACTTTTTAGAAATGGTTGCACGCAGATATTTAGTGTGAAATTTACACAACTGTTATAAATGAGGCCCCTGGTCTCTAGAGGCTGTGGTTTGTAGTGGAGCCCAGCGAGCCATGACTGACTGAAGCCTGCCTCTCTGTTTGTAAACTGATGCTCCGTTGCTGCTCTGCTCCTTGTTCATTTAGGCTCCACTGGGACTAACAGGAATGCTAGAGAGAACTGTTCAACGCTATTTTCCAGCATTGTTCACTGAGGAAATAGATCTTCCATTCTCTTTCATTCCATGATTGTGATGCCAAGTGTCAAGGTAATTGGTTGTATTGTAAATGCTCCCCATTTGCCTCAAGTTAGGCTTCCTCTTAATAGACCACTCCGGAACATGTTTCTGAAGAAACCTCGACTGACTAGAAAAATCAACAATGGTGCAATGCTCCCCTTCTCTCTCGACAAATGAACAACAAACAAACAAAGTCCCGCCTCATAAACTTTCACACTTTACGGTGGCAGCCAGCCAGGGTCTTGCCAGGACCAGGCATGTGTGAGTTCACAGTTCACACAGGGGCTTGATCAACAACCTGGTCCTCTGCCCACTGGGGAGGGAGGGAGTCGTGGCACGAAGAGACGCAGGACAGATGGTGACGTCAGGGGGAAAGTGCTGACTACAGGGTTGGAGGAAACACCTGGGGGAAAGAGGGGACAGATTGACATGGCCCAGACCCACCAGTCACCTCCACTGTTATCTCTGTGTCTGTGTGTGTAAACCGTTCTTCTCACGTGAGGTCTGTGGCGGGCAGCATACAGTGAATGAACATATTTACACAGTCTGTATGACATGAACTGCATACGACTGTTGTTTGTGTTGGAATTAGTTTCCAAATGCAATGTACTTTGAGCATTTCTTTCCTATCCTTCAAGAACTGGACCTGTACAAACCTTCGTTTTCGCTATTACAAATTTGCTCAGTAAGAAATGGCCAACAATAATCAGATATAATATGACTTTTTTGTGAGGACAGCTCTCTGAAGCACAGACACTTAGTCTTTTGTTTCTGCGAGCCACATCTCCGACTTCTCAGACAGGAAAGAGCTGAATGCTTCACACGTCTGGTATGTCTTTCTAGTGCGAGCCAAGCTGCATGTTTAGCCCACAAAAATGCTGGGAAGACTCGCAGGCCCAGGCCAGCTCAGACTCAGCCCCGCTAGGCAGCACTGACTGGACATCATGGTGGGTGTCTACGAAGGGATTTTCACTGGGGGAATTCACAGGCAGTAATTTCACTGAAATACCAGGATTTGTCTTAAATGTTTTCACTCTAATGTCAGGAGTTAGGATGTGAGGATCACCTCAGATACTTGGACCAGACAGACCAGTGCTCCTTTCAATTTCTTTCGTTCACCCAGTCCATTCACTCAGAGAGAGAGAGAGAGAGAGAGAGAGAAAAACTGGCTTGGTGGGCTGCTGCCCAGAATAAGGCTCAGACTCGAGGAGGGCTGGTGCCTTGTCTGTCTGTGTACCTCATTGTCTCCCACTCCACAACGGAACATTTTCTAGTGCCCTGTTCCCGCTACCAGAGATGAAGGAGAGTCTGAGGAGCTGAGTGGCAATAGAGATTTGTACTTTTCAATTCACATTACATTCTTGCCTTCCCATTGTTACGCAACATTCTTGGTCCCCAGATCAAATTTCATGTAAATATCACGGTAGCCACTAGCCAGTAAGCACAGACTATTTAACAATCCAAGCAACTTTTCTACTAGAACATATTTCAATATGAATAATGCAACCAAACCATATTACACTCTTGAATAATGCAACAGTCCACAAGCATGTGCAGACAATTAACGCTGCAATATGTCATTTCTTGGGCGACCTGATCAAATTCACATAGAAATGTGAGCTGTCATTCTCATTGAAAGCAAGTCTAAGAAGCGATAGATCTGCTTTATCTGCTCAATTTCTATGATTCCCGTTCTTAAGTTTCTTTTTTGTGTCTTACTTTCGGTTCTGTATACAAGCTTCAAATAGCTGAAAAGACCATATTTTTGGTTATTGAAAAAAATATTTCACAGCGTTTTAGATGGTACAATCAGTCTCTTGCTTGTTTTGTCACATAAACTGACATTAGACGAACTAAAAAAAAATCAAGACTCTTTCTCAAACAAGAATGCAGTGTGGTGTCTGCCACAGTCAGACTAGCCATCCTGTACGGTAACAGACATATTTGAATGCTATTCGGAAATAGGCCACTTCACAACCACTAGGCCTACATGCTGAGAGAGAGGCTTAATGGTCCGTGTGTGTAATGACACAAAGCGATGTGCTGACAGCCTTTGTTGCCCAGCTCTGCTCTCTGTCTGAAGTGGCGTTTCCCCATGGGCTGTGGCCTAATTGCACGACCCCAACAGTGACTGGGGAGGGTGGGTTAGCAGCACTAGCTGCATAATGCATCGCTTTTGACACCCAGCAGCTGCCTCAACTAATGATAGCCAATGATAAGGACCTCTGTTGCCTTGATTACACAGGAAGGATTCAGCATATTGAGATGAGATCTATGGATCTCTAACCAGTTAATATTAGAGGTTTTGAGGTTATGTCAGAGCGATGGAAAGTTATTTATTTTCTTGAATGTAAATTGTAGGGATGTTGCCATCTGCTGTCTTTCTTTTTCCTGCACACACACACACACACACACACACACACACACACACACACACACACACACACACACACACACACACACACACACACACTGAAACTGGCCCTGGCTAATGAGGACAGCATACTACACTAATTGGTCATCTGGCTGGTAATATGGAGCCGTTGAGCAATCTTGCCATTCACCGAGATGTATGGGAAGATATTGTACTGTGTCCACGTTGAGATGAGAATATGACATATTTTCATTGTTCAGTTACAAGCTGTTGCCTGATGATTCATACTGTAATACGTCTGTAATAAAGTGGCATTTTGGCACACAATGTCCATTAATTCCTCACACTATATTGTTATATCATGTAATGTTAGATTGTGTGAGGGGCAACAGGATGGACACATTCTCCCATAGTCAGCACCATCACCATGCTCTGGGATTTCCAACATGACTTCATCACCATTATGACATAATACCAAGGTTATGTGGCTAGTGCTGTGAACTCTTGGTGTATGCTGGCAATGTTCCCAATCATTGTTTCTCGGGTCAGTTCTGTGCTGTGTTCCACTCCAACTGCCAATTAAACATACTGTTGACAGGATGTTCAGGAGAGTGAGTGGGCAACACATAGCTAGCCTGGTCCCAGATCTGTTTGTGCTGTTTTGTCAACTCTTAGGGTCATATTTCACACCAAACATTGTGACAATGCATGACCATAGAAGTTGGCAAGACAACACAAACAGATCTGGGACCAGGCTAAGCCTAACACATAGGATAGCAATTGAAGTAGCAACCAGATTCAGTCAGGCTTTCGAATCAATAAATATGCATGACATATTACCCCCCGAGCATTATAGTAAGTGGGTCCATTATGTATGCTTGAGTGTATGTCATCAGTTATTGTCAGATAATCCCATAAATCTCCAGTGGCCTGGTTTCCTGGTGTCCAGTGAAGAGGGCAGGGGACGGACTGTGCTGACCTGGACTGGACAGGTGGTTGGCTAGAGCACGTCAGAGAAATTAGAGTTGTTGTGATTTACAACCATTAGCTTAATCCATGCAGATCTGATCCGTCAATTACTCTACAGGAAGCAGACCACAGTGTCCCTGTGCCACTTCATATGTGTTGCTGTATGTGCAACACGCTATCACAGCTTAGACACAAATGACTTATTTGGAATTCGTGACAGGCACACACAAAAAAAGTCTACCTTGTCGTGTGGATTACAGGATTTTCATCACAACGCATTTCGTGTGTATTACATGAATTCCAGTTTGTTGTGGCTAACATTAGCTAGGCTAGCTAGGTGGCAAATGTTAGCTAGGCTAGGGGTTAAAGTTAGGGTTAAGGTTAGGTAACAAAATTTGCTAAAGTTGTCCATGATGAGATTTGAACACGCAACCTTTGGGTTGCTAGACATTTGTATTATACACCCACCTATCCATCCTCCCAGACCAAACTCCCTCATATCATTTCTGTCTTAAGTAACATATTTTATCTGTGATTGAAATTCATTGTATACCAAAGTGTGTACTGTAAAAAAAAATTCTGTGTGCCTGTCACAAATTTGAAATTGAAATTTTTATTTCACAATAATCTGTGATACTGGGTTGATGGACAAGCTCCAATGGTAGCCGGAGGTGTCAAACTCTCAAGAAATAGCTTAAAAGTTGTAGAAACAATGAAAAGTCTTACAATAATTACAAATTGTCCTGCTGCTGATGCTGCTTAGTGACTAAAACATGGAGCCATAGGATCCATCAATGATGTTGATGACGCTTGTCTGAAAGCAGGAAACACCTGCCTTGACCAATCACTTCTTTCTCAGGAAGGAAGGATCCCACAGGTCAGTGCTCTGATGGCCTGCTAGTGCTACTAGCCCCCACCCCATAGAATAGGATTGAATTACTAGAATGGACATTCCCATTCAAGTTAACGTTTTGTGATGCATTGACCCGGAAACTCATTGAATGTAATTGCCATGGTCTGAGGGGCTTCTCCAGTTCTAGTCATTCCATTTCTATGTCCCAGCCCACCCCAGCCTCAACATCTCCCCTGGCCTTCTCCTGCCCTCCTGAGGCCTTAGCCAGAGGCTTGTCACGGACGCCTACCAGCCACAAATCCCAGCAGATTCCCAGATAAAATCTGGTGCTCTGGTGCTGTCCTCTCCGACAGGCACTCCCCAGTGTTTATTCCCCCTCAGCGAGACTGACAGCCCTGTGTTAGCAGTCAAATCCCTCAGGGACAAGAGAAGAATGGCTGCCTATCAGATTATCCAAACAGTTCAGGCGGTCAGAAAAGGTGCTTGTAAAAGTAACAAGAGAACAACAACTGAATGAAAGAAATGTGGACGTTCACAATAAGTTAGACATGGAAAGGTTGGGGATTTTGTGGGTCTGAATGGATCTTTGGTTATTTTCTCTGAAATGTCGTAGAGTGTGTATCTGCCAAGTAGCAGTAATATACAGACATCTGCCTGAAAGCTGTCCCCAAGTTACAGCTTTGAAATATTAGCGGAAAAGGCTGACGCAGGAAAGAACATTTTTCAAGATCCAGCTCGGATAAGAGAATGAAACATGGTCTTTTCATAAGACCTTTTTCAATAAAAAAAAAGAATGTTGCTTAGGCCTGTGACATTTTGCTTGAGATTTTAAATCACATTTCAGTATAATAATAGTGTTTCACGTACTGCATCAATCATTAATTGTTAAAGCGTGGTACTGCAACTGCACAGGTCATTTGCCCTATGAATCTGTCTGTCAGACATGGTCTCTTGTCTTGAACAGCTGCTAAAATGAGATGATCCAAATGTTTTGCCTATTTGTATGGCTTACAGTGCCCTCGGCTAGGTTAGCGTTGGCCATGATGCTACTTTCATTATTCAGGCATCACAAAATCTCCAAAAGCGTAACGGGCGACTTCACATTGTTTGAAAAAGCAATGAAGGAGCCCTTGTATAAAGCTTGAGCTCTTATCTTTTGATCTCAGTCAAAATGGTACAGCTCTTTCTTCTGACTCTCTTCCTATTTCTTTGACGTAATAAGATTTAGTTTTAAGATATTATTGACAGTTTAGTGCTGTCATTTGTTGTACTACAAATAAATCTTCATCAAAATATGTTCCCTCTCTGGACAGAGGCTTGTCTCTGCAGTCTTGGTGGTCATGTACTAGACCAGGAAGTCAAGACAGACATATTCTGAAAAGAGCGGGAAAGTAGCTTCTGTACCGTAGCTTCCCTCAACTTTTGCCGCCAGTCATAACAACAGTGCTTTGTCTCTCGGACTCGCTCAGTGGATCTGTGGAGACATACAGGGTGGCTTTGTGTCCTTTGGCAGCTATTTAGCCCAGCCTCACTCATCCAGCCAGGCCATCTCTTTGGTTGGTTTTTGTGAGGTCTGAGCCTTCTGTGTGATGGGGCTATCCCAGTTGCCCAGGCCAGTCCATTGGCATGGCGGTTCATGAGTTTGTGTGGTCTGAACCCTCTGGCAGGCCAGGTATCAGCTGCTCTATCCCCAGGGGTCAGGACACCCTTTCAGGTTCACATCCGGGTTACAGCAACAGTTACACTGTGACTAATTAGGCCATTAAGTGCCAGAGATGTGTTAGCTGTAGTTCCTCCAGATTATAGGAGGTAATTGATTGGTGTGATTCAAATGTAGCGTTATTGATTCATGCTAAATGATACCTCGCTTTGTGCATTGATGGACTGCGTGGGAAGGACAATGAGGAGCCTGGGAAGTTAGGGAGGCATTTACCTGTCTGTGTTTCTTGAAGTACAACCCCTTTGCCAAGCAGTAAGACAGTTCATTTAGTATTCTCTTGTTAGCTCTGGGTGCCGAGATGATTGATTTAGAGACCATTCGGGCATTGAAGTCATGAAGAATTTAGTGTGGATGTGAACAGCATAGCCCTCCTCCACACACCTGCTGTTTCTAAGCTGAACAAAGCTTGCAATTTATTATTCGTGTAGGGCTTGGGTAAGGACTAAATGTCACTGTTGCATTTTCATAGATTTCCAAATTGATCTCAGTTGAGAGAGTCTTCTTACAGACGTATTTATGGATCTATAAATGCTCCCTGTCTGCTGACTAGCCATGTGCAAATGAACTGCTGGAGTTGAGTGTTGTTTTCTGAATTTCTTGGACTCTTTTGTAGAGTTTGAACAATAACCAGACAGCTTTGGCAGCAGTTTGGCAGTAAGGCCAGCAACAGAACAGAGTTCTCACGGGCCAGAGGGGGGCTTATTTGGTTTGAATGTCTCTGTGGAAGAATGTGTCTCTGTTCTCTGTTCTCTCCATCTTGAGAAGACGGGATGCATGTGGTCACATTAAATGAGAACGTTCTCCCGAGCTCAGCTCAGCTCTGGAGCAGCCTGTGAAACATTGGTTGATGTTGGACGCTACCAGTGCTGACGTCTCTCTTTCTCCCAGGGAGGAACAGAAAGTGTTTGCGCACCACGTGTCGTTCAAGGCTCAGCAAGATACTTGTAGTTCCATGTGTTACTGTGTAACGGTTCTCTGACTAACGGCGTCCGGAGCATCTTGTTTTGGTTTAAAAAAAGGGAGGCGGTACCAACAGATTCACAGCTTCTTATCCAATAGGACATTGCTAAATTGTTACAGGACAGTGCTAGCCAATACCCCGTGTCCTCTCTGACGCCCAATGAATGCACTATGAAGTTCAAAAGAAAACCACAAACTTTGAAGATATTTGACTTTCTTAGATTATTGCTATTGCCAGTGTAAACACGAACTCATCATTTAGCTTCGAATGCAGCACTTTTTCCTGCTCAACCAGTCCAAGGGTGGAGCCTTTTGTAAAGCTTTATGTGTTTGAGTCATTGCCATGGTTTGAGTCATGGGGCTTATAGGGAAGCGTCATAGATGAGATGATGGGTATGGGAGGTGTCCTAATGCCGGGCTAATCCAGGATGCATGTGTATGGGCTGTTGTCCAGGGGAATGGTAGTCAGCAGAGGGGCAGCAGTGAGGCAGCAATGAGGCAGCAGTGAGGCAGCAATGAGAAGGGCGGAGGCGCAGAAAGCAGACGGTCAGAAGTTCACCCTCAGCAAGAAGGCGGTTGGTTGGTCGTCTAGGTCAGACACAGGCCAGCCCATTGGAGGGGACGCCATGATATCTTCAGTAAAACCCTGTTGATTTTGGAGAGGTCAGCGTGCAGTCAGGCGAGGGAAACATTACCGGGAGCCAAAAAAAGGAGCCCCCGTCCTCTACACTCCTCATCCTCTTTCCTCCAGCCTGCCATCCCAATCCCAGACGACATTCTGGATTAGCAAGGCTGGGGAAAGGACTTGTCCTTAGCACACCACACCACTTCTAATTCCAGATCCAGAGAAGAGATGAGATATCACTGTTTAGAGCTTCTCTGTCAGGCCAAAGTGAGCTCAGCTGGTCTTTGCATGCGAATAAGCCCCACATCCCAGTGTGTGTCTATGGGGAATCCGTGTGGGGGAAAATACAGCACATGCAGGGTGTTGCTTTCACGCATCTTCACACGCACCACTCGGGTTTGGTGGACAGTAGACTGACTGCTTGCTGTCTCCAATCTCTCAGTCTCAATAGGTGTGCCAACTTCCAAATCCTGCACAGGCATTTGTGCTAGCTAGGCACCGTGGCCAAAGATTGCCGGCTGGGCATAGCATGGCAACTTTTGTGGCACGTCTGGCCTAGTGTCCTCCCTCCCCTCTGCAGTGGAAGACAGGCAGACCAGACGTGGTTGGTAGAGAATGCCTGTGCGGCTTGTCTCCCAGCCAGGAAGTTAACTGGCCTATTAGATGATGGCGCTGCCCAGATGAATCCAACGACTCAGTGCCAATTTTAGAATGTGGGACGGAATGTACTGTTTATGTGGACTCAAAATGAGCATAATTTCTCACTCTTATGCAATCTGCTCTCGTATGATGCAGTCTGACAAAGAGATCCAAATGTTGTTTATTGCAGTGTTGTAGTGTGTTTTTTTTTAAACACATAGTTCATTCCCTTGACCGACAGTAACCTTTTCTCTCTGTGTCTCACAGCTAAGGAGAGAGGGACAAATGGGGCGTGTGTTCCCGAATGGGTGAACCCATTACAGATTCCCAAGCAGGCCCGCATTCAGGGCCCTGAATCCCTAGGCCCCTGTGTTTGTGTGTGTATGTGTGCGCGTGTGTGTGTGCGTGTGCGTGGGAATGAATAGGGTCAGGTAGCAGAGAAGGCTGTCATGGTCACTTTAGTCAGAGCTGCTCTCCTCTCAATGAGAGCCCTGAGGATGCTGGCTGAAGGTTGTCATGTAGACAGCATGGCAGGAAGTAAAGGAAGAACCTAGATTCTTTTGTCATATTTAGTCACAGGCCTATTGCTCTTTCCTCAGCCAATGATATTGTGTTCTTTTCTTCTCTTGATATAGTCATTGGATTTCAAGCAGTCATTTTCTGTTCACCTTTCCCGCATTTGCCAGACGAGGTTTTGCTAAGCAGTGGAACAACTTATATGTCCAACTCAGCAGTGTATCTTGCATCCAACCGTAGAGTGGTGTAATGTAGGACCCTGGTGGTCCTCGGGTTCTCTCCATTCAAAACACTCAATGGGTGGGCTGAGGGGGAACTGCGAGGGACATGTGTGTGTGCGTGTGCGAATGTCTCGACTCTGCGATGATTGCCCTGGAAACAGTATGTTGTTGCCACTCAGCTGTTGGCTACTTGTGGAAAACATGGGGGGGTACGAGGTGAGGAGAAACTGTTCTAGATGCATGTGGAGGGATTCTACGTTGTGCTGTGTCCTGTACGTAGACGTACAGCAGTGTGACATGGTGGACACACACACACACATGGTTGACACCTTAGACACCACGAGCCATTGTAACCATGTGACGAAAACGCGGTAGAATCCACGCCTGGAAAGACAGTAGCACGCTCTGTCTCCCGGTACGGTGTAATCAAAGCATAGAGTCATTCTGGCTTTGCAGATGTGTCAGGTCTACGGGGCCGTTAGTGCAGAGGTGTGGGTCCAGGGCCGTCCGAGGGTAACGCAGCAGCACTATGATGTCGGCTCGTGAGCACTGACGTGAGCAATGTTCTACAGTGGGGTTTTTGAGTGCAGCACTCTCAGGAAAGAAAGCAGTTGCAGCCAGAGGTAGAAATAGAAGCCTTCAAGAGGAAAGAACACAAGTTAAATGAGAGCTTGGCAACTTGAGGGTTTGTAATATTGAAATAACGTGCTGAGGATACTGTAGCTACTGCACGTGTTTGGGGTAGTAAGGTATGTTTGTTGGCATTCGAGGCAACTATTTTGTTCAGCTCTGAAAATAGGTTAGGATGGATTTGTTTAAGAATGGCATAGTTGACATAGTTGGGGGCATCTGTCTGACCCTACATCACACAGTGGCTGAGGTCTGGGCAGGGCATGGGGTGGTGAGGTATAAGGAGACAAGCAGCTAGCTAAGAATAACGCTGGATACAATTTAAGGCCAAAGGAAAGGGAGTACAGGCAATACGCTCAGGGACAGAGACACCCCCCATCAACCACCCATTCAGCCATTTACAAGGGTCTCAATCAGAGCTTTTAATGCAATCAATATTCCGACAAAATGCTGCCGACCCCCAGAGAGGAAGTGCCTTCGACACAATAGGGCCCTCAGACAGACCAGGGACCCGCCCCCCCCCGCAAATAGCCCACTCTCCTCCCCACTAACTGACTCGAAACACCCTCTCTGTCCCCTGTCGCATCAGATTATGTTAACCCTGTCAGATAATGTTCCCCTAATGTCCTTTTTTTTGTCTACATGATGATTTTTAGAGCTATCAAAGGTGAAATATTGATGATGGCTTATTGGCTCCATTTCTAGAGAAATAAAATGGGACAATGGGTAGCATACAAGTATACTCACGGTTGATCAAACAGTCCAGTTAGTGATCACAAAGGATCACTTGAAGCCACTGCTCTGTTTAGTTTCACAGCTGTTCTCGCTCTCATTTGCATGCTGGGCTGTCTGAGGGTGTTCATTGGTTGATTGGGTCCCCCCATTGGGGGGCGGGTTTGGCTTCCAGTAGGTTGGTGCGTCTCAGCTGGCGTTTGGTTTGGTTGTGGCTCAGGTGTTCAGTCAATGTTCAGGGGTCAGTACCTCCGTTCTCGGTCCTGTCTCTGGCTCGTTCCTCTCCTCAGCAGACCCTCTGCTCATTACACACACACACAGGGCAGGGCAGGCCACCAGCCACCAGTCAGCTCTGCACCAGGCAAGGAAGGCTGGGTGGTTCTGGCTCTCCCAACCCTCAACTCTCAGGGGCCTCTGGTTCAGCGGTCTGTCCTCTCTTCTCCTCCATCAAGTCCATAGCAGTCTGGCCCTGCCTGCTTACTGATGACCATGACAGAGCTGCAGACTGCATTTGGAAGTTTGGCTGTGTATGGGTGTTCTTATGCATATAGGCTTAATGCAAATGTTCAGCACCACAATACAACTCCGGCCAAGAACCTCAACTCTCTCCAGGGTAGCTGCTGTGTGAATCCAGTTGGAATGAGAAGTGGCCCATGAAAGAAGTAAGGGAAAACAAAAGGCATTTTGTGTTTGGAGCCGTTAGTTTGGCGTAGTAAACATCACCTCAGCCCTTCCCTTCCTTTACCCTGGGGAAGCTCAGTCAGCATGTCAATGGGCCAACAGCAGCCAGAGAAGCGCTTATTCAGCACAATAGTGCTGTTTATTATTTTTCAACTACACACACACACACACACACATACACACACACACACACGCACGCTGCTCCAGATCTGCAATGTTCCATGTCAGAAAAAAAACACTCCCAGATTCTGCCTGCTAGGCCATGCTAGTACCTCCAGCACTACAGCATTAAGCTGCCCAAACCAGTTAGTGGCTGCTACTGCACTCTCTCGTGTGAGTTTGCTCATGTTTCATCAGACATCAGGACACGCCATTAAAGTGTCCAGTCAAATAGGTCAATGAGGTGGACATACCACTTCTTTGTGGCACGGAGGAAAGGAACTGAATACATGTTTATTGATATTGAGTGGCAGTAAAGGTCTGTTGATGACTTATTAACAGCAGTGGTCCATTGATTGGGCTACACAGGCTGGGGTCAAGGCTGTTGTGTCATATAACCTCTCCACTCCCTGCGGTGTGACTGTGTGTAGGGGTCGACTGACGGACTTCCACAATGGGATCCACCGTAGCCCACTTCGGGGGGGGTCGGTTACCACGGCAACAGGCATAGGGGGCGCCGTGTGCATCCATTATGTGTGCATCAGTCATGTGTAGTGAGACGGGGCGATGGGGGCGAGGGCCTGGGGGCATGGGGGAGCAGCTGTCCCCCAAGCCAGCCCCCCGATCAAACGGGAGAAACATCTGGAAGGCTAACCGCTGCAGGGGGTCCAATCCATGTTAGCTCCACTAGGCTACTGTCGAGGAGAGACGTGTTGCCTGCAGGGGATCATGCTCTAATACTGTACAATTGACAGGAGAGGCTAGCCCCCGCCCTCTATACAGGAGTTTTTAAACTAAAGCCCTTTCCTATCTAACTTGTCTATGCTTCACTGTTGTCCTTTATTGCCAATACCAATTGTTAATCAATAGCAACACTATTGATTAGATACTGTAGGAACTCGGAAGAGTGTTTACCGTTCTTCTGTGCTCACAGTCACAAGAAGAACAACTCATTTTGGAAGTAAACGGTTGCAGAGAGAATAAACTGCTGTTATAAATGGGTCACCATTTCAGCATCACGCATTGCCGACACATGGGAGAGTAAAAGAAACACGACATTTCAAGAACACTCACTGTCATGCTGCCTCTCAGAGCAAAAAACATAGCTGTACAAAAGCAGAGCTTATCATATTATATTAACAGAGCTGTTTAAAACTGACATTAGCTATTAAAAAAAGCATGAGTTGATCGCAGTAGGATTACTGGTGGGTGCGGTCAGTAGGCCTAAAAGTCTCAAATGGGAATCGGTTTAGGTCACAAAAAGGTGAATCAGTTTAGGTTATAAAAAGGGGAATCCGTTTTGGTTATAAAAAGGTGAATCAGTTTAGGTTATAAAAAGGGGAATCCGTTTTGGTTATAAAAAGGGGAATCAGTTTAGGTTATAAAAAGGTGAATCAGTTTAGGTTATAAAAAGGGGCATCAGTTTAGGTTATAAAAAGGGGAATCCGTTTTGGTTATAAAAAGGGGAATCAGTTTAGGTTATAAAAAGGTGAATCAGTTTAGGTTATAAAAAGGGGAATCAGTTTAGGTTATAAAAAGGGGAATCCGTTTAGGTTATAAAAAGGTGAATCAGTTTAGGTTATAAAAAGGGGCATCAGTTTAGGTTATAAAAAGGGGAATCCATTTAGGTTATAAAAAGGGGAATCCGTTTTGGTTATAAAAAGGGGAATCAGTTTAGGTTATAAAAAGGTGAATCAGTTTAGGTTATAAAAAGGGGAATCCGTTTAGGTTATAAAAAGGGGAATCCGTTTTGGTTATAAAAAGGGGAATCAGTTTAGGTTATAAAAAGGGGAATCAGTTTAGGTCATAAAAGGGGCATCAGTTTAGGTCATAAAAAGGAGAATCAGTTTAGGTTATAAAAAGGGGAATCCGTTTAGGTTATAAAAAGGGGAATCAGTTTAGGTTATAAAAAGGTGAATCAGTTTAGGTTATAAAAGGGGCATCAGTTTAGGTTATAAAAAGGGGATTCAGTTTAGGTTATAAAAAGGTGAATCAGTTTAGGTTATAAAAAGGGGAATCCGTTTTGGTTATAAAAAGGGGAATCAGTTTAGGTCATAAAAGGGGCATCAGTTTAGGTCATAAATAGGAGAATCAGTTTAGGTTATAAAAAGGGGAATCCGTTTTGGTTATAAAAAGGTGAATCAGTTTAGGTTATAAAAAGGGGAATCCGTTTTGGTTATAAAAGGGGCATCAGTTTAGGTTATAAAAGGGGCATCAGTTTAGGTCATAAAAAGGTGAATCAGTTTAGGTCATAAAAAGGGGAATCAGTTGAGGTTATAAAAAGGGGAATCAGTTGAGGTTATAAAACATAGAGCCATATGTTTGGTAATGATTAGGCAGGAGTATGGTTGGAATCCAAATCTAAGGCTGACCTTCCGATATTCCCTGTTCATAGTATTCAGGCATGCTCCAGTTGACTGACAGTAGTAAGAGTAAATGCTGTGGCAGAGCGGAAGACGAGCACGTGGTGTCCTTCCTCCCCTGAGCCTTGAGCCCTGCATACTGCGGCCTGAGCCAGCCAACCGGCCTAATCTACAGTACCCATGGCCAGGGGGATGGAGAGAGCAAAGGGAAGGAGAGGGAAAGGAAGTGAGTAGGAGAGGGTGAGAGAAAAGAAGGGAAGATGAGAGAGGGAGGGAGGATTGCGAGAAGGGTGGAGAGAAAAGGAGAGAGGAGAGAGAGAGAGAGCACTGTTGTAAAACGTGAGAGATTTGCTGTTGCTTTCTGCTAATATGGAGCTGTACAGTCACCCTCCAAAAGTCCAAAAGTATTGGCACCCTTGATAAATAAATGAGCAAAAAAGACTGTATAAAATAAATACTGAGCGACATTGTATGCTCAATAAAATGGGAAAATTATATACTTTTAAACTAATACAATTGCTCAGAGGAGATTTTGTTCAACAAGTAATAAAAAAAAATCTTAAAAAAGATAGTTGTCAAAAGCATTGGCACCCCTAAAGATTCTTATAATTGAAATCAAACTAAATGTAATCTGCATAAACATTCTACTTTTTAGAGTGAACCTCATCTTCCTCTGGTACTTTTGCATACTTTTTAGCTAGTACTGTAGTTCTGAATCTAGCGCTCACGAGCCAAAAGTGGTCACCCGAAAATGGCTTACTACGTCACTTATGTGTAGATACGGTATCTGTACCACATAATTTCTCCCTCTCTCTCTCCCTCTCCCTCTCCCTCTCTCTCTCTCTCCCTCTACCTCTCCCCCTCTCTCTCTCTCTCTCTCTCTCTCTGCTGTGTGTGCATCTATTAGCTGTCACTCAAATTGCTAGGAGCTAAAGTTTATTGGCTGGAACTTGAATTGCTAGGGGTCTGGCCCACGTAGGGGCTGTGTCCAGGCACTCCGATTCACATCCGTATTTGTATGATTATTTTTGTATTATTATTTTTGTATTATTATTTTCTTTATCAAGGGTGCCAAATCCTTTTTGGAGGTGACTGTATGAGCTAAGAGGCAAGAAGAATCGATGATGTGTTTACTAATTTTACACTGACTGACTCAAGTCAAGTGTGACCTTCCCAGTCCCACAGGGCCGTGAGAAAGTATGGGAGGATGTTTAGACGATACGGCTAGAGATGAATCGGTACCTGTTTCATTGAGTTGTTCTAATTATGTCACAGCCCTTCACCTTTATACCCCAACATCACATCACCCTTTCATATGGTCTCCAAGCAATCTGAGGAAGCCGCCACCGTGCACACCCACAGCTGAGGCTTGTAGAAACAGTGGTGTGGGCTAGTGGCTAGGGCAGGGACAGCGGTGGGCCACTGTGTAACTCACTCCCTAAGAGCAGGGCAGAGGCAGAGGTCCCATATGCTTTGGGGTGGGGTGGCGGCAGTGACTAGGTGAAGAGTTTTTCGGGGGTGCGACTGTACCACAGCTCTGCTGAACATCTTGTCACTCTGTTATGTCTGAGCTCAATTGTTTCCAGCCAGCGTCTCGCTCTGTCACTTAACTTGTTAACACTTCCCCAGAGAACTCCCGAACCCGGGCCTGTTTCAGCTCGAACATGTCTGTGTTCAGATCCAAGAACATCACTGTCAGTCTAAGATGAATGTTACTTTCCCTTCTCTTCCCAAGGACATGGGAAATGTGTGGTACCGTCACGGTGTATGAAGTGGGGGAAAAAATCATTATGATAAACGCAATGTAACTCTTCTCTGTACTGATAAAACCGTTTTGTACATTTTTTTTTATCTTGCAGGGCGAACATTAATGAAGTGGAGACGGAGGTGGTGGAGATTGAAGTGAAACTAGACAAGGTAAGAAACCTTTGTTTTAATAACCCTTTATCCTCCTCGGGAAGCCTTTTCAACTAGCCTCTAGATCCTATTGTCACTGTAATATAAGCCATATTATAAACGGAGACATTTGGGTCCCTGATGCTCATTGGCTGAAACAGCATTTCAGCCGTGTGTATATCAGACAATAACCCTGGTATGAACCAGAAAAAAATGTGTTTACTGTTGTTCATTTATGTTGTTCACCAGTTATAATAGCAATAAGGCACCTTGGGGGTTTGTGGTATACGGCCAATATACCACGGCTAAGAGCTGTATCCAGGCACTCCGATTCTTGTAGTGCGTAAGAGCAGCCCTTGGCCATATACCACACCTCCTAGGGCCTTATTTCTTAACTAAACCACTGTTGTCCTTCTAACTGTCGGCTTCAAGTGCTCAATGGTTTCATTTTGATAGGAAGCATGTGATATATCCATTACAGCATATTTAGGAGTTCATTTTGACGCTTACTGTACATCCCATCTACTACTACAGCGATAATGGAATGAAATTCCAGGCGTATACACTGAGCATACAAAACATTGCTCTTTCCATGACATAGACTGACCAGGTGAATCCAGGTGAAAGCTATGATGCCTTATTGATGTCGCTTGTTGAATCCACTTCAATCCGTGTAGATGAAGGGGAGGAGACAGTGTTAAAGAAGGATTTTTAAGCCTTGAGACAATTGAGACATGGATTGTGTGTGTGTGCCCGTTCACAGGGTGAATAGGCAAGACAAAAGACTTCAGTGCCTTTGAACGAGGCATGTTAGTAGATGCCAGGTGAACCGGTTTGTGTCAAGAACTGCAACGCTGCTGGGTTTTTCATGCTCAACAGCTTCCCGTGTGTATCGAGAAGGGTCCACCATCCAGCCAACTTGATACAACTGTGGGAAGCATTGAGTCGACATGGGCCAGCATCCCTTTGGAATGCTTTCGACACCGCGTAGAGTCCATCCCCCTGACGAATTGAGGCTGTTCTGAGGGCCAAACGGGGGGGGGGGGGTGCAACTCAATAGTAGGACCCTAATGTTTGGTATAGTCAGTGTACAGTGCTGTATATTGCAGGATTAAAGGATGATGGTGATAGCAGCTACCAATTTACACCAGTTAACCTGCTACACTGGTGTGCCCCGTTTACACACATACACACACGCACGCACCCGCACACGAACACACACACACACCCACACACACGCGCACGCACACGAACACACGCACACGCACGCACGCGCACACACACACACACACACACACTGATTACCAAAGTGGCATGCAGCCCTCCTATCGAGACAACCTGAGTAGGACAAGTAGGCTAGTTGGGGAGTCCTACTACTGTACATTTACACCCATCAGTATAACACTGTATGCTTGTAATGGGATGGCCTGACTTAAACCACTGAGTACTGGGGGCGATTAAAAAGGAAAGCATAATCTCACACTGTCGACTTGCTTAATGTTTCTGCAGCTCAGGTTTGTGTGGGCTAAACGTGACCTGTCAGGGCAGGGGGGGATAGGGAAGAGGACCGACAACATTAGAATGCATTAGACTGGCTTTCAAAGCATTGGGTTACCCTCTAAACGAGGAAGCCTGGTGCTTTGTGGTAATGCTCATGATGTCACCAGTCCATCTGTTCCGTTTGACCTTGAGTTATGTGAGTGATGTGTCTGCGGAGGTTAGTCTGCTGCTTCGCTCTCCCTTCACTATATCATCACTGTTGGCATGAGCAATGACCGTGAAAAGTGCAGGATGTCTCAGTTTGACATTATGTGAGGGTATGCGGCTCTTTGGCTCGTCAGATGTCATGATTTGGGTGTTAATATACTGTACTGTACAAATAATGGAAACACTTGAGTTAAAAAAAAAAGAAAGAGACTGGTCGGCGTAGTGGTTAAGAGCGTTGGGCCAGTAACCAGCAGGTAGTGTAGTGGTTAAGAGCGTTGGGCCAGTAACCAGCAGGTAGCGTAGTGGTTAAGAGCGTAGGGCCAGTAACCAGCAGGTAGCGTAGTGGTTAAGAGCGTAGGGCCAGTAACCAGCAGGTAGCGTAGTGGTTAAGAGCGTAGGGCCAGTAACCAGCAGGTAGCGTAGTGGTTAAGAGCGTAGGGCCAGTAACCAGCAGGTAGCGTAGTGGTTAAGAGTGTTGGGCCAGTAACCAGCAGGTAGCGTAGTGGTTAAGAGTGTAGGGCCAGTAACCAGCAGGTAGCGTAGTGGTTAAGAGTGTAGGGCCAGTAACTAGCAGGTAGCATAGTGGTTAAGAGCGTTGGGCCAGTAACCGAAAGGTCGCTGGTTTGAATCCCTGAGTCGACTCTGTGAAAAATCTGTCGATGTGCCCTTGAACAAGGAACTTAACCTTAATTGCTCCTGTAAGTCGCTCTGGATAAGAACATCTGCTAAATGACTAAAATGTAAATGAGGGATACAAAGTATATTGAAAGCAGGTGCTGCCACACAGGTATGGTTCCTGAGTTAAATTAAGCTATTAAGATCCCATCATGCTCAGGGTCATGTATAAAAATGCTGGGCAGCTTATCATTTTGTCCACCATAGGAGGACACTTTCCCCCATCCACAGGGCACGAGGGGTCACTGAATGGTTTGACGAGCATGAAAACGATGTAAACCATAAGCCGTGGCCGTCTCAGTCACCAGATCTCAACCCAGTCGAGCACTTATGTGAGATTCTGGAGCGGCGCCTGAGACAGGGTTTTCCACCACCATCAACAAAAACACCAAGAGATGGAATTTCTCCTGGAAGAATGTTGTCGAAGCCCTCCAATAGAGTTCCAGACACTGGAAGAATGTTGTCGCAGCCCTCCAATAGAGTTCCAGACACTGGAAGAATGTTGTCGCAGCCCTCCAATAGAGTTCCAGACACTGGAAGAATGTTGTCGCAGCCCTCCAATAGAGTTCCAGACACTGGAAGAATGTTGTCGCAGCCCTCCGATAGAGTTCCAGACACTGGAAGAATGTTGCCGCAGCCCTCCAATAGAGTTCCAGACACTGGAAGAATGTTGTCGCAGCCCTCCAATAGAGTTCCAGACACTGGAAGAATGTTGCCGCAGCCCTCCAATAGAGTTCCAGACACTGGAAGAATGTTGCCGCAGCCCTCCAATAGAGTTCCAGACACTGGAAGAATGTTGCCGCAGCCCTCCAATAGAGTTCCAGACACTGGAAGAATGTTGTCGCAGCCCTCCAATAGAGTTCCAGACACTGGAAGAATGTTGTCGCAGCCCTCCAATAGAGTTCCAGACACTGGAAGAATGTTGTCGCAGCCCTCCGATAGAGTTCCAGACACTGGAAGAATGTTGTCGCAGCCCTCCAATACAGTTCCAGACACTGGAAGAATGTTGTCGCAGCCCTCCAATAGAGTTCCAGACACTGGAAGAATGTTGTCGCAGCCCTCCAATAGAGTTCCAGACACTGGAAGAATGTTGTCGCAGCCCTCCAATAGAGTTCCAGACACTGGAAGAATGTTGTCGCAGCCCTCCGATAGAGTTCCAGACACTGGAAGAATGTTGTCGCAGCCCTCCAATAGAGTTCCAGACACTGGAAGAATGTTGTCGCAGCCCTCCAATAGAGTTCCAGACACTGGACGAATGTTGTCGCAGCCCTCCGATAGAGTTCCAGACACTGGAAGAATGTTGTCGCAGCCCTCCAATAGAGTTCCAGACACTGGAAGAATGTTGTCGCAGCCCTCCAATAGAGTTCCAGACACTGGAAGAATGTTGTCGCAGCCCTCCAATAGAGTTCCAGACACTGGAAGAATGTTGTCGCAGCCCTCCGATAGAGTTCCAGACACTGGAAGAATGTTGTCGCAGCCCTCCAATAGAGTTCCAGACACTGGAAGAATGTTGTCGCAGCCCTCCGATAGAGTTCCAGACACTGGAAGAATGTTGTCGCAGCCCTCCAATAGAGTTCCAGACACTGGAAGAATGTTGTCGCAGCCCTCCAATAGAGTTCCAGACACTGGAAGAATGTTGTCGCAGCCCTCCAATAGAGTTCCAGACACTGGAAGAATGTTGTCGCAGCCCTCCAATAGAGTTCCAGACACTGGAAGCATGTTGTCGCAGCCCTCCAATAGAGTTCCAGACACTGGAAGCATGTTGTCGCAGCCCTCCAATAGAGTTCCAGACACTTGTAGAATCTCTGCCAAGGTGCATTGAAGCGGTTCCGGCTCGTGGTGTCCCAACGCCCTATTAAGACACTTTATGTAGGTGTTTCTTCATTTAGGTTGTTACCTGTATTTAAGCTTACATCTTTTGGTATTAATTGTTGATTTAAAACATACGTGAGAACATGTATGAAGTGTTATGCCCAAGGGTTTTGCAGGTGACTCATACTGTTTGGGTTTGAATTTGACTCACCCATGTTAACTCTCACCAGAAGCCCAAATCCATTAGCGTACTATCACAATACACAGAAGGGCATTACTCTACCCGAACATGAACCCACTGTCAAACCACTAATCCTGGCTCTGCCGCCTTTCCTTATCCCTCAGCAGGGAAACAGGTGGGACTCTCCTCTCAACCGAAAACACTGGCAGCCCATTCCTAGTTCTCTCCCCAGGAATTAGCGTGAGAGGATATGGTCGGCCGGCCCTGAGTTGAGTCTGGCTAGGGGCTGTGAGGAAATGGCCGGTTGCTTGAGAAGGGTGAGAGAGAGAGAGAGAGAGAGAGAGAGAGGGGCTGGCCTTGATTCAATGTCTTGCGAATGTAGAAAGAAACGACACACATTGTAGTGAACCATAAATCAGGCTACGTGACAGTTCAGCTGTCAGAAGGTAAACATTGTGACAGGCCTTTGGTGACTCCTGAGGGTCCAAGTCTTCCACCTCTCTTTAGAGTCCTGTGAAGTTAGAAATGTGACTTGTCATCTTGCTCTGTATTTTTCCGCGCGTGGATTGGGAGAGCTCTTTCGGCAGTTAGATTCTGTCCTATCCAAAAATGTCCATGTTGCAACCCTAGAATAGATAAATCAGTTTATAGATTAATCTTTGTGGTTGTAACCAAAAAGTCTTTACACTGAAATCCACACGGTTAATTCCCCAGTCGTGGACCGCATCCCCCCCCCCCCCTCATTAGTGGCATGTGTGTTAGTTGCATGCTTATGTCATGGGGTAACATAACAAGCCACATGAGAAATGTGCTCCACCACACCACACATTACTATGGGTGATAATTGAGGGGCCAACAGTAACATGCAGCCGTAGGACACGCGTAGTCGCCAAGTGTGGCGAGCATGTGTTGAAATGCACAAAATGGTTAGGTTGGGAATCTCTGTGTGGGAATATGATGTGGCTGTTTGCTGTGGAAAGGGGGACGCTGTAGTATGCTACAGGAGCTCTGTCCTTACGGACGGACGTCCTCGAATCTGAGGGGGTACAAAATCAAGTGGCTGTCCTCAGG
This sequence comes from Oncorhynchus nerka, assembly GCF_034236695.1. NCBI lineage: Eukaryota > Metazoa > Chordata > Actinopteri > Salmoniformes > Salmonidae > Oncorhynchus > Oncorhynchus nerka. Next base: position 38,772,329 of record NC_088415.1, read on the forward strand.
ATTCAACCATAGGTTTCATCTCCGTGACATAATCACAATGGACGGCCCATTCAGGGTGTTTATTTCACCAGTTCATTTATAGGCCAGAGAAAGTCCCTCCACTGTGCACAGTATTTAAGATTGGAATCGATTTGTACTGTATGTAGAGAGGTGTATCATTTGCTACTCTGTATGCGTACCCTAATTTCCTCTCCCTACCTTATTCGCTGCACCTCTTTCTCTCTTCTCTCCTCCCCTAGTTGGTGAAGCTATGCAGTGGGATGATCGAGGCAGGGAAGGCGTATGTCAGCGCCAACAAACTCTTTGTGAACGGGATCCGGGACCTGTCCCAACAATGCAAGAAGGATGAGATGATATCGGTGAGGTTCAGTTGGATCCGGGAATGTCATATACCACAATGTCTAATGTAAGGTGTAATAAGTTGTCTTCCACGTGTTAGGTTATAGCCTCATAACCTTGTTATACTGTATTATGCACTTATTCACTATTTACTGGATATTAATCATATACAACACAACACACCTAGACTTTCTGCAGGTAGCCTAGCGATTAAGAGCGCTGGGTCAGTAACGGAAAAGTCGCTGGTACGAATCCCCGAGCCAACTAGGTATAAAAAATCTGCCGATGTGACCTTATGCAAGGCACTCAACCCTCATTTCTCCTGTAAGTCTCTCTGGATAAGAACATCTGCCCAAATGACTCAAATATAAATGTAATAATATCTAAGTCCATCACGTAAAATGTATTTCTACAAAGCACAAACTAGCCTTTTTGTATGTGGTAAAACACGCTTGAATGTCTTGGGGCCGGGCTCTGCGTAGTGCTTAATCTTGGAAGTAGTGCTTTCCTGCTCTCTGACCGCGTGCCTGAGTAAGTCTGTGTGTGAACCTGATTACTCTACGAATGGATTAGTCAGTGTCAGTGGAAGGATCAGGCCTGGAGTGGAGGCTTACGACGGTAGGCCTACGTCTTGGTCAGGGTTCCAGGACCAGCGTCCTCCAGAACTTTCTCCATGAGAGCTGAGTTTACGCCAGAAGTAGTAGACTCGTTGCCGCCAACATTAAGTGGTATTAAAGGCCTGCTAGTGCATGGCTCTCCAATTGGTTCACCCTCTTGTCTAATTCTGAGGATCTCGTTAAACGCTGCTCTTATTTCTATTTTCCATTGAAAACATGGAAAAGAGTTAGGCCTGCAATTATGTTTCCATTCTGTCTTAGTCTTGTACAATATGAGTGACAAAATCCATCAGTAAAATTGGAAAATGCTAACTTAATTTGACTATTTGTACAATAGAAATGAAATTATACTTGGCATGGCAGCATTAGCAAAGGGAACAGGATCCCTCTCTGTCTCTAATCTTGTTAAAATGCTGTAATACAATATACTGAAGCTATTGTGGCTTGTTTTCCTTGCAGGAGTGTCTGGAGAAGTGTGGGGAGAGCCTCCAGGAAATAGTCAACTACCACATGGTAAGTCTCTCCTCCTTCTCTCTCTCTCTCTCTCTCTCTCTCTCTCTCTCTCTCTCTCTCTCTTTCTCCTTCTCTCTCTTTCTCCTTCTCTCTCTTTCTCCTTCTCTCTCTCTCTCTCTCTCGCTCTCTCGCTCTCTCTCTTTCTCCTTATCTCTCCCTCTTTCTCTCTCTCTTCCTCTCTCTCTCCTCCTCTCTCTCCTCCTCTCTCTCTCTCTCTCTCTCCCTCTCTCTTTCTCCCTCTCTCTTTCTCTCCCCCTCTCTCCTTCTCTCTGTTCCCCAAACTCTACCCACATACTCCAATCCTGATACAGTACCGAAAGTCCATAGAGACCAGGTAGCACTGAGCACAACGATACAGTATCATAACATCTTGAAATGCTAAATGCAATGGTCTCTTATTCCCTTTGTCTGATCTGTCTTTAAATGATTCAACATGTAGTAACATTTCATTCACAAATCATTCAATGTCTCTTCTTCCTCATTGTTCTCAGTTATGTGATGGCTCTGTCCTGACTCTGTATGTGGTCATATAACTATCGCCATCTGCCAATCAGCACACTGCCACAGTAGATCAGAGGGCACGAGAGGGTTGGATACGGCATAGCAGCTGTCTTCGACTCCTTTAGTTGCTTTTGGAACGTGTACAGTCTGGAAAATGTGACAGTGGAGAGATGCAGCCAGATATTTGACGGGAACGCTATGACTGCGTAACGTTTAATGAAAACCGTTTCCCACGGGTTTTACAGTTGAAAAAACATGTTTCCTTTACTCGGAGAGGTTTTTGCAGACGTTATACCTGTTCAGTTGGCGACACGAGAAGCATCAAGGCAGAGTCACAAATCGCAATAACAACTTTGAATAGAAAAACCACTGCGTCGGCTGTATTTTCTTTGGACATGTGGAGGCTAAGGGAGCGTCTACACAGACGAGCACAGACTTAGCTCCTGCCTGGAACCAAAAGCCCTGTAATGTATTGCTGTGTTGTTTCACCACCTCCCTCCAAACTCAGACCCCCTGCTCTCTGTAGCTTCTTTGAAGTCCATTAGTCTAAAACCCTGGCGCATGTTTGATGTTTCTGTTAGAGGAGCGTGAGCTTCACATTCCTTCTGAGGCCAGGAAAAGGGCCACGATAGCAAATCACCATAGCCTTTTCTATCAGGAGACTATATCTAGGGAGAAAGAGCAGCGCTATAAATGGGATGTTGATGGGTGAGGTCACTGAGGCCGGGGTGAATGAAGAGTGTAGGAGCTACAGGGATGACCCCGTCTGACCCTGCTTTCATCATGCAGGCCTCGGTGCAATGTGATTCAGAGAAGCCAGCAAGACCTGAATTGGTCAGAGGATCAGTGAAGTGATGAGGAAAATTGATTCAGTTCATCACAGTGCTTGTCCAGGGCTACAGCAAAAACATGTTTACTGTTGGGGGGTACTCGAGGACTGGAGTTGGGAAACACTGGTTTACTGTAGGTACATCATTCATATCTTCACTCTTGGCCTTGTGTAACTAGTAAAGCCAGTGGTATTACTGTCTGTCTGGTAGATACGTGGGGGGGTTGCTGCCCTTCACCTGAGAGAGAGTGTTGGACAGTCTGATGAACACCCAGCTGGGAGCACCCTTCTCCCTCTTGTCTCCCCTCGCTCCATCCACTCTTAGTCTCTTCTCCACTCCCTGCTCTCCTCCCCTCTCAATCTCCCCTCTCTGCTCCCTCTAGCCCACATTAGCATTACTGCACTCTTAGAAAAAAGGGTTCCAAAATGGGCTCTTTGGCTGTCCCCATAGGAGAACCCTTTTTGGTTCAAAGTAAAAACCCTTTTAGGTTCCATCAATAAACAAAACAAGAGTTCTAGCTGGAAGCAAATAGGGTTCTCCTATGGGGACAGCCAAATAATTGTTTTAGGTTCTGGAGAGCACATTTTTTTCTAAGATTGTGGGTCTCTGTCGTGCTTTGTGTTGCTTTGATGTCTTGAGTGAGGAGGAGCAGACCAAGGACACAGACAGGATTGATAGTGATACAGTATGTATGCCATAAAAGGAATCAGAGGGAATCTCTCTTTGGTCTCTAACATTATCTGACATGTGTAACTTTTTGACCAAATTCACATAGAAATGTGAGTTACAGAGCTGTCATTCTCATTAAAAGCAAGTTTAAGAGACAGTAGATCTGTTCTAATACTGAACACAAATATAAATGCGACATGTGAAGTGTTGGTCACATGTTTCATGAGCTGAAATGAAAGATCCCTGAACATTTACATTTACATTTAAGTCATTTAGCAGACGCTCTTATCCAGAGCGACTTACAAATTGGTGCATTCACCTTATGACATCCAGTGGAACAGTAGTGCATCTAAATCTTTTAAGGGGGGGGGGGGGTGAGAGGGATTACTTTATCCTATCCTAGGTATTCCTTAAAGAGGTGGGGTTTCAGGTGTCTCCGGAAGGTGGTGATTGACTCTGCTGTCCTGGCGTCGTGAGGGAGTTTGTTCCACCATTGGGGGGCCAGAGCAGCGAACAGTTTTGACTGGGCTGAGCGGGAACTGTACTTCCTCAGTGGTAGGGAGGCGAGCAGGCCAGAGGTGGATGAAGTGTTCAGCACCATGGAGTGAATCCTTACCACGGCTACACCTGGGTATCAGCAGAGCTTTCTGTTCAGCACCATGGAGTGAATCCTTACCACTACTACACCTGGCTATCAGCGGAGCTTTCTGTTCAGCACCATGGAGTGAATCCTTACCACGGCTACACCTGGCTATCAGCGGAGCCTTGTCTGGCAGCCAAACAGTTCCTTCTGCCAAATTTACTGCCTTTTTTAAAAAAATTTTTTTAAACATAGCTGATATGGCTGACTCAGTTAAAACAAATGTGGTTTCTGCTGACAATTGAGATGTACAAACTATGGCATAAGTGAATGACAAGTGGATAAGTGGCAATCCGTCATTTTAAGACATTAAGACATTAATGAGCGAGCTAGGATGGACGTAACATTAGTACAATGACAGAATTCAGAACATGGGCCGTTCTTACAGTGTTCTCCCTGTACACCAAGTCAGAACCGTAGGATAAATAAAGGGGGCATATAAACAGACAAAAAAAATTCCATACGCACATAAAGCTTCTTTCTTTCAAATGATGTGCACACGTTTGTTTACATCCCTGTGATCATTTCTCCTTTGTCAAGATAATCCATCCACCTGATAGGTGTGGCATGTCAAGAAGCTGATTAAACAGCAGGATCATTACACAGGTGCACCTTGTGCTGGTGACAATCAAAGGCCACTCTAAAATGTGCAGTTTTGTCAGAAAACAATGTCTCTAGTGTTGAGGGAGCATGCAGTTGGCATGCGGACTGCAGGAATGTCCAACAGAGCTGTTGCCAGAGAATTGAATGTTAATTCATCTTATCATAAGCCACCTCCAACATCGTTTTAGAGAATTTGGCAGTACGTCCAACTGGCAGTATGTCCAACTGGCCTCACAACCACAGTACGTCCAACTGGCCTCACAACCACAGTACGTCCAACTGGCCTCACAACCACAGTACGTCCAACTGGCCTCACAACCACAGTACGTCCAACTGGCCTCACAACCACAGTATGTCCAACTGGCCTCACAACCACAGTACGTCTAACTGGTCTCACAACCACAGTATGTCTAACTGGCCTCACAACCACAGTACGTCTAACTGGACTCCCAACCACAGTACGTCCAACTGGCCTCACAACCACAGTACGTCCAACTGGCCTCACAACCATAGTACGTCCAACTGGCCTCACAATCACAGTACGTCCAACTGGCCTCACAACCACAGTACGTCCAACTGGCCTCACAACCACAGTACGTCCAACTGGCCTCACAACCACAGTACGTCCAACTGACCTCACAACCACAGTACGTCCAACTGGCCTCACAACCACAGTACGTCCAACTGGCCTCACAACCACGTGTATCCACGGCAGCTCAGGACCTCCACGTCCGGCTTCTTCACCTGTGTGATTGTCTGACATCAGCCACCCAGACAGCTGATGAAACGGAGGAGTATTTCTGTCTGTAATAAAGCCCTTTTGTGAGAAAAAAAACCTCATTCTGATTGGCTGGGCCTTGCTCCCAAGTGGGTGGGCCTATGCCCTCTTAGGCCCACCCATGGCTGTGCCCCTGCCTAGCCATGTGAAATCCATAGATTAGAGCCTAATTTATTTATTTCAACTGACTGATTTCCTTCAATGAACTGTAGCTCAGTAAAATGGTAAAAACTGTTGCATTTATATTCTTGTTCAGTATATGTGCTCTATTTCTATGCTTCCTTGTTCTTAAGTTTTAGTTTTTTGCGTCCTTTCAGTTTTGTACACCAGGTTCAAACAGCTGAAAATACTATATTTTTGGTTATTGAATATATATTTCACAGCGGTTTAGAAGGTACAATGATTCTTTGCTTGTTTTGTCACATAAACGGAAGTTAGGTGAACTATTAGAATTTTAGCATCCGGGACATTTCTGCATATGGCACCTTTCACATAATGATCTTTACACAGATCACCAGTCAAAGTAGCCATGTCCCCTTTCTGATCTGACGATAAGGGCTTTGCAGTTTTTAACAACTGAAGCACCATTGTAAAACTACTGTAGGTGTTCATCTTTTAGCTTATCGACAAAGGGGCAACATTTTGAAGTGGCCTTGAGTCTCCATTTGTCCATTCAGTAGTGTTGCAAGAGATTAATGAATAAGAAATGATGAGGGGTACATCTGTAGTTTATGACATGCCCCTATGAAGTGCGTGTGCGCGCGTGTGTGTGTGTGTGTGCACGTGTGTGTGTCTGTGTGGAGCGGCATGGCAGCTGCCACTGTGGGCACCTCTCCAGACTACTAAAAGACCCATACAAATGGGACCATTGAGTGCCAACTGCCCCGGTCACAGCCAACCCCTAGTGCCCTCATAACCCATATTCATAACCCATATTCACAGTCATACGCATGTGGGTAGATAGACACATACACTTGAAGGAGGCACACATGTCTAAAGGGAGCGCCCTGGCACTCTTCTCTCTCCACTTCCTGCTAATTCAGTTACTATGCCAGACCAGGCCAGCCACCACAACAGAACAAACAAGCTATGTTTGCTTGGAAGTAAGACACAAGCCAGCCAAGTATAGCTCCCTTCTGAGCTCAGAAACTAGGCCTGTTTGTTCTTCTCTGGGGGATTCACAATATATTTCTCTGTCTTCTAGAACAACACATCATCAAGGAAAACTGGGCCAATTGTTAAATAGTCACTGTTTCATTCAAGCGTGACAGTACATTTGAGTTTTTGATGAATTATTGATGTACTTTTGTCTCTCTTAACATCCATTATTTTAGAAATGGGGTAATGGTAGCGATGTGGGTGAGGAAAGGGAGAGACTGGGTGAGTGACTGGGGGAGAGACTAGGGGAGAGACTAGGAGAGAGACTAGGGGAGAGACTGGGAGAGAGACTAGGGGAGAGACTAGGGGAGAGACTGGGGGAGAGACTAGGGGAGAGACTAGGGGAGAGACTGGGTGAGAGACTAGGGGAGAGACTAGGGGAGAGACTAGGGGGAGAGACTAGGGGAGAGACTGGGGGAGAGACTAGGGGAGAGACTGGGTGAGAGACTAGGGGAGAGACTAGGGGAGAGACTGGGGGAGAGACTAGAGGGGAGACTAGGGGAGAGACTAGGGGAGAGACTGGGGGAGAGACTGGGGGAGAGACTAGGGGAGAGACTGGGGGAGAGACTAGGGGAGAGACTGGGGGAGAGACTAGGGGAGAGACTTGGGGAGAGACTAGGGGAGAGACTGGGGAGAGACTGGGGGAGAGACTAGGGGAGAGACTAGGGGAGAGACTGGGGGAGAGACTGGGGGAGAGACTGGGGGAGAGACTAGAGGGGAGACTAGGGGAGAGACTGGGGAGAGACTAGGGGAGAGACTTGGGGAGAGGCTAGGGGAGAGACTGGGGAGAGACTGGGGGAGAGACTAGGGGAGAGACTGGGGGAGAGACTAGGGGAGAGACTGGGGGAGAGACTGGGGGAGAGACTAGAGGAGAGACTAGGGGAGAGACTGGGGGAGAGACTAGGGGAGAGACTGGGGGAGAGACTAGGGGAAAGACTGAGGGAGAGACTGGGGGAGAGACTGGGGGAGAGACTAGGGGAGAGACTGGGGGAGAGACTGGGTGAGAGACTAGGGGAGAGACTGGGGGAGAGATAGGGGAGAGATTAGGGGAGAGACTGGGGGAGAGACTGGGGGAGAGACTAGGGGAGAGACTGGGTGAGAGACTAGGGGAGAGACTGGGGGAGAGACTGGGGGAGAGACTGGGGGAGAGACTAGGGGAGAGACTAGAGGGAGACTAGGGGGAGAGACTGGGGGAGAGACTAGGGGAGAGACTAGGGGAAAGACTGGGTGAGAGACTGGGGGAGAGACTAGGGGAGAGACTGGGGGAGAGACTAGGGGAGAGACTGGGGGAGAGACTAGAGGGAGAGAGACTAGGGGAGAGACTAGGGGAGAGACTAGGGGAGAGACTGGGAAGAGA